>NC_090451.1:15514782-15835210 GCF_031143425.1 Pleurodeles waltl | reverse complement strand
CACCAGATGCTGATGCAGTTTATCATTGAAACAATTACTTAATAGGTGTTCTTTCACAAATAAATTGTACAGCCCATCATAATCATTTACACCATTGCCTTGAATCCAACCATCTAGTGTTTTTACTGAGTAGTCTACAAAGTCAACCCAGGTCTGGCTCGAGGATTTTTGAGCCCCCCTGAATCTAATCCTATACTCCTCAGTGGAGAATCCAAAGCCCTCAAACAGGGTACCCTTCATGAGGTCATAAGATTCTGCATCTTTTTTAGAGAGTGTGAGGAGTCTATCCCTACACTTTCCTGTGAACATTTCCCAAAGGAGAGCACCCCAGTGAGATTTGTTCACTTTTCTGGTTTCACAAGCCCTCTCAAAAGCTGTGAACCATTTGGTGATGTCATCACTGTAAGGAAATGCCTCCTTGGCATGGTTGCCCCCTGACTTTTTGCCTTTGCTGATGCTATGTTTACAATTGAAAGTGTGCTGAGGCCTGCTAACCAGGCCCCAGCACCAGTGTTCTTTCCCTAACCTGTACTTTTGTATCCACAATTGGCAGACCCTGGCATCCAGATAAGTCCCTTGTAACTGGTACTTCTAGTACCAAGGGCCCTGATGCCAAGGAAGGTCTCTAAGGGCTGCAGCATGTCTTATGCCACCCTGGGGACCTCTCACTCAGCACAGACACACTGCTTGCCAGCTTGTGTGTGCTAGTGAGAACAAAACGAGTAAGTCGACATGGCACTCCCCTCAGGGTGCCATGCCAGCCTCTCACTGCCTATGCAAGTATAGGTCAGTCACCCCTCTAGCAGGCCTTACAGCCCTAAGGCAGGGTGCACTATACCATAGGTGAGGGTACCAGTGCATGAGCATGGTACCCCTACAGTGTCTAAACAAAACCTTAGACATTGTAAGTGCAGGGTAGCCATAAGAGTATATGGTCTGGGAGTTTGTCAAACACGAACTCCACAGCACCATAATGGCTACACTGAAAACTGGGAAGTTTGGTATCAAACTTCTCAGAACAATAAATGCACACTGATGCCAGTGTACATTTTATTGCAAAATACACCCCAGAGGGCACCTTAGAGGTGCCCCCTGAAACTTAACCGACTATCTGTGTAGGCTGACTAGTTCCAGCAGCCTGCCACACTAGAGACATGTTGCTGGCCCCATGGGGAGAGTGCCTTTGTCACTCTGAGGCCAGTAACAAAGCCTGCACTGGGTGGAGATGCTAACACCTCCCCCAGGCAGGAGCTGTAACACCTGGCGGTGAGCCTCAAAGGCTCACCCCTTTGTCACAGCACCGCAGGACACTCCAGCTAGTGGAGTTGCCCGCCCCCTCCGGCCCGGCCCCCACTTTTGGCGGCAAGGCCGGAGAAAATAATGAGAATAACAAGGAGGAGTCACTGGCCAGTCAGGACAGCCCCTAAGGTGTCCTGAGCTGAGGTGACTCTAACTTTTAGAAATCCTCCATCTTGCAGATGGAGGATTCCCCCAATAGGGTTAGGATTGTGACCCCCTCCCCTTGGGAGGAGGCACAAAGAGGGTGTACCCACCCTCAGGGCTAGTAGCCATTGGCTACTAACCCCCCAGACCTAAACACGCCCTTAAATTTAGTATTTAAGGGCTACCCTGAACCCTAGAAAATTAGATTCCTGCGACAACAAGAAGAAGGACTGCCCAGCTGAAAACCCCTGCAGAGGAAGACCAGAAGACAACAACTGCCTTGGCTCCAGAAACTCACCGGCCTGTCTCCTACCTTCCAAAGAACTCTGCTCCAGCGACGCCTTCCAAGGGACCAGTGACCTCTGAATCCTCTGAGGACTGCCCTGCTTCGAAAAAGACAAGAAACTCCTGAGGACAGCGGACCTGCTCCAAAAAGACTGCAACTTTGTTTCCAGAAGCAGCTTTAAAGAACCTTGCAACTCCCCGCAAGAAGCGTGAGACTTGCAACACTGCACCCGGCGACCCCGACTCGGCTGGTGGAGAACCAACACCTCAGGGAGGACCCCCGGACTACTCTCCGACTGTGAGTACCAAAACCTGTCCCCCCTGAGCCCCCACAGCGCCGCCTGCAGAGGGAATCCCGAGGCTTCCCCTGACCGCGACTCTCTGAAACCTAAGTCCCGACGCCTGGAAAAGACCCTGCACCCGCAGCCCCCAGGACCTGAAGGACCGGACTTTCACTGGAGAAGTGACCCCCAGGAGTCCCTCTCCCTTGCCCAAGTGGAGGTTTCCCCGAGGAAGCCCCCCCTTGCCTGCCTGCAGCGCTGAAGAGATCCGTTGATCTCTCATAGACTAACATTGCAAACCCGACGCTTGTTACTACACTGCACCCGGCCGCCCCCGCGCTGCTGAGGGTGAAATTTCTGTGTGGGCTTGTGTCCCCCCCGGTGCCCTACAAAACCCCCCTGGTCTGCCCTCCGAAGACGCGGGTACTTACCTGCAAGCAGACCGGAACCGGGGCACCCCCCTTCTCTCCATTCTAGCCTATGCGTTTTGGGCACCACTTTGAACTCTGCACCTGACCGGCCCTGAGCTGCTGGTGTGGTGACTCTGGGGTTGCTCTGAACCCCCAACGGTGGGCTACCTTGGACCAAGAACTGAACCCTGTAAGTGTCTTACTTACCTGGTAAAACTAACAAAAACTTACCTCCCCCAGGAACTGTGAAAATTGCACTGTGTCCACTTTTAAAGTAGCTATTTGGCAATAACTTGAAAAGTATACATGCAATTGAAATGATTCAAAGTTCCTAATGTACTTACCTGCAATACCTTTCAAACAAGATATTACATGTTAAATTTGAACCTGTGGTTCTTAAAATAAACTAAGAAAAGATATTTTTCTATAACAAAACCTATTGGCTGGATTTGTCTCTGAGTGTGTGTACCTCATTTATTGTCTATGTGTATGTACAACAAATGCTTAACACTACTTGGATAAGCCTACTGCTCGACCACACTACCACAAAATAGAGCATTAGTATTATCTATTTTTACCACTATTTTACCTCTAAGGGGATCCCTTGGACTCTGTGCATGCTATTCCTTACTTTGAAATAGCACATACAGAGCCAACTTCCTACATTGGTGGATCAGCGGTGGGGTACAAGACTTTGCATTTGCTGGACTACTCAGCCAATACCTGATCACACGACAAATTCCAAAATTGTCATTAGAAATTGATTTTTGCAATTTGAAAAGTTTTCTAAATTCTTAAAAGACCTGCTAGGGCCTTGTGTTAGATCCTGTTTAGCATTTCTTTTAGAGTTTAAAAGTTTGTAAAAGTTTGAATTAGATTCTAGAACCAGTTGTAGATTCTTAAAAAGTATTCCAACTTTTAGAAGCAAAATGTCTAGCACAGATGTGACTGTGGTGGAACTCGACACCACACCTTACCTCCATCTTAAGATGAGGGAGCTAAGGTCACTCTGTAAAATAAAGAAAATAACAATGGGCCCCAAACCTACCAAAATACAGCTCCAGGAGCTTTTGGCAGAGTTTGAAAAGGCCAACCCCTCTGAGGGTGGCAACTCAGAGGAAGAGGATAGTGACTTGGAGGACAATTCCCCCCCTACCAGTCCTATCTAGGGAGAACAGGGTCTCTCAAACCCTGACTCCAAAAATAATAGTCAGAGATGCTGGTTCCCTCACAGGAGAGACCAACACCTCTGAAATCACTGAGGATAACTCCAGTGAAGAGGACATCCAGTTAGCCAGGATGGCCAAAAGATTGGCTTTGGAAAGACAGATCCTAGCCATAGAGAGGGAAAGACAAGAGATGGGCCTAGGACCCATCAATGGTGGCAGCAACATAAATAGGGTCAGAGATTCTCCTGACATGTTGAAAATCCCTAAAGGGATTGTAACTAAATATGAAGATGGTGATGACATCACCAAATGGTTCACAGCTTTTGAGAGGGCTTGTGTAACCAGAAAAGTGAACAGATCTCACTGGGGTGCTCTCCTTTGGGAAATGTTCACAGGAAAGTGTAGGGATAGACTCCTCACACTCTCTGGACAAGATGCAGAATCTTATGACCTCATGAAGGGTACCCTGATTGAGGGCTTTGGATTCTCCACTGAGGAGTATAGGATTAGATTCAGGGGGGCTCAAAAATCCTCGAGCCAGACCTGGGTTGACTTTGTAGACTACTCAGTAAAAACACTAGATGGTTGGATTCAAGGCAGTGGTGTAAGTAATTATGATGGGCTGTACAATTTATTTGTGAAAGAACACCTGTTAAGTAATTGTTTCAATGATAAACTGCATCAGCATCTGGTAGACCTAGGACCAATTTCTCCCCAAGAATTGGGAAAGAAGGCGGACCATTGGGTCAAGACTAGGGTGTCCAAAACTTCCACAGGGGGTGACCAAAAGAAAGGGGTCACAAAACCTCCCCAGGGGAAAGGTGGTGAGACAGCCAAAAATAAAAATAGTCAAGAGTCTTCTAAAGGCCCCCAAAAACCTGCACAGGAGGGTGGGCCCAGAGCATCTTCACAAAACAATCCTGGGTACAAGGGTAAAAACTTTGATCCCAAAAAGGCCTGGTGTCGAAACTGTAGTCAGTCTGGACACCAAACTGGAGACAAGGCCTGTCCCAAGAAAAGTTCCACTCCAAACTCCCATCCAGGTAACACTGGAATGGCTAGTCTCCAAGTGGGATCAACAGTGTGCCCAGAGCAAATCAGGGTCCACACTGAAGCTACTCTAGTCTCTGAGCGTGGGGTGGATTTAGCCACACTAGCTGCCTGGCCCCCTAACATGCAAAAATACAGGCAGCAGCTCTTTATTAATGGGACAAGTGTAGAGGGCCTGAGGGATACAGGTGCCAGTGTCACCATGGTGACAGAGAAACTGGTTTCCCCTGGCCAATACATGACTGGAAAAACTTATACAGTCACCAATGCTGACAATCAAACTAAAGCACATCCCATGGCAATGGTAACTTTAGAATGGGGAGGGGTAAATGGCCTGAAACAGGTGGTGGTCTCCTCAAACATCCCAGTAGACTGTCTGCTTGGAAATGACCTGGAGTCCTCAGCATGGGCTGAGGTAGAACTAAAAACCCATGCAGCCATGCTGGGTATCCCTGAACTGGTGTGTGTAAAAACAAGAGCACAATGCAAGGCACAGGGTGAAAAAGTAGAGCTGGAGTCTGGAAAAATGGCCCAGCCTACCAAGAGAAAAGGAAAGTCAGTTGGGAAACCAACTGCAACACAGTCAGAAAAAGGGAACCTCTCTTCTCAGGAAGAAGTTCTGCCCTCTGAGGGAACTGAGCCTTTGGAGCTTGAACCTTATCAGGTTGAGCTCTTGGGCCCAGGGGGACCCTCAAGGGAGGAGCTGTGTAAGGGACAAGAAACCTGTCCCTCTCTTGAAGGCCTTAGGCAACAAGCTGCTGAAGAGTCCAAGGGCAAGAAAAATGGAACACATAGGGTCTATTGGGAAGATGGACTCCTGTACACTGAGGCCAGAGACCCCAAACCTGGTGCCACTAGGAGAGTGGTAGTGCCTCAGTCGTTCAGAGAGTTTATTCTGACCTTGGCCCATGATATTCCCCTTGCTGGGCATTTGGGACAAACCAAGACGTGGGAGAGGTTAGTCAACCACTTCTACTGGCCCAATATGTCCCAGAAGGTTAAGGAGTTTTGCCTCTCCTGCCCCACCTGTCAATCCAGTGGTAAGACAGGTGGGCACCCAAAGGCCCCCCTCATTCCACTTCCAGTGGTGGGGGTCCCCTTTGAAAGAGTGGGTGTGGACATAGTTGGTCCACTGGAACCTCCCACAGCCTCAGGAAATATGTACATCCTAGTAGTAGTGGATCATGCTACTAGGTATCCTGAAGCTATTCCCCTTAGGTCGACTACTGCCCCTGCAGTAGCCAAGGCCCTCATTGGTATCTTTACCAGAGTGGGTTTCCCTAAGGAGGTGGTGTCTGACAGAGGTACCAACTTCATGTCAGCATACCTAAAACACATGTGGCATGAGTGTGGAGTGACTTACAAATTCACTACACCATACCATCCACAAACTAATGGCTTAGTTGAGAGATTCAACAAGACATTAAAAGGCATGATCATGGGGCTCCCAGAAAAACTCAAAAGGAGATGGGATGTCCTCTTGCCATGTCTGCTTTTCGCTTACAGAGAGGTGCCACAGAAGGGAGTAGGATTCTCACCCTTTGAACTTCTGTTTGGTCACCCTGTAAGGGGACCACTTGCTCTTGTTAAAGAAGGCTGGGAGAGACCTCTTCATGAGCCTAAACAAGACATAGTGGACTATGTACTTGGCCTTCGCTCTAGAATGGCAGAGTACATGGAAAAGGCAACCAAAAACCTTGAGGCCAGCCAACAGCTCCAGAAGTTTTGGTATGACCAAAAGGCTGCACTGGTTGAGTTCCAACCAGGGCAGAAAGTCTGGGTTCTGGAGCCTGTGGCTCCCAGGGCACTCCAGGACAAATGGAGTGGCCCTTACGCAGAGCTAGAAAGGAAGAGTCAGGTCACCTACCTGGTGGACCTGGGCACAAGCAGGAGCCCCAAGAGGGTGATCCATGTGAACCGCCTTAAGCTCTTCCATGACAGGGCTGATGTGAATCTGTTGATGGTAACAGATGAGGATCAGGAGGCAGAGAGTGAACCTCTCCCTGATCTTCTGTCATCAGACCCAAAAGATGGCTCAGTAGATGGAGTGATCTACTCAGACACCCTCTCTGGCCAACAGCAAGCTGATTGTAGGAGAGTCCTACAGCAGTTTCCTGAACTCTTCTCCTTAACCCCTGGTCAGACACACCTGTGTACCCATGATGTGGACACAGGAGACAGCATGCCTGTCAAAAACAAAATCTTTAGACAGTCTGACCATGTTAAGGAAAGCATCAAGGTGGAAGTCCACAAGATGCTGGAATTGGGAGTAATTGAGCGCTCTGACAGCCCCTGGGCTAGCCCAGTGGTCTTAGTCCCCAAACCTCACACCAAAGATGGAAAGAAAGAGATGAGGTTTTGTGTGGACTACAGAGGGCTCAATTCTGTCACCAAGACAGATGCTCATCCAATTCCTAGAGCTGATGAGCTCATAGATAAATTAGGTGCTGCCAAATTCCTAAGTACCTTTGACTTGACAGCAGGGTACTGGCAAATAAAAATGGCACCTGGAGCAAAAGAGAAAACAGCATTCTCCACACCTGATGGGCATTATCAGTTTACTGTTATGCCCTTTGGTTTAAAGAATGCCCCTGCCACCTTCCAAAGGTTGGTGAATCAAGTCCTTGCTGGCTTGGAGTCCTTTAGCACAGCTTATCTTGATGATATTGCTGTCTTTAGCTCCACCTGGCAGGATCACCTGGTCCACCTGAAGAAGGTTTTGAAGGCTCTGCAATCTGCAGGCCTCTCTATCAAGGCATCCAAATGCCAGATAGGGCAGGGAACTGTGGTTTACTTGGGCCACCTTGTAGGTGGAGGCCAAGTTCAGCCACTCCAACCCAAGATCCAGACTATTCTGGACTGGGTAGCTCCAAAAACCCAGACTCAAGTCAGGGCATTCCTTGGCTTGACTGGGTATTACAGGAGGTTTGTGAAGGGATATGGATCCATTGTGACAGCCCTCACTGAACTCACCTCCAAGAAAATGCCCAAGAAAGTGAACTGGACTGTGGAATGCCAACAGGCCTTTGACACCCTGAAACAAGCAATGTGCTCAGCACCAGTTCTAAAAGCTCCAGATTATTCTAAGCAGTTCATTGTGCAGACAGATGCCTCTGAACATGGGATAGGGGCAGTTTTGTCCCAAACAAATGATGATGGCCTTGACCAGCCTGTTGCTTTCATTAGCAGGAGGTTACTCCCCAGGGAGCAGCGTTGGAGTGCCATTGAGAGGGAGGCCTTTGCTGTGGTTTGGTCCCTGAAGAAGCTGAGACCATACCTCTTTGGGACTCACTTCCTAGTTCAAACTGACCACAGACCTCTCAAATGGCTGATGCAAATGAAAGGTGAAAATCCTAAACTGTTGAGGTGGTCCATCTCCCTACAGGGAATGGACTTTATAGTGGAACACAGACCTGGGACTGCCCATGCCAATGCAGATGGCCTTTCCAGGTTCTTCCACTTAGAAAATGAAGACTCTCTTGGGAAAGGTTAGTCTCATCCTCTTTCGTTTGGGGGGGGGTTGTGTAAGGAAATGCCTCCTTGGCATGGTTGCCCCCTGACTTTTTGCCTTTGCTGATGCTATGTTTACAATTGAAAGTGTGCTGAGGCCTGCTAACCAGGCCCCAGCACCAGTGTTCTTTCCCTAACCTGTACTTTTGTATCCACAATTGGCAGACCCTGGCATCCAGATAAGTCCCTTGTAACTGGTACTTCTAGTACCAAGGGCCCTGATGCCAAGGAAGGTCTCTAAGGGCTGCAGCATGTCTTATGCCACCCTGGGGACCTCTCACTCAGCACAGACACACTGCTTGCCAGCTTGTGTGTGCTAGTGAGAACAAAACGAGTAAGTCGACATGGCACTCCCCTCAGGGTGCCATGCCAGCCTCTCACTGCCTATGCAAGTATAGGTCAGTCACCCCTCTAGCAGGCCTTACAGCCCTAAGGCAGGGTGCACTATACCATAGGTGAGGGTACCAGTGCATGAGCATGGTACCCCTACAGTGTCTAAACAAAACCTTAGACATTGTAAGTGCAGGGTAGCCATAAGAGTATATGGTCTGGGAGTTTGTCAAACACGAACTCCACAGCACCATAATGGCTACACTGAAAACTGGGAAGTTTGGTATCAAACTTCTCAGAACAATAAATGCACACTGATGCCAGTGTACATTTTATTGCAAAATACACCCCAGAGGGCACCTTAGAGGTGCCCCCTGAAACTTAACCGACTATCTGTGTAGGCTGACTAGTTCCAGCAGCCTGCCACACTAGAGACATATTGCTGGCCCCATGGGGAGAGTGCCTTTGTCACTCTGAGGCCAGTAACAAAGCCTGCACTGGGTGGAGATGCTAACACCTCCCCCAGGCAGGAGCTGTAACACCTGGCGGTGAGCCTCAAAGGCTCACCCCTTTGTCACAGCACCGCAGGACACTCCAGCTAGTGGAGTTGCCCGCCCCCTCCGGCCCGGCCCCCACTTTTGGCGGCAAGGCCGGAGAAAATAATGAGAATAACAAGGAGGAGTCACTGGCCAGTCAGGACAGCCCCTAAGGTGTCCTGAGCTGAGGTGACTCTAACTTTTAGAAATCCTCCATCTTGCAGATGGAGGATTCCCCCAATAGGGTTAGGATTGTGACCCCTTCCCCTTGGGAGGAGGCACAAAGAGGGTGTACCCACCCTCAGGGCTAGTAGCCATTGGCTACTAACCCCCCAGACCTAAACACGCCCTTAAATTTAGTATTTAAGGGCTACCCTGAACCCTAGAAAATTAGATTCCTGCGACAACAAGAAGAAGGACTGCCCAGCTGAAAACCCCTGCAGAGGAAGACCAGAAGACAACAACTGCCTTGGCTCCAGAAACTCACCGGCCTGTCTCCTACCTTCCAAAGAACTCTGCTCCAGCGACGCCTTCCAAGGGACCAGTGACCTCTGAATCCTCTGAGGACTGCCCTGCTTCGAAAAAGACAAGAAACTCCGAGGACAGCGGACCTGCTCCAAAAAGACCAACTTTGTTTCCAGAAGCAGCTTTAAAGAACCTTGCAACTCCCCGCAAGAAGCGTGAGACTTGCAACACTGCACCCGGCGACCCCGACTCGGCTGGTGGAGAACCAACACCTCAGGGAGGACCCCCGGACTACTCTCCGACTGTGAGTACCAAAACCTGTCCCCCCTGAGCCCCCACAGCGCCGCCTGCAGAGGGAATCCCGAGGCTTCCCCTGACCGCGACTCTCTGAAACCTAAGTCCCGACGCCTGGAAAAGACCCTGCACCCGCAGCCCCCAGGACCTGAAGGACCGGACTTTCACTGGAGAAGTGACCCCCAGGAGTCCCTCTCCCTTGCCCAAGTGGAGGTTTCCCCGAGGAAGCCCCCCCTTGCCTGCCTGCAGCGCTGAAGAGATCCGTTGATCTCTCATAGACTAACATTGCAAACCCGACGCTTGTTACTACACTGCACCCGGCCGCCCCCGCGCTGCTGAGGGTGAAATTTCTGTGTGGGCTTGTGTCCCCCCCGGTGCCCTACAAAACATCCCTGGTCTGCCCTCCGAAGACGCGGGTACTTACCTGCAAGCAGACCGGAACCGGGGCACCCCCCTTCTCTCCATTCTAGCCTATGCGTTTTGGGCACCACTTTGAACTCTGCACCTGACCGGCCCTGAGCTGCTGGTGTGGTGACTCTGGGGTTGCTCTGAACCCCCAACGGTGGGCTACCTTGGACCAAGAACTGAACCCTGTAAGTGTCTTACTTACCTGGTAAAACTAACAAAAACTTACCTCCCCCAGGAACTGTGAAAATTGCACTAAGTGTCCACTTTTAAAGTAGCTATTTGTCAATAACTTGAAAAGTATACATGCAATTGAAATGATTCAAAGTTCCTAATGTACTTACCTGCAATACCTTTCAAACAAGATATTACATGTTAAATTTGAACCTGTGGTTCTTAAAATAAACTAAGAAAAGATATTTTTCTATAACAAAACCTATTGGCTGGATTTGTCTCTGAGTGTGTGTACCTCATTTATTGTCTATGTGTATGTACAACAAATGCTTAACACTACTCCTTGGATAAGCCTACTGCTCGACCACACTACCACAAAATAGAGCATTAGTATTATCTATTTTTACCACTATTTTACCTCTAAGGGGAACCCTTGGACTCTGTGCATGCTATTCCTTACTTTGAAATAGCACATACAGAGCCAACTTCCTACAATCACCATCTCTTATTTTGTTACAATCCCTTTGGGGATTTTCAACATGTCAGGAGAATCTCTGACCCTATTTATGTTGCTGCCACCATTGATGGGTCCTAGGCCCATCTCTTATCTTTCCCTTTCTATGGCTAGGATCTGTTTTTCCAAAGCCAATCTTTTGGCCATCCTGGCTAACTGGATGTCCTCTTCACTGGAGTTATCCTCAGTGATTTCAGAGAGGCTGGACCCTCCTGTGAGGGAGCCAGCATCTCTGACTATTATTTTTGGAGTCAGGGCTTGAGAAGCCCTGTTCTCCCTAGATAGGACTGGTGGAGGGGATTCTTCCTCCAGTTCACTATCATCCTCCTCTGTGTTATCCACAGAGGGGTTGGCTCTATCATACTCTGCCAACAGCTCCTGGAGCTGTACTTTGGTAGGTCTGGAGCCCATTGTTATTTTTCTTATGTTACAGAGTGACCTTAGCTCTTTCATCTGGAGATGGAGGTAAGGTGTGGTGTCGAGTTCCACCACATTCATCTCTGTACTAGACATTATTCTTCTAAAAGTTTGAATGCTTTTAAGAATCTAAAACTAGTTCTAGAATCTAATTCAAACTTTTACAAACTTTTAAACTCTAAAAGAAATGCTAACAGGGACTAACACAAGGCCCTAGCAGGACTTTAAAGAATTTAGAAAACTTTTCAAATTGGAAAAATCAATTTCTAATGACAATTTTGGAATTTGTCGTGTGATCAGGTATTGGCTGAGTAGTCCAGCAAATGCAAAGTCTTGTACCCCACCGCTGATCCACCAATGTAGGAAGTTGGCTCTGTATGTGCTATTTCAAAGTAAGGAATAGCATGCACAGAGTCCAAGGGTTCCCCTTAGAGGTAAAATAGTGGTAAAAAGAGATAATACTAATGCTCTATTTTGTGGTAGTGTGGTCGAGCAGTAGGCTTATCCAAGGAGTAGTGTTAAGCATTTGTTGTACATACACATAGACAATAAATGAGGTACACACACTCAGAGACAAATCCAGCCAATAGGTTTTGTTATAGAAAAATATCTTTTCTTAGTTTATTTTAAGAACCACAGGTTCAAATTTTACATGTAATAGCTTTTTTGAAAGGTATTGCAGGTAAGTACTCTAGGAACTTTGAATCATTACTTTAGCATGTATACTTTTTACATAAAACACAATAAGCTGTTTTAAAAGTGGACACCGTGCAATTTTCACAGTTCCTGGGGGAGGTAAGTTATTGTTAGTTTCAACAGGTAAGTAAGGCACTTACAGGTTTCAGTTTTTGGTCCGAGGTAGCCCACCGTTGGGGGTTCAGAGCAACCCCAAAGTTATCACACCAGCAGCTCAGGGCCGGTCAGGTGCAAAGGTCAAAGAGGTGCCCAAAACACATAGGCTATAATGGAGAGAAGGGGGTGCCCCGGTTCCAGTCTGCCAGCAGGTAAGTACCCGCGTCTTCGGAGGGCAGACCAGGGGGGCTTTGTAGGGCACCGGGGGGGACACAAAGTAGCACAGGAAGTACACCGTCAGCAGTGCGGGGGCGGCAGGGTGCAGTGTGCAAACACGCGTCGGGTTTCCTTCAGGTTTCAATGGGAGACCAAGGGGTCTCTTCAGCGATGCAGGCAGGCAAGGGGGGGGCTCCTCGGGGTAGCCACCACCTGGGCAAGGGAGAGGGCCTCCTGGGGGTCACTCCTGCACAGAAGTTCCGTTTCTTTAGGGGCTGGGGGCTGCGGGTGCAGGGTCTTTTCCAGCCGTCGGGAAATGGAGTTCAGACAGTCGCGGTCAGGGGGAGCCTGGGGATTCCCTCTGCAGGCGTCGCTGTGGGGGCTAAGGGGGGACAACTTTGGTTACTCACAGTCGGAGAGTCGCCGGAGGGTCCTCCCTGAGTTGGTTGTTCTCCACCAGTCGAGTCGGGGTCGCCGGGTGCAGTGTTGCAAGTCTCACGCTTCTTGCGGGGAGTTGCAGGGGTCTTTAAATCTGCTCATTGTAACAAAGTTGCAGTTCTTTTGGAGCAGTGCCGCTGTCCTCGGGAGTTTCTTGTCTTTTTCGAAGCAGGGCAGTCCTCAGAGGATTCAGAGGTCGCTGGTCCCTTGGAAAGCGTTGCTGGAGCAGGTTTCTTTGGAAGGCAGGAGACAGGCCGGTAAGTCTGGGGCCAAGGCAGTTGGTGTCTTCTGTTCTTCCTCTGCAGGGGTTCGGCAGTCCTTCTTGTTGTTGTTGCAGGAATCTAATTTCTAGGTTCAGGGAGAGCCCTTAAATACTAAATTTAAGGGCGTGTTTAGGTCTGGGGGGTTAGTAGCCAATGGCTACTAGCCCTGAGGGTGAGTACACCCTCTTTGTGCCTCCTCCCAAGGGGAGGGGGTCACATCCCTAATCCTATTGGGGGAATCCTCCATCTGCAAGATGGAGGATTTCTAAAAGTTAGTCACTTCAGCTCAGGACACCTTAGGGGCTGTCCTGACTGGCCAGTGACTCCTCCTTGTTGCTTTCTTTGTTTCCTCCAGCCTTGCCGCCAAAAGTGGGGGCCGTGGCCGGAGGGGGCGGGCAACTCCACTAAGCTGGAGTGTCCTGCGGTGCTGTGACAAAGGGGTGAGCCTTTGAGGCTCACCGCCAGGTGTTACAGCTCCTGGCTGGGGGAGGTGTTAGCATCTCCACCCAGTGCAGGCTTTGTTACTGGCCTCAGAGTGACAAAGGCACTCTCCCCATGGGGCCAGCAACATGTCTCTAGTGTGGCAGGCTGCTGGAACCTACACAGATAGTCGGTTAAGTTTCAGGGGGCACCTCTAAGGTGCCCTCTGTGGTGTATTTTACAATAAAATGTACACTGGCGTCAGTGTGCATTTATTGTGCTGAGAAGTTTGATACCAAACTTCCCAGTTTTCAGTGTAGCCATTATGGTGCTGTGGAGTTCGTGTAAAACAGACTCCCAGACCATATACTCTTATGGCTACCCTGCACTTACAATGTCTAAGGTTTTGCTTAGACACTGTAGGGGCACAGTGCTCATGCACTGGTACCCTCACCTATGGTATAGTGCACCCTGCCTTAGGGCTGTAAGGCCTGCTAGAGGGGTGTCTTACCTATACTGCATAGGCAGTGAGAGGCTGGCATGGCACCCTGAGGGGAGTGCCATGTCGACTTACTCATTTTGTTCTCACTAGCACACACAAGCTGGTAAGCAGTGTGTCTGTGCTGAGTGAGGGGTCTCTAGGGTGGCATAATACATGCTGCAGCCCTTAGAGACCTTCCCTGGCATCAGGGCCCTTGGTACCAGAGGTACCAGTTACAAGGGACTTATCTGGATGCCAGGGTCTGCCAATTGTGGATACAAAAGTACAGGTTAGGGAAAGAACACTGGTGCTGGGGCCTGGTTAGCAGACCTCAGCATACTTTCAATTCAAAACATAGCATCAGCAAAGGCAAAAAGTCAGGGGGTAACCATGCCAAGGAGGCATTTCCTTACAGTCCCCATCCTGTGGTACTCCTGTGGGCCCCTCTGTGTCGCTGATTTTCCCCTCTGAGTCCTCCTTCTGGGCCTTGGTGGTCTCAGGCAGCACCCCTTTTCCACTAACTGCGAATTTGCCTCTGCCAAGGCTTGCTGGTGGAATTCCTGCACCGACACCCATCTGCAATCTTCACTCCAGCGTGGGACATCTTCTGCATCCATCAGAAACTCTTCTCTCGCTCCAGGGCTGCAGTGCTGACCTGTTCTTCCTCACCATCGACCAACTTCTGCAAGTAGAGCTGGGTGGGCAGTAGCTCCTACTCTTCCTGGACTCCACTGTGACTCTTGGACTTGGTCCCCTCTCTCCACAGGTCTTCTTCTCCAGGAATCCACAGCTGGTTTCTTGCAGTCTTGTCTGGGTGTCTTCTTTTCCTTCCTTTTGGGCTGGTTTGGGGGAAATTCCAGTGATTTACTGCTACTTTTCTGGTCACTGGGGGTACTGTGTTCCTTGCCCTCTGCGGTTTTCTGGTACTCCCAGCTCTCCTCTACACATTCTACTTACCTAGGTGGGGTCCTGTGTTTGCATTCCATTTTTTTTTTTTAGTATATGCTTTAGGCTCCCCCTAGGGTCACTATTGGTTATTGCTATTTGCACTGTTTTCTTACCTTTTCCATGCCTATTTCTGATTGCTAGTGTGTATATATATATATGACGTATTTCTTACCTCTTGTTGGAGGGTTGCCCTTTTAGTATTTTGTGGTATTGTTTAAAAAAAATAAAGTACCTTTATTTTTGTACAACTGAGTGTTTTCTTTTGTGTGTGTAAGTGCTGTGTGACCACAGTGGTTTTGCATGAGCTTTGCATGTCTCCTAGATATTGGATGCTCATCCACAGCTACCTCTAGAGAGCCTGGCTTCTAGACACTGCCTACACTTCACTAAGAGGGGATACTTGGACCTGGTATAAGATGTAAGTACCTTGGGTACCCACCACACAAACCAGGCCAGCTTCCTACAGATCCTGTGTATAGTTTTTCATTTTACCTCTGTGTGCAGAGAAACGTTGGCAGGAATTGCAGGACACATACAACCCGCGCATATAGTGCAAGTCTTGAGCATGGAATTGATTAGATCTGAACATACACCATAATTTTGTTGATTGTTGTGGGCTTTAATGCCCCAAGTAAAAGGAGCAAGGTTCGGAGGTACCCGACATTTGTAAACTCATGCAATTTTCCTCCAGGAGACACCAATTGCTTATGGCACGAGCTGTATCTACAGCAGTTTTGGACATCCACAATATCTAAAACAGTGGGAGTAACATTCTTCTTAATGAAACCTGACAGGTGACTTAAGTTCAGCTATTTGTGATCCAAGACTGGTTTCTCGATCTGCAAAGCGAAGCAGGCAAATTTATTAATATAGATAATCTGAATACACTTGGGAGGTTCCTCTCAAAGGTAATTGGGGACTTGGTGTTTGTGGCTTGTGGATCTTTAATTGTGGATGGAGTTGTCAAGGTAGTGTGGAATCTGGAGCAAAAGAGATTGGTCCGTGCTTCGTTACATATGAAAGCTATGTCCAAAAGAGTGAAAGATTGAGTTTTGGAACAGGGACTGTTAGATCCTTGGAGACGTGTGCCTCAAGTGAAGAGGGATTTCTCTTTTTATTCTGCGGTGCATAAAACATATGCCCTTATAGACTACCTGTTTCTTTCTAGGAATCTAAATACAAGAGGGGGGAGGGACCGGGAGGTTATGTGGTCCAGTGTACAATCTCCCAGCTATAGTAGTATAAACAAAGGTACATTGTTCCAAATTTGCTCTAACGACCTAGGAGACCTAAAATCTCAGGAGCAGCAAGAGCCCTCAAGCATCACAGTGGATGACTAGCATCATCATCGGGAAATGCTCCTCGCCAGGCCGGCACTGCAACGCCTGACGGGCTCCCCGAAAGAGGGGGGCTCTAAGCCGTACTGTTCTGATAGTGACTGGTGGGTTCAAACTATACAGACAGAGGATGCTGCATTCAGGCACCAGCACACGTAGGAGAGAACAGAAAAATATACTTAAAATTGGTTATTCATCTCGCAATACACATCATTTTAATCAGTACAAAAGGATGAAGACCAAGATTAAAAACAGGAAGGAAAGTAACAAGTTGAGTTATGATGCTCAATTACTCTCAAAGAGCAGCAAACCACAAAGGACTATAATTATTATAGTGCCTCTAAACCGGGGTCGACATGTTTTGCGTCTTACGGTCCAGCCGGATCCATTGACGCTTCATCAGGACCAGAAACGAAAGATTTAATCAACTCTTATCCAAATAAAGAAAAAAAACGTAATTTAGGATTAAAAAAACCCGGTCACTTACATTTAAGTAAACTGGCTAAGTCAAAGTCAGGTCGCCCTAGAAGAGAAAAAGATTAACAGATACACACACCAAAAGTACCCAACATGTGGTTAAAAACGTGTTAAAGTGAAATGCATATGTGATGGGTCATAAAAGGGGTGCAGCGAGTCAGGCTTACCATCCCCAAGTCGAGATCAGGCTCCTTGGGAGGCACGTTCCAAGCACACAAATTAACACTGTGCACAATAAACGAGAGATCATCAACAAATATACTTCAACAAAGATTATATGTATCAAAAAGTATAATCTGTCACGTATAAGGCTTTTAAGTTTCAAAAACCCAGAAAAAAAACACACACAGTAGTAGGAAGGGGACAAAATGTGATACAGATAGTATCACCAATGCAGCTACATCAATGTGCATACATAACTCGTATGTCAAGGCTTGTCAAACGACATTGTACAGCGAGGGACAAAATTAGAAAATAGTCCTGCTAAAAGTAAGCGCAGGCGTATAAACCCCTCGGTGATATCAGCAAAAAACCCGTTTGGACGAATGAAGAGTACTCACACACTGGTTAACCGTCCTTCGCCATGGACCTACCCTCTGGAATAGCGTCCCGTAGCAGACTGAGACGGGCGCTTTCAGAGATTTTTTAAAGAAGCTGCGAACCCAGAAGAAGCTGCTTCTTCTAGCTCGCGTGCGTCTCAGATGCTTAGACATCGAAGAAGGACTCCCTTTTGAGCGTGGTAGGACCTGGAGTCACGAAAATGGAGGAAGGACTACCTTTCTACTGTTTACAACTATACGTGACGAAGGGCAGTCATAAGCTCCGAAATGAAGGGACATCAAATCCAATCTTATTAGAGGGTTGTCAAAAAACGGAAAAGGGTAATATGACACATATGTTACATAAGACCATTTGTTGCTGACTTAACAAAAAGAGTTATATTCTGAGACATGAGAAATTGAATAAAGTTTGTCAAAGCCAATTGGAATGTAAAAATGCATGCTACTCAAAAAAGGATTTATTGGGCAATCCTTGTTATTATGAGAGTGAAGTCCAGGGAATATCATCATGCAAACCCCTTATGTTGATCGCTAATTTGAACACCCATCTTTTTCCAATCCTAAATAGGGACCTTGAATCGCTTGGTCGGAATCTAGGTGCTTCTACTACCACCCACCAAAGGTCATCGGGAGAGTGTGATGTCTCCAAAAAATGCGTACTAAGTTTGGTGGTGATTCTATTGCATCGGATATTACTCCTATGTTCATTGATGCTTGTCTTAACTGGCCTTGTTGTCATGCCAATATAACGTAAATCACATGGACACGTTATCATGTAGATGCAGTTCCTGGTATTGCAGTTGGTATGTTTCTTGAGGCGCCAGGTCCTGAAGGGATCTAGATTCAATGTCATGAGGTGCCTAGTGAGAGAACACACGTTACAATTGCCACAGGGGTGATGACCTTCTGCTGGGGGGAGACCCCATAGCGTCTTTTGAGTGGGGATATCACGTGGAAGTTGTGGACTGGTGTGGACCACAATGTCCTTGGTGTTAGCAGTGCATTTTAATGCAAAGAGGGGTCTTGGAATTTCGCAACCCCGCTAGTCAGAATTGGCCATCTTTTACTGATCAATTTCTTAATTAAATTGGATACAGGAGTGTAAGTAGACACACATGTTAGTCTGGTCTGAGGCCCCTTTTCAATAGTTGCTAGCAAGGCATCCCTATTGTTATTCCTAGCTCTTTTACGTGCCTGGTTAACAATTCTGGAGGGGAAATGACGTTCCAAAAGTTTCACTTGAAGAGAGTCAGCCTGGTGGTCAAATTCATGAGAAGAACTGCAGTTACGTCTCAGCCGTAAAAACTGGCCAACAGGTAAGTTGTCCCGTAGGGATTTCGGATGGTTACTCTCGTATAACAGAAGAGAGTTGCGATCCGTTGGCTTATGATAAATGCTAGTGGACAGTTTTCCATTGTTGATGGTAATCATGAGGTCTAAAAAGGGTAAATGCGTGGCAGATACGGTGGCAGTGAATTTCAAAAACTGACCAAGAGTGTTGATCCAGGCTATAAAATTGTCTGCAGTTGTCAAAGAGCCCTGCCATATGATTAAAATGTCATCAATGTAACGTTGCCACAATTAGATGTAATTCTGATAAGGATGGACTGGCGGCAAAATGTGCTTTTTTTTCTTCCTTCCAAAGTCAGACATAGATAGGCAGGCTAGACTTGGTGCGAATGTGCTACCCATTGACGTACCTCGAATCTGATGGTAAAATCGATCCTCAGAAAGGAGCCTGGCACATTGCATAATGACAGAATCGGGGGTGCATAGTGAAGGCGAACCTCCTGAAGAGCCGATTCAACTACCTGTAGAGTAGCTTCTTGCGCAATATTAGTATACAGCGCTTCAACATCCAGGGTAATAATACCCTGTACACTTCCCGAGTCATTAATGGCTTCAATTAGATTAAGGATGTCTTTGGTATCTTTCAGGTAAGTCGAGGAACTCCTCACTAGTGGCTGTAAAAAGTGGTCACAAAAAATTGACAATGGTTCTAAGACCGAACCCAACCCGGATACAATAGGGCGTCCAGGGGGAGGTATTTTGCCTTTGTGAATCTTGGGTAGACAGTAAGAATACGGGGATGAGGTGTGTCAAGAAATTCGGCCTCTTTGGGTGAAATCCACAAGTTACTCCTGGCTTCTTCAATGAGGCATCTAATCTGAATCTGTAATCTTCCAGTTGGATCACTCGTTATCTTTGCATAGTAAGTAGAGTCACTTAAGAGACGTAAACATTCACGTCTGTAGTCAAGGGAGTTCATGATCACAATGGCACCGCCTTTGTCAGCCTGCTTAATGGTTATGGTGGAGTTGGATGCTAAAGATAGCGAAGCCCTCTTCTCTTTCGTAGGAGTATTAATATATGCATGTTTCAGACGCAGTTTGTTTAAATCAGCTAATACTGCTTTTTCAAAAGTCAAAACTTCGCTAGGCATAGTTACAGGTGGTGGGACAAAAATTGAAGGCTTTTCTGTCTAGGAATCTACTTGACTGGCTAACCAAGGTCCAAATGGTGGGAGAAGCCTTCTCAGATCCTTCTCATTTAGAGGTAGAATGGGGGAGAGGCAGTCACAAGGTAGATCAGGTAGTTGTAAAAAGAAAATGAGCATGCACAGAATCCCTGGTGAACAGGGATGAGCTTTGGCAGGGTATCCAAAATTGTTTAGCTATCAATGATCCCCATCTACATGCACACTGGGGCGCCTTTACTGCAGCACTGAGAGTAGTAGCTAGAGATAACCCATGGAATTCACAGAGAAGGGCATCCTGCAGAATCCAACTACTGACCTAACTAGGTTAGCTAAAAAAGAAGCGCAAGTCAGCACCTACACTTAGATTAAGTAGACTTCAGCACAATTAAGAGTCATCTCTAAACTGTATGCAGAGAGCTGAACTTGAGCTCCTCCAAGAATAGATCTTTTTAAGGAAGGTAATACATTAGACCGGTCATAGCCCTGAACAATGTATCCATCCCACTCAGTGCTCTTACGTAACAAAAACTATGTGGAATGGAAAACAAAGCTCCGAAATAAAGAGCTCCGAACCCTGCAAGGAAAGGAACCCACAGCAGGCCTCTGCACACAGGAAGAAAAGGAACTCACTGCGGGCCAGCAGTACACAGAAAAAAACAAACTCACTCCAGCCCTACAGCAGAGGAAAGGAACCCACAGCAGGCCTCTGCACACAGGAGGAAAAGGAACTCACTGTGGACCAGCTGTACACAGAAAAAAACTAACTCACTCCAGCCCTACAGCAGAGGAAAGGAACCCACAGCAGGCCTCTGCACACAGGAGGAAAAGGAACTCACTGCGGACCTGCAGTACACAGAAAAAAACAAACTCACTCCAGCCCTACAGCAGAGGAAAGGAACCCACAGCAGGCCACTGCACACAGGAGGAAAAGGAACTCACTGCGGACCTGCAGTACACAGAAAAAAACAAACTCACTCCAGCCGAGGAAAGGAACCCACAGCAGGCCACTGCACACAGGAGGAAAAGGAACTCACTGTGGACCTGCAGTACACAGAAAAAAACAAACTCACTCCAGCCCTACAGGAGAGGAAAGGAACCCACAGCAGGCCACTGCACACAGGAGGAAAAGGAACTCACTGTGGACCTGCAGTACACAGAAAAAAACAAACTCACTCCAGCCCTACAGCAGAGGAAAGGAACCCACAGCAGGCCACTGCACACAGGAGGAAAAGGAACTCACTGCGGACCAGCCCTACACAGAAAAAAACAAACTCACTCCAGCCCTACAGCAGAGGAAAGGAACCCACAGCAGGCGTCTGCACACAGGAGGAAAAGGAACTCACTGCGGACCTGCAGTACACCGAAAAAAACGAACTCACTCCAGCCCTACAGCAGAGAAAAGGAACCCACAAAAGGAACAGGAACTCATAGTGGACCTGCAGTACCCAGAAAAAAACAAACTCACTCCAGCCGAGGAAAGGAACTCAAAGCAGGCCTCTGCACACAGGAGGAAAAGGAACTCACTGCGGACCTGCAGTACACCGAAAAAAACGAACTCCCTCCAGCCCTACAGCAGAGAAAAGGAACCCACAGCAGGCCTCTGCACACAGGAGTAAAAGGAACTCACTGCGGACCTGCAGTACACAGAAAAAAAAAACCTCACTCCAGCCCTACAGGAGAGGAAAGGAACCCACAGCAGGCCACTGCACACAGGAGGAAAAGGAACTCACTGTGGACCTGCAGTACACAGAAAAAAACAAACTCACTCCAGCCCTACAGCAGAGGAAAGGAACCCACAGCAGGCCACTGCACACAGGAGGAAAAGGAACTCACTGCGGACCAGCAGTACACAGAAAAAAACAAACTCACTCCAGCCCTACAGCAGAGGAAAGGAACCCACAGCAGGCGTCTGCACACAGGAGGAAAAGGAACTCACTGCGGACCTGCAGTACAACAAAAAAAAAAACTCACTGCAGCCCTACAGGAGAGGAAAGGAACCCACAGCAGGCGTCTGCACATAGGAGGAAAAGGAACTCACTGAGGACCTGCAGTACACAGAAAAAAACGAACTCACTCCAGCCCTACAGGAGAGGAAAGGAACCCACAAAAGGAACAGGAACTCATAGTGGACCTGCAGTACCCAGAAAAAAACAAACTCACTCCAGCCGAGGAAAGGAACTCAAAGCAGGCCTCTGCACACAGGAGGAAAAGGAACTCACTGCGGACCTGCAGTACACCGAAAAAAACGAACTCACTCCAGCCCTACAGCAGAGAAAAGGAACCCACAGCAGGCCTCTGCACACAGGAGTAAAAGGAACTCACTGCGGACCTGCAGTACACAGAAAAAAAAAACCTCACTCCAGCCCTACAGCAGAGGAAAGGAACCCACAGAAGGAACAGGGACTCACTGCTGGCCTACAGCAGAGGAAAGGAACCCAAAGCAGACCTGCACTACACAGAAGGAAAAGAAACAGAATGTGGGCTTACAAGAGAGGAAAGGACCCCACAGCAAGCATGCGATACACAGGAGGAAAAGAAACACACTGTGGGATTATAGGAGAGGAAAGGAGCCCACAGTAGGTCTGCAATACACAGAAGGAAAAGAATCGCACTGCTGGCTTACAGCAGAGGAAAGGAACCCAAAGCAGGCCTGCAGTACACTGGAGGAAAAGGAACCCACTGCGGGCCTTAGGAGGCGAAAGGAACCCAGAGAAGGCCTGCAATACACAGGAGGAAAATAATCTCACTGCTGGCCTAAAATAGAGGAAAGGAACCTACAACAGGCCTGCAGTACAGAGGAGGAAAAGAATCGCTGCTGGCCTGAAAAAGAGAGGAAAGGAACCTACAGCAGTTCTGCAGTACACAGGAGGAAAAGAAACACTGCTGGCTTACAGAACAGGAAAGGAACTCGCAACATGCCTGTAGTACACAGGAGGAAAAGAAACACACTGCCGGCCTACAGGAGAGGAAAGGAACCCACAGCAGGCCTGCAGTTCACAGGAGGAAAGTAAACACACTGTGGAATTATAGGAGAGGAAAGGAACCCACAACAGGCCTGCAGTACACGAATCACTGATGACCTACTGCAGAGGAAAGGAACCTGCAGCAGGCCTGCAATACACAGGAGGAAAAGAAACACACTGCTGGCTTACAGGACAGGAAAGGAACTCACAACATGCCTTTAGTACACAGGAGGAAAAGAAACACACTGCCGGCGTACAGGAAAGGAAAGGAACCCCCAGCAGGCCTGCAGTTCACAGGAGGAAAGTAAACAAACTGTGGGATTATAGGACAGGAAAGGAACCCACAACAGGCCTGCAGTACACGAATCACTGATGACCTACTGCAGAGGAAAGGAACCTGCAGCAGGCCTGCAATACACAGGAGGAAAAGAAACACACTGCTGGCTTACAGGACTGGAAAGGAAAGGAACTCGCAACATGCCTGTAGTACACAGGAGGAAAAGAAACACACTGCCGGCCTACAGGAAAGGAAAGGAACCCCCAGCAGGCCTGCAGTTCACAGGAGGAAAGTAAACACACTGTGGGATTATAGGAGAGGAAAGGAACCCACAACAGGCCTGCAGTACACGAATCACTGATGACCTACTGCAGAGGAAAGGAACCTGCAGCAGGCCTGCAATGCACAGGAGGAAAAGAAACACACTGCCGGCCTACAGGACAGGAATGAACTCACAACAGGCCTGTTGTACACAGGAGGAAAAGAATCTCACTGCTGACCTACAGCAGTGGAAAGGAGCCCATAGCAGGCCTGCAATACACATGAGGAAAAGAAACACACTGCCGGCCTACAGGACAGAAAATGAACTCACAAACAGGCCTGTCGTACACAGGAGGAAAAGAATCTCACTGCTGACCTACAGCAGTGGAAAGGAGCCCATAGCAGGCCTGCAATACACAGGAGGAAAAGAAACACATTGCCGGCTTACAGGACAGGAAAGGAACTCACAACATGCCTGTAGTACACAGGAGGAAAATAATCACTGCTGGCCTACAGCAGAGGAAAGGAACCTACAGGAGGCCTGCAATACACAGGAGGAAAAGAAACCGAATGCTGGCCTGCAATACACAGGAGAGCAAAGGAACCCAATGGGGGCTTGCTGGAGAGAAAAGGCACCCACCGCAGGCCTGCAATACACAGGAGGAAAGGCACTCACTGCCAGCCTACCGGAGAGGAAAGAAACCCATAGCATGACTGCAATACATAGGAGGATAAGGAACACACTGCAGAATTACAGGAGAGGTAAGGAGCCTGCAGTACATAGGAGGAAAAGTAATGTTCGATGGCATCTGTCGCTGTAGATACGCATGTTTTGCAATAGCTCGCCATCTGGTGTTGGGCCGGAGTGTTACAAGTTGTTTTTCTTCGAAGAAGTCTTTCGAGTCACGGGACCGAGTGACTCCTCCTTTTGTCTCCATTGCGCATGGGCGTCGACTCCATCTTCGATTGTTTATTTTCCGCCATCGGGTTCGGACGTGTTCCTGTCGCTCCGAGTTTCGGAACGGAAAAATAGCTAATTGCAGAAGATTTTCGTCGGTATTGTTGCGTTCGGGGTCGGCGTAGTTAGATTTAACACCGCGTCTAAGATCGAAGAGCTCCGGTGCCCTTCGGGGTAATTTTTTCGATCCCCCGTCGGGGCCTGGTCGGCCCGACCGCGTGCAGAAGAACGCCGATGGAACGGACCCCGTTCCGTTTCTGTCCCAAATGCCACAATAAATACCCCTATACAGACCAACACTTGGTCTGCAACCTGTGCCTGTCACCTGAGCACAGCGAAGACACCTGCGAGGCCTGTCGTGCGTTCCGGTCCCGAAAAACTCTCCGAGACCGTCGAGCCAGAAGACTTCAGATGGCGTCCGCGCCGACAGCCCACCGGGAGTTCGAGGAACAAGAAGAGGAGGGATCCTTTTCGATCCAAGAATCGGACTCCGAAGGATTCGACGATACACAAACCGTGAGTAGGACGTCGAAAACCACTCAAAAGAAGATTTACAAGGCCCAGGGGACGCCACTGCCATCAGGCCATGGCTCGACCCATAAATTCGGTGACCGACCGTCGGCACCGAAAAAGGCCCAAACAGTGCCGAGATCGTCCGACTCCGGTCGAGACACCGGCACGCAGCCTTCTCGGGACCGAGAAAGTGCTGGAGACAAGCATCGACACCGAGATAACGGTGTAGACACGGCTCAACGCCGAGACAGCGGCACCGCAGAAGATCGACGGCGAGAGGTTTCGGCCCCGAAAAAGAAAAAAGTCACCTCGGAGCCGAAAAAAGATGCAGACAGGGTTTCGGTGCCGAAACAAACTGCAACCGACCCAGTTTCAGGCTCTTATACAGAAGAGCACTCGCTAACCTCCCAAATGCAAAAGCATAGGTTTGGGGAAGAACTACACTCAACGGATGTAGACCATACGCAAAAGCGTATTTTCATACAGCAGGGGACAGGAAAAATAAGCACCCTTCCCCCTATTAGAAGAAAGGGAAGATTGGAGTTCCAAACTGAACAAACACCACAAACAAAAGTGGTGAAAAAAGTTACCCCACCACCCTCTCCTCCACCTGTGATTAACGTCTCACCAGCACAAACTCCATCACATTCCCCAGCTCACACCACCATGAGCCAGGGTGACCAAGATCAAGACGCATGGGACTTATACGCCGCCCCAGTGTCAGATAACAGTCCGGAGGCATACCCTACGAAGCCATCTCCACCAGAGGACAGCACTGCGTATTCTCAAGTGGTGGCTAGAGCAGCACAATTTCACAATGTAAGCCTCCACTCAGAACAGGTCGAGGATGACTTTTTATTCAACACACTCTCCTCCACCCACAGCTCCTACCAAAGCCTGCCTATGCTCCCTGGTATGCTCCGGCACGCAAAAGAAATCTTTAAGGAGCCGGTCAAAAGTAGGGCAATCACACCAAGAGTGGAAAAAAAGTATAAGGCGCCTCCTACAGACCCGGCTTTCATCACTACACAGCTGCCACCAGACTCTGTCGTTGTAGGAGCAGCTAGGAAAAGGGCCAACTCCCACACATCTGGAGATGCACCACCCCCAGATAAAGAAAGCCGCAAGTTCGATGCAGCTGGTAAGAGAGTCGCAGCACAAGCTGCAAACCAGTGGCGCATCGCTAACTCCCAGGCACTACTTTCGCGCTATGACAGAGCCCATTGGGATGAGATGCAACATCTCATTGACCATCTGCCCAAGGACCTACAAAATAGGGCAAAACAAGTGGTTGAGGAAGGACAGACCATTTCCAACAACCAAATCCGCTCCTCCATGGACGCTGCAGATACAGCTGCACGGACAATTAATACATCCGTAACTATCAGAAGGCATGCATGGCTCCGAACGTCTGGATTTAAACCAGAGATTCAGCAAGCAGTTCTCAATATGCCTTTTAACGAAAAAGAACTGTTCGGTCCAGAAGTGGACACAGCGATTGAGAAACTCAAAAAAGACACGGACACTGCTAAAGCCATGGGCGCACTCTACTCCCCGCAGAGCAGAGGGAATTACAGCACATTCCGTAAAACACCCTTTAGAGGGGGGTTTCGGGGTCAAAGCACACAAGCCAGCACCTCACAGGCAACACCGTCCAGTTACCAGGGACAGTACAGAGGAGGTTTTCGGGGACAATATAGAGGAGGGCAATTCCCTAGGAATAGAGGGAAATTTCAAAGCCCCAAAACCCCTACTACTAAGCAGTGACTCACATGTCACTCACCCCTCCACACAACACCAGTGGGGGGAAGAATAAGTCATTATTACAAAGCATGGGAGGAAATCACTACAGACACTTGGGTTCTAGCAATTATCCAACATGGTTATTGCATAGAATTTCTACAATTCCCTCCAAACATACCACCAAAAGCACAAAATTTGACAAAACATCATTCCAATCTCCTGGAGATAGAAGTGCAGGCACTATTGCAAAAGAATGCAATCGAATTAGTGCCAAACACACAAATAAACACAGGAGTTTACTCACTGTACTTTCTGATACCAAAGAAGGACAAAACGCTGAGACCAATCCTAGACCTCAGAATAGTGAACACATTCATCAAATCAGACCACTTTCACATGGTCACACTACAAGAAGTATTACCATTGCTAAAACTACACGACTACATGTCAACTTTAGACCTCAAGGACGCGTATTTCCATATACCAATACACCCATCGCACAGGAAATACCTAAGGTTTGTATTCAAAGGAATACATTACCAATTCAAGGTACTGCCTTTCGGATTAACAACCGCACCAAGAGTCTTTACCAAATGTCTAGCGGTAGTCGCTGCACACATCAGAAGGCAGCAAATACATGTGTTCCCATACCTAGACGACTGGCTAATCAAGGCCCATTCGTTAATAGAGTGCTCAAATCACACAAATCAGATCATACAAACCCTCTTCAAACTAGGGTTCACCGTCAACTTCACGAAATCCAACATTCTGCCGTGCAAGGTACAACAATACCTAGGAGCCATAATAGACACAACAAAAGGAGTAGCCACTCCAAGTCCCCAAAGAATTCAAAATTTCAACACCATCATACAACGCATGTATCCAACACAAAAGATACAAGCAAAGATGATATTACAACTCCTAGGCATGATGTCTTCATGCATAGCCATTGTCCCAAACGCAAGACTGCACATGAGGCCCTTACAACAGTGCCTAGCATCACAGTGGTCTCAAGCACAGGGTCATCTTCTAGATCTGGTGTTAATAGACCGCCAAACTTACCTCTCGCTTCTGTGGTGGAACAACATAAATTTAAACAAGGGGCGGCCTTTCCAAGACCCAGTGCCACAATACATAATAACAACAGATGCTTCCATGACAGGGTGGGGAGCACACCTCGATCAACACAGCATACAAGGACAATGGAATGTACATCAAACAAAACTGCATATAAATCACCTAGAACTACTAGCAGTTTTTCAAGCACTAAAAGCTTTCCAACCAATAATAGTTCACAAATACATTCTCGTCAAGACAGACAACATGACAACAATGTATTATCTAAACAAGCAAGAGGGGACACACTCCACGCAGTTAAGCCTGCTAGCACAAAAAATTGGGCGTTGGGCAATTCACAACCAAATTCGCCTAATAGCACAATTTATACCAGGGATCCAAAATCAACTCGCAGACAACCTCTCTCGAGATCACCAACAGGTCCACGAATGGGAAATTCACCCCCAAATTCTGAACAACTATTTCAAACTCTGGGGAACACCTCAAATAGACTTGTTTGCGACGAAGGAGAACGCAAAATGCCAAAACTTCGCATCCAGATACCCACACAAACAGTCCCTAGGCAATGCCCTATGGATGAACTGGTCAGGGATATTTGCTTACTCTTTTCCTCCTCTCCCTCTCCTTCCTTACCTGGTAAACAAACTCAGTCAAAACAAACTCAAACTCATATTGATAGCACCAACTTGGGCAAGGCAACCCTGGTACACAACACTGCTAGACCTATCAGTAGTACCCTACATCAAATTGCCCAACAGGCCAGATCTGTTGACACAACACAACCAAAAGATCAGACACCCAGATCCAGCATCGCTGAATCTAGCAATCTGGCTCCTGAGATCCTAGAATTCGGGCACTTACAACTTACCCAAGAATGTATGGAAGTCATAAAGCAAGCCAGAAGGCCATCCACCAGGCACTGCTATGCAAGTAAATGGAAGAGGTTTGTTTGCTACTGCCATATTAATCAAATACAACCTTTACACACCACTCCAGAACATGTAGTGGGCTACTTGCTTCACTTACAAAAATCTAACCTGGCTTTCTCTTCCATTAAAATACACCTTGCAGCAATATCTGCATACCTGCAGACTACCTATTCAACTTCCCTATATAAGATACCAGTCATTAAAGCATTCATGGAGGGCCTTAGGAGAATTATACCACCAAGAACACCACCTGTTCCTTCATGGAACCTAAATGTTGTCCTAACTAGACTTATGGGTCCACCTTTTGAACCCATGCACTCCTGCGAAATACAGTTCCTAACCTGGAAGGTTGCATTTCTCATCGCCATTACTTCCCTAAGAAGAGTAAGCGAGATTCAGGCGTTTACAATACAAGAACCTTTTATACAACTACACAAGAATAAGGTCGTCCTAAGGACTAATCCTAAATTTTTGCCAAAGGTTATTTCACCGTTCCATCTAAATCAAACAGTGGAACTTCCAGTGTTCTTTCCACAGCCAGATACCGTAGCTGAAAGGGCACTACATACATTAGATGTCAAAAGTGCATTAATGTATTACATTGACAGAACAAAGAACATCAGAAAGACTAAACAACTATTTATTGCATTTCAAAAACCTCATGCAGGAAACCCAATATCAAAACAAGGTATAGCCAGATGGATAGTTAAATGCATCCAAATCTGCTACCTTAAAGCTAAACGACAGCTGCCCATTACACCAAGGGCACACTCAACCAGAAAGAAGGGTGCTACCATGGCCTTTCTAGGAAACATCCCAATGCAAGAAATATGTAAGGCAGCCACATGGTCTACGCCTCACACATTCACCAAGCACTACTGTGTAGATGTGTTATCCGCACAACAAGCCACAGTAGGTCAAGCCGTATTAAGAACATTATTTCAAACTACTTCCACTCCTACAGGCTGAGCCACCGCTTTTGGGGAGATAACTGCTTACTAGTCTATGCAAAACATGCGTATCTACAGCGACAGATGCCATCGAACTGAAAATGTCACTTACCCAGTGTACATCTGTTCGTGGCATCAGTCGCTGTAGATTCGCATGTGCCCACCCGCCTCCCCGGGAGCCTGTAGCAGTTTGGAAGTTACCTTCAACTATTTGTATATGTATCATCTCAACCTTAAATAGGTACATACTTAGTCACTCCATTGCATGGGCACTATTACTACAATTCAACTCCTACCTCACCCTCTGCGGGGAAAAACAATCGAAGATGGAGTCGACGCCCATGCGCAATGGAAACAAAAGGAGGAGTCACTCGGTCCCGTGACTCGAAAGACTTCTTCGAAGAAAAACAACTTGTAACACTCCGGCCCAACACCAGATGGCGAGCTATTGCAAAACATGCGAATCTACAGCGACTGATGCCACGAACAGATGTACACTGGGTAAGTGACATTTTCATTACTGCGGGCCAACAGCAGAGGATAGGAACCTACAGCAGGCCTGCAATACACAGAAGAGGAAAGTAACCCACTGGGAGCTTGCTGGAGAGGAAATTAACCCATAGCAGGCCTGCAATACACGGGAGGAAAAAGAACTCCCTGCCGGCCTAGAGGAGAGGAAAAGAACCCATAGCAAGCCTGCAATACACAGTAGGAAAAGGAGCTCACTGCCGGCCAACAGTAGAGGAAAGGAACCTACAGCAGGCCTGCTTTGCACAGGAGTTAAAGGGACTCGCTACTGGCCTACAGGACAGTAAAGAAACCCACAGCATGCCTGCAATACGCAGGAGGAAAAAACACACTGCCAGCCTACAGGACAGGAAAGTAACCCACAACAGACAAGCAAATACACAATAGGAAAAGGAGATCACTGCCGGCCAACGGGAGAGGAAAAGAACCCACAGCAGGCCTGCAATACAGGGGAGGAAAAGGAACTTATTGCAGGCTAACAGTATACAGGAAATTAAAATGAACTTGGTACAGGCCTACAAATCTAAAAGAGAGGAAAGGTAACTCACTCCAGCCCTACAGGAGAGGAAAGGAACCCACGGCAGACCTGCAACACACAGTAGGAAAAGGAGCTAACTGCCGGCCAACAGGAGAGAAAAGGAGCCCACAGCAGGCATGCAATACGAGGGAGGAAAAGGAACTCCCGGCCGGCCTTCAGGAGAGGAAAGGAACCCACGGCAGACCTGCAACACACAGTAGGAAAAGGAGCTAACTGACGGCCAACAGGAGAGAAAAGGAGCCCACAGCAGGTATGCAATGCACAGGAGGAAAAGGAACTCACTGCTGGCCAACAGGAGAGGAAAGGAACCTACAATAGGCATGCAATACACAGGAGGAAAAAGAGCTTTCTGTCAGCCTAAAGGAGAGGAAAGGAACCCACAGCAGGCCTGAATTACATGGGAGGATAATGAGATCGTTGCTGGCCAACAGGAGAGGAGAGGAAAGGAACTCTCAGCATGCCTGCAATACACACGATGAAAAGGAACTTACTGTAGGCTAACAGTATACAGGAAATTAAATTGAACTTGCTACAGGCCTACAAACCTACAGGAGAGGAAAAATAACTCACTCCAGCCCTACAGGAGAGGAAAGGAACCCACACACATCGCTGGACACATCCTAGATGTCACTTTTGGTAAGCCTGAACTGGTTACTGTACATAGCATCATGCCAATCACATGGTCAGACCACCATTTGATAACTTTCCGACATAAAACACCACAAATCAACACACCCCATAGCAACTTACATACATGCATCTAAGGACCATGGAGCAAACTCAATTTTGAAGAGTTAGAAACACAACTAACAGCCAACACTAATCTAGATACAATTAATTCTGTTCCAAAACTTTTGAGTGGCTGCAGGAAACGTTTGATAACCTAATACCACTCTTAAAAAGAAAACCAACACCTTGGAGAAACACAGAACTTAAAAAGATAAACCAACAAATCAGAAGGTTGCAGCGGACCTGGCTCAAAACAAACAACATTCAAGACAAACTGCAGCTACACAAACTTAACAGAATATGCAAATCGTCAATAAAACAAAAGCTACTACTTGGACAGAATACAAAATGCTAAATCTGCAACCCAATAATTTTATAAAATTCTCAATGAATTTCGAAAACCTAAGTGTATGGAAGGAAGTCATCCCACTACTCAAGATTTCACAAACAAACTGGCAACTCATTACACAACCATTGTAGACACATTGGACTCCTATTTAAAACAGAAGAAAACCATCAGCACCAACCCCTTTCCTAAAATCCCCTCCAGGAATAAACCAAGCCAACCTCTGCACTCCTTCAAACAAATATCACAAGGTGAATTTATGGATTTGGTCAAAGCAAGCAGGCCTTCTGGTTGCCCTTCTGACCCTTGTCCACCACACATCTTCTAGAACATTCTTTTATCTACTTCTGCTGCCACACCTGTAAGAAGAATCATCAACAACTGTTTAACTACAGGAACTTTTCCAGAAGACCTGAAAAAGGCATACATACGACCGTTATTAAAGAAAACAATCCTAGACACGCAGGACCCCAACAACTACAGATCAATCACCAATGGACCTTTCCTGGTGCAAACTGATAGAACGAGCAGCATTCACCCAGATGTCACAACTCCTTACTTAGACTGCCAAACTGGATTACACCCGGGAAGAAGCACTGAATCAGCACTCATACCCATCTGGGATGATCTTAAAAACACAGTCGACTGCAATGGAGTTGCTGCACTACTTCTCTTGGACCTCTCGCCTGCCTTTGATACGGTTGACCATGACGCCCTAATTCAAGAACTCCACGAAGGCGTCATGGAAGGGACTGTTCTCGACTGGATTACATCCTACCTTCAAAACAGAGCTAATACTATCTATTCTTCTCCCCTTCTCATCCAAACCCTATCTCACAAAAGCAGGGGTCCCCCAAGGATCAATCACCTCACCTTTGCTTTTCAACATCTACATGATGTCATTGCCAGAACTGATCAATGATTTTCAACTTGCATGCTAATATTTGCAGAAGAGACACAAACACTTCTTAAATTTGAATGCTCCAAAGATATTTAAAACTCACAAATCTTCAGTTGCCTCAGAACTGTTGATCACTGGATGATTTGGAGCCATCTCAAAGTAAACGCCTCCAAAACAGAAATACTCATATGTGGTGACTGGAAAAATTATGACCCACTGTGCCCCTGGCCTGGCGATCTCAGACCACCTCCTCAATCATCCAAGGAAGTTAAAAACTTTGGAATTACCATGGACTCCAAGTTAACTATGAATGCCCAAGTGGACAAATTAGCACGAACAAGCTTCATCACCTTGAAGACTTTACGACGCATCTTCCCCCACCTCGGATTTCCACACAAGGTGCAGGCTACTATCTCGCTTGTACTATCCAAACTGGATTATGCCAGTGGCCTCTACCATGGATCATCTCTATCTTATATGAAAAAACTACAATGCATCCATAACTCCACTGCCAAGGTACTATTACATGTAAAAACACAAGCCCACATTTCCTCTGCCTTGAGAGCACTACACTGGCTACCCGTTGCCAGAAGATCCACCTTCAAGCTGATTTGTATCACCCACAAAGCTATACATGGAACAGGACCTCTTTTTATCAGAAACAAAATAACCAAATACATTCAACAAAGAAACCTCTGCTCAAGATTGGCACTCTGCCTTAGAACACCACCATACAAGAAAAAGACTATAGGTGGTACACCCTTCTCCGTTCAAGCAGCCAAACTATGGAATTTATTACCCCCAACTATTAAGAGCCACAGATAACTATCTTGTCTTCAGAAGACTACTCAAGAGTTGCCGCTTTACTTCATAACCACCATATATTCAAACAGCAATGGACTGCATATGCCTGTGTTGATAAATATTTTTAATCTGAATATGTGTATATTCTAGGTCTGTATAGTTCTTTAGGAAATACGTATCACTACTATGTCATAACAATAAATCACACACATACTCTTTAAACCTGTTTATCAAATGTATATTTACTCCCGATTAAATATGAATATAAATGTGTGTGTGTATAGATAAAAAATAAATAAAATGAAATCTATAAATAAAACTCAAATTATAAATAAGTAAATTAAAGTAAAAAAAATAATGAATTAAAAAAATAAATAATGATAAAGTAAATATATAAATAAAATTATAAATAAACATAATATACATTTACTCTCTTGTAAGCTTTACTGTGTCTACCTATCACCATATGTCATTTCTCTATCAATCTATCCTCCATTTCCACTCTGACTCATCGCAAACCCATTCTACTACTTTCATCTCCAAAATAACCCTGCCACAGCTCTTCCCTCTTCTTCCATATCTAGCTCACCCAAACCTCACTCTACTACCATGATCTCCCAAACAACCCTACTATATTCTCCCTCATTAATCTCACCCTGCTACTATGATCTCCCTAACCCTTTCCACAGACTCTTCCCTCCTCCATCTCTCCTTTACTCATCCCAAGCCTCATCCAATTACTTTAAACTCCCAATTAACACTTCTGGATTCTTCCCTCCACTATTCCTCCAGTACTCTAGTCAGGACAACTAAAACTGAACTATGCTTAACGTGTTCATAGGTCATTGCATAGCTCCTAGATAAGTTGTTATATTATATACGTATGAATGCCTGCACAATGATCAAATGTTTTATTATCATAAGCATTTTGCTATTCGAAAATTGAGGAAAGATAAATTAATGTTAGAAAAGTACACTTACTAATTAACTTCAGTCTGTGTTTATACAATACTATGTTTCTTCTCATATTATTATACCCATTATTATATTCCTTGAACATATTTCCTGACTATGTATTCCATATCTATTTATTACTATACTCCTTCTGTACTAGAGACAAATCAAATCTATAAATAAAATTCACATTATAAATAATGAAAACAATAATAATCATAAATAGAAGAAAAAATATAAAGATATAGATAAAAATATAATAAATAAATAAACAGTATAAATGTACTCCCTGGTAAGCTTTACTCTGTCTCCCCACCCCCTTTGCCCCAATTAACACTTCTGGATTCTTCCCTTCTATCCCTACATTACTCTAGTCATGCCAACTAACAAACTCACATATACTCTGCTCAAAGTAACTCATAATAATGCCAGTACTGTACTCATATTTCCCTATACTAATCCACCACCAATTCCTCTTGGGTTCCGTAGTAGCGTGCTACTCGCCGAAAAGCGATTTGGCACCTCGTCGGGGGTAGTAGCAAGCTCTATATAAATACTATTACAATACAATACATGCAGTACACAGGAAAAAACAAACTCACTCCAGCCCAACAGGAGAGGAAAGGAACCCACAGCAGGCCTGGAATGCACAGGAGGAAAAGGAACTCACTACTGGCCTACCGGAGAGGAAAGGAACCCACAGCATGCCTGGAGTACAGGGGAGGAAAAGGAACTCACTGCCGGCCTACAGGAGAGTAACCCACAGCAGGCCTGCAATACAGGAGGAAAAGGAACTCACTGCCAGCCTGCAGGAGAGGAAAGGAACCCACAGCAGGCCTGCAATACGGGAGGAAAAGGAACTCACTGCCGGCCTGCAGGAGAGGAAAGGAACCCACAGCAGGCCTGCAATAGAGGAGGAAAAGGAACCCACATTGAGCTGCAGTATAAACGAGAGGAAAAGGAATTCATGGCAGGCCTATAGATGCTGGAGTGCAACAGGAGAGGGGAAGAAAGTGCACGCCCAGATTGCACAGGGGTGTAGAAGTGTAACTCCCTCCACGCCTACTGAAGTGCTTGCCATTTTATTCCACTTGCAACACTTGACAAGATACTGAAACATTTTATGGAGAATAACACTTCTCCGGAACCCAGGGTTAATTATTAGTTCGATGGCATCTGTCGCTGTAGATACGCATGTTTTGCAATAGCTCGCCATCTGGTGTTGGGCCGGAGTGTTACAAGTTGTTTTTCTTCGAAGAAGTCTTTCGAGTCACGGGACCGAGTGACTCCTCCTTTTGTCTCCATTGCGCATGGGCGTCGACTCCATCTTCGATTGTTTTTTTTCCGCCATCGGGTTCGGACGTGTTCCTGTCGCTCCGAGTTTCGGAACGGAAAAATAGCTAATTTCAGAAGATTTTCGTCGGTATTGTTGCGTTCGGGGTCGGCGTAGTTAGATTCAACACCACGTCTAAGATCGAAGAGCTCTGAGGCCCTTCGGGGTAATTTTTTCGATCCCCCGTCGGGGCCTGGTCGGCCCGACCGCGTGCAGAAGAACGCCGATGGAACGGACCCCGTTCCGTTTCTGTCCCAAATGCCACAATAAATACCCCTATACAGACCAACACTTGGTCTGCAACCTGTGCCTGTCACCTGAGCACAGCGAAGACACCTGCGAGGCCTGTCGTGCGTTCTGGTCCCGAAAAACTCTCCGAGACCGTCGAGCCAGAAGACTTCAGATGGCGTCCGCGCCGACAGCCCACCGGGAGTACGAGGAACAAGAAGAGGAGGGATCCTTTTCGATCCAAGAATCGGATTCCGAAGGATTCGACGATACACAAACCGTGAGTAGGACGTCAAAAACCACTCAAAAGAAGATTTACAAGGCCCAGGGGACGCCACTGCCATCAGGCCATGGCTCGACCCATAAATTCGGTGACCGACCGTCGGCACCGAAAAAGGCCCAAACAGTGCCGAGATCGTCCGACTCCGGTCGAGACACCGGCACGCAGCCTTCTCGGGACCGAGAAAGTGCTGGAGACAAGCATCGACACCGAGATACCGGTGTAGACACGGCTCGTCGCCGAGACAGCGGCACCGAAGAAGATCGACGCCGAGAGGTTTCGGCCCCGAAAAAGATACAAGTCACCTCGGAGCCGAAAAAAGATGCAGACAGGGTTTCTGTGCCGAAACAAACTGCAACCGACCCAGTTTCAGGCTCTTATACAGAAGAGCACTCGCTAACCTCCCAAATGCAAAAGCATAGGTTTGGGGAAGAACTACACTCAACGGATGTAGACCATACGCAAAAGCGTATTTTCATACAGCAGGGGACAGGAAAAATAAGCACCCTTCCCCCTATTAGAAGAAAGGGAAGATTGGAGTTCCAAACTGAACAAACACCACAAACAAAAGTGGTGAAAAAAGTTACCCCACCACCCTCTCCTCCACCTGTGATTAACGTCTCACCAGCACAAACTCCATCACATTCCCCAGCTCACACCACCATGAGCCAGGGTGACCAAGATCAAGACGCATGGGACTTATACGACGCCCCAGTGTCAGATAACAGTCCGGAGGCATACCCTACGAAGCCATCTCCACCAGAGGACAGCACTGCGTATTCTCAAGTGGTGGCTAGAGCAGCACAATTTCACAATGTAAGCCTCCACTCAGAACAGGTCGAGGATGACTTTTTATTCAACACACTCTCCTCCACCCACAGCTCCTACCAAAGCCTGCCTATGCTCCCTGGTATGCTCCGGCACGCAAAAGAAATCTTTAAGGAGCCGGTCAAAAGTAGGGCAATCACACCAAGAGTGGAAAAAAAGTATAAGGCGCCTCCTACAGACCCGGCTTTCATCACTACACAGCTGCCACCAGACTCTGTCGTTGTAGGAGCAGCTAGGAAAAGGGCCAACTCCCACACATCTGGAGATGCACCACCCCCAGATAAAGAAAGCCGCAAGTTCGATGCAGCTGGTAAAAGAGTCGCAGCACAAGCTGCAAACCAGTGGCGCATCGCTAACTCCCAGGCACTACTTGCGCGCTATGACAGAGCCCATTGGGATGAGATGCAACATCTCATTGACCATCTGCCCAAGGACCTACAAAATAGGGCAAAACAAGTGGTTGAGGAAGGACAGACCATTTCCAACAACCAAATCCGCTCCTCCATGGACGCTGCAGATACAGCTGCACGGACAATTAATACATCCGTAACTATCAGAAGGCATGCATGGCTCCGAACGTCTGGATTTAAACCAGAGATTCAGCAAGCAGTTCTCAATATGCCTTTTAACGAAAAAGAACTGTTCGGTCCAGAAGTGGACACAGCGATTGAGAAACTCAAAAAAGACACGGACACTGCTAAAGCCATGGGCGCACTCTACTCCCCGCAGAGCAGAGGGAATTACAGCACATTCCGTAAAACACCCTTTAGAGGGGGGTTTCGGGGTCAAAGCACACAAGCCAGCACCTCACAGGCAACACCGTCCAGTTACCAGGGACAGTACAGAGGAGGTTTTCGGGGACAATATAGAGGAGGGCAATTCCCTAGGAATAGAGGAAAATTTCAAAGCCCCAAAACCCCTACTACTAAGCAGTGACTCACATGTCACTCACCCCCTCCACACAACACCAGTGGGGGGAAGAATAAGTCATTATTACAAAGCATGGGAGGAAATCACTACAGACACTTGGGTTCTAGCAATTATCCAACATGGTTATTGCATAGAATTTCTACAATTCCCTCCAAACATACCACCAAAAGCACAAAATTTGACAAAACATCATTCCAATCTCCTGGAGATAGAAGTGCAGGCACTATTGCAAAAGAATGCAATCGAATTAGTGACAAACACACAAATAAACACAGGAGTTTACTCACTGTACTTTCTGATACCAAAGAAGGACAAAACGCTGAGACCAATCCTAGACCTCAGAATAGTGAACACATTCATCAAATCAGACCACTTTCACATGGTCACACTACAAGAAGTATTACCATTGCTAAAACTACACGACTACATGTCAACTTTAGACCTCAAGGACGCGTATTTCCATATACCAATACACCCATTGCACAGGAAATACCTAAGGTTTGTATTCAAAGGAATACATTACCAATTCAAGGTACTGCCTTTCGGATTAACAACCGCACCAAGAGTCTTTACCAAATGTCTAGCGGTAGTCGCTGCACACATCAGAAGGCAGCAAATACATGTGTTCCCATATCTAGACGACTGGCTAATCAAGGCCCATTCGTTAATAGAGTGCTCAAATCACACAAATCAGATCATACAAACCCTCTTCAAACTAGGGTTCACCGTCAACTTCACGAAATCCAACATTCTGCCGTGCAAGGTACAACAATACCTAGGAGCCATAATAGACACAACAAAAGGAGTAGCCACTCCAAGTCCCCAAAGAATTCAAAATTTCAACACCATCATACAACGCATGTATCCAACACAAAAGATACAAGCAAAGATGATATTACAACTCCTAGGCATGATGTCTTCATGCATAGCCATTGTCCCAAACGCAAGACTGCACATGAGGCCCTTACAACAGTGCCTAGCATCACAGTGGTCTCAAGCACAGGGTCATCTTCTAGATCTGGTGTTAATAGACCGCCAAACTTACCTCTCGCTTCTGTGGTGGAACAACATAAATTTAAACAAGGGGCGGCCTTTCCAAGACCCAGTGCCACAATACGTAATAACAACAGATGCTTCCATGACAGGGTGGGGAGCACACCTCGATCAACACAGCATACAAGGACAATGGAACGTACATCAAACAAAACTGCATATAAATCACCTAGAACTACTAGCAGTTTTTCAAGCACTAAAAGCTTTCCAACCAATAATAGTTCACAAATACATTCTCGTCAAGACAGACAACATGACAACAATGTATTATCTAAACAAGCAAGGGGGGACACACTCCACGCAGTTAAGCCTGCTAGCACAAAAAATTTGGCGTTGGGCAATTCACAACCAAATTCGCCTAATAGCACAATTTATACCAGGGATCCAAAATCAACTCGCAGACAACCTCTCTCGAGATCACCAACAGGTCCACGAATGGGAAATTCACCCCCAAATTCTGAACAACTATTTCAAACTCTGGGGAACACCTCAAATAGACTTGTTTGCGACGAAGGAGAACGCAAAATGCCAAAACTTCGCATCCAGATACCCACACAAACAGTCCCTAGGCAATGCCCTATGGATGAACTGGTCAGGGATATTTGCTTACGCTTTTCCTCCTCTCCCTCTCCTTCCTTACCTGGTAAACAAACTCAGTCAAAACAAACTCAAACTTATATTGATAGCACCAACTTGGGCAAGGCAACCCTGGTACACAACGCTGCTAGACCTATCAGTAGTACCCTACATCAAATTGCCCAACAGGCCAGATCTGTTGACACAACACAACCAAAAGATCAGACACCCAGATCCAGCATCGCTGAATCTAGCAATCTGGCTCCTGAGATCCTAGAATTCGGGCACTTACAACTTACCCAAGAATGTATGGAAGTCATAAAGCAAGCCAGAAGGCCATCCACCAGGCACTGCTATGCAAGTAAATGGAAGAGGTTTGTTTGCTACTGCCATATTAATCAAATACAACCTTTACACACAACTCCAGAACATGTAGTGGGCTACTTGCTTCACTTACAAAAATCTAACCTGGCTTTCTCTTCCATTAAAATACACCTTGCAGCAATATCTGCATACCTGCAGACTACCTATTCAACTTCCCTATATAAGATACCAGTCATTAAAGCATTCATGGAGGGCCTTAGGAGAATTATACCACCAAGAACACCACCTGTTCCTTCATGGAACCTAAATGTTGTCCTAACTAGACTTATGGGTCCACCTTTTGAACCCATGCACTCCTGCGAAATACAGTTCCTAACCTGGAAGGTTGCATTTCTCATCGCCATTACTTCCCTAAGAAGAGTAAGCGAGATTCAGGCGTTTACAATACAAGAACCTTTTATACAACTACACAAGAATAAGGTCGTCCTAAGGACTAATCCTAAATTTTTGCCAAAGGTTATTTCACCGTTCCATCTAAATCAAACAGTGGAACTTCCAGTGTTCTTTCCACAGCCAGATACCGTAGCTGAAAGGGCACTACATACATTAGATGTCAAAAGAGCATTAATGTATTACATTGACAGAACAAAGAACATCAGAAAGACTAAACAACTATTTATTGCATTTCAAAAACCTCATGCAGGAAACCCAATATCAAAACAAGGTATAGCCAGATGGATAGTTAAATGCATCCAAATCTGCTACCTTAAAGCTAAACGACAGCTGCCCATTACACCAAGGGCACACTCAACCAGAAAGAAGGGTGCTACCATGGCCTTTCTAGGAAACATCCCAATGCAAGAAATATGTAAGGCAGCCACATGGTCTACGCCTCACACATTCACCAAGCACTACTGTGTAGATGTGTTATCCGCACAACAAGCCACAGTAGGTCAAGCCGTATTAAGAACATTATTTCAAACTACTTCCACTCCTACAGGCTGAGCCACCGCTTTTGGGGAGATAACTGCTTACTAGTCTGCAAAACATGCGTATCTACAGCTACAGATGCCATCGAACTGAAAATGTCACTTACCCAGTGTACATCTGTTCGTGGCATCAGTCGCTGTAGATTCGCATGTGCCCACCCGCCTCCCCGGGAGCCTGTAGCAGTTTGGAAGTTACCTTCAACTATTTGTATATGTATCATCTCAACCTTAAATAGGTACATACTTAGTCACTCCATTGCATGGGCACTATTACTACAATTCAACTCCTACCTCACCCTCTGCGGGGAAAAACAATCGAAGATGGAGTCGACGCCCATGCGCAATGGAGACAAAAGGAGGAGTCACTCGGTCCCGTGACTCGAAAGACTTCTTCGAAGAAAAACAACTTGTAACACTCCGGCCCAACACCAGATGGCGAGCTATTGCAAAACATGCGAATCTACAGCGACTGATGCCACGAACAGATGTACACTGGGTAAGTGACATTTTCAATACAGTTGCAACTGGGATTAGTCTTGTACTTTCAAATAAACCATTGCATGTGTTTATTGCAGGTTCTTTGTTGTAGCTTGAATTAATAGGAGCTTGGGGCGATAATTAGGAGGGGAAATAGGTGGTGGGATCTGGCTACAAGAAGCGGATCTGATCTATCAAATGCTCACTCGGTTATTTGCAGAAGTGCATTACAAGAGCAGGAGAGGGGCAGGTGTCGTGCTGATGATAAGGGGGCATGAGTGGAAACCTTTCCCTTCACTGCAGGCCTGTAGTGCCCAGGGGAGGAGAGGATCTGTAGTCCTTCACTGCAGGCCTGTAGTATGCAGGGGAGGAGAGGATCTGCAGTCCTTCACTGCAGGCCTGTAGTACACGGGAGGAGATGATATGTAGTCCTTCGCTGCAGGTCTGTAGTACTCAGGGGAGGAGACAATCTGTAGTCCTTCACTGCAGGTCTGTAGTACACAGGGGAGGAGGCGATCTGTAGTCCTTCACTGCAGGTCTGTAGTACAGAGGAGGAGAGGATCTTTAGTCCTTCACTGCAGGCCTGTAGCACACAGGAGAGGAGCTGTAATCCCCCACTGCAGGCCTGTAGTCACAGGGGAGGAGATGATCTGTAGTCCTACACTGCAGGTCTGTAGTACACAAGGGAGGAGAGGATCTTCAGTCCTTCACTGCAGGTCTGTACTACACAGGGGATGAGACGATCTGTAGTCCTCCACTGCAGGCCTGTACTACACAGGGGAGGAGACGATCTGTAGTCCTTCACTGCAGGTCTGTAGTACACAGGAGGAGAGGATCTGTAGTCCTTCACTGCAGGTCTGTAGTACACAGGAGGAGAGGATCTGTAGTCATTCACTGCAGGTCTGTACTACACAGGGGTGGAGATGATCTGTAGTCCTTCACTGCTGGTCTGTACTACACAGGGGAGAAGAGGATCTGTAGTCCTTCACTGCAGGTCTGTAGTACACAAGGGAGGAGAGGATCTTCAGTCCTTCACTGCAGGTCTGTACTACACAGGGGAGGAGACGATCTGTAGTCCTTCACTGCAGGTCTGTAGTACACAGGAGGAGAGGATCTGTAGTCCTTCACTGCAGGTCTGTAGTACACAGGAGCAGAGGATCTGTAGTCCTTCACTGCAGGTCTGTAGTACACAGGAGGAGAGGATCTGTAGTCCTTCACTGCAGGTCTGTACTACACAGGGGTGGAGATGATCTGTAGTCCTTCACTGCAGGTCTGTAGTACACAGGGGAGGAGAGGATCTGTAGTCCTTCACTGCAGGTCTGTAGTACACAGGAGGAGAGGATCTGTAGTCCTTCACTGCAGGTCTGTACTACACAGGGGTGGAGATGATCTGTAGTCCTTCACTGCAGGTCTGTAGTACACAGGAGGAGAGGATCTGTAGTCCTTCACTGCAGGCCTGTACTACACAGGGGTGGAGATGATCTGTAGTCCTTCACTGCAGGTCTGTAGTACACAGGAGGAGAGGATCTGTAGTCCTTCACTGCAGGTCTGTAGCACACAGGGGAGAAGAGGATCTGTAGTCCTTCACTGCAGGTCTGTAGTACACAGGGAAGAGTATCTGTAGTTCTTCACTGCAGGTCTGTAATACACAGGGGAAGAGATGATCTGTAGTCCTTCACTGCAGGCCTGTAGTACACGGGAGGAGAGGATCTGTAGTCCTTCACTGCAGGTCTGTCCTACACAGGGAAGGACAGGATCTGTAGTCCTTCACTGCAGGTGTGTAGTACACAGGAGGAGACGATCTGTACTCCTTCACTGGAGGTCTGTAGTACACGGGAGGAGATGATCAGTAGTCCTTCACTGCAGGTCTGTACTACACGGGAGGGGAGGAGCTGTAGTCCCCCACTGCAGGCCTGTAGTGCACAGAGGAGAAGAGAATCTGTAGCCCTTCACTGCAGGCCTATAGTACACAGGGGAGAAGAGTATCTGTAGTCCCTTGCTGCAGGCTTGTAGTATACAGGGGTGGAGGGGATCCGTAGTCCCTCACTGCAGGCCTGTAGCACACAGGGGAGAGGAGCTGTAATCCCCCACTGCAGGCCTGTAGTGCACAGGGGAGGAGATGATCTGTAGTCCTACACTGCAGGTCTGGAGTACTCAAAGAAGGAGAGGATCTGTAGATCTTCACTGCAGGTCTGTAGTACATGGTAGGAGATGATCTGTAGTCCTTCACTGCAGGTCTGTACTACACAGGGGAGGAGACGATCTGTAGTCCTTCACTGCAGGCCTGTAGTAGACAGGGGAGGAAAGGCTCTGTAGTCCTTCACTGCAGGTCTGTAGTACACGAGAGGAGAGGATCTGTAGTCCTTCACTGCAGGTCTGTAGTACACAGGGGAGGAGAGGATCTGTAGTCCTTCACTGCAGGCCTGTAGCACACAGGAGAGAAGATAATCTGTAGCCCTTCACTGCAGGTCTGTACTACACAAGGGAGGAGAGGATCTTCAGTTCTTCACTGGAGGCGGGGATCCGTAGTCTGTCACTGCAGGCCTGTAGTACACTGGAAAGAAGAGTATCTGTAGTCCCTTGCTGCAGGCCTGTAGTACACAGGGTAGGAGCGGATCTGTAGTCCTTCACTGCAGGTCTGTAGTACACAGGGGAGGAGAGGATCTGTAGTCCTTCACTGCAGGTCTGTAGTACACAGGAGGAGAGGATCTGTAGTCCTTCACTGCAGGCCTGTAGCACACAGGAGAGAAGATAATCTGTAGCCCTTCACTGCAGGTCTGGAGTACACAAGGGAGGAGAGGATCTTCAGTTCTTCACTGCAGGCTTGTAGTACACAGGGGAGGAGGGGATCCGTAGTCTGTCACTGCAGGCCTGTAGTACACCGGAAAGAAGAGTATCTGTAGTCCCTTGCTGCAGGCCTGTAGTACACAGGGGAGGAGAGGATCTGTAGTCCTTCATTGCAGGTCTGTAGTACACGAGAGGAGAGGATCCGCAGCCCTTCACTGCAGGCCTGTACTACACAGGGGAGGAGACGATCTGTAGTCCTTCACTGCAGGTCTGTAGTACACAGGAGGAGAGGATCTGTAGTCCTCCACTGCAGGTCTGTAGTACATGGGAGGAGAGGATCTGTAGCCCTTCACTGCAGGTCTGTACTACACAGGGGTGGAGAGGATCTGTAGTCCTTCGCTGCAGGCCTGTAGTACACAGGGGAGGAGAGGATCTGTACTCCTTCACTGCAGGCCTGTAGTACACAAGGGAGGAGAGGATCTGGAGTCCTTCACTGCAGGTCTGTAGTACATGGGAGGAGAGGATCTGTAGCCCTTCACTGCAGGTCTGTACTACACAGGGGTGGAGAGGATCTGTAGTCCCGCACTGCAGGCCTGTACTACACAGGGGAGGAGACGATCTGTAGTCCTTCACTGCAGGTCTGTAGTACACGGGAGGAGAGGATCTGTACTCCTTCACTGCAGGTCTGTTGTACATGGGAGGAGACGATCTGTAGTCCTTCACTGCAGGTCTGTAGTACATGGGAGGAGAGGATCTTCAGTCCTTCACTGCAGGCCTGTGGTAGACAGGGGAGAGTATCTGTAGTCCTTCACTGCAGGCCTGTAGTACACAGGGGAGGAGAGGATCTGTAGTCCTTCACTGCAGGCCTGTAGTACACAAGGGAGGAGAGGATCTGTAGTCCTTCACTGCAGGTCTGTAGTACATGAGAGGAGAGGATCTTCAGTCCTTCACTGCAGGCTTGTGGTACACAGGGGAGAGTATCTGTAGTCCTTCACTGTAGGCCTGTAGTACACAGGGGAGGAGACGATCTGTAGTCCTTCACTGCAGGTCTGTACTACACAGAGGAGGAGACGATCTGTAGTACTTCGCTGCAGGTCTGTAGTACACAAGGGAGGAGAGGATCTTCAGTTCTTCACTGCAGGCCTGTAGCACACAGGGGAGGAGAGGATCTGTAGTCCTTCACTGCAGGTCTGTAGTACACAGGGGAGGAGACGATCTGTAGTCCTTCATTGCAGGTCTGTAGCACACAGGGGAGAAGAGGATCTGGAGTCCTTCGCTGCAGGTCTGTAGCACACAGGGGAGGAGACGATCTGTAGTCCTTCACTGCAGGTCTGTAGCACACAGGGGAGAAGAGGATCTGTAGTCCTTCACTGCAGGTCTGTACTACACAGGGGAGGAGAGGATCTGTAGTCCTTCACTGCAGGTCTGTAGTACACGGGAGGAAAGGGTCTGTAGTTCTTCACTGCAGGTCTGTAGTACACGGGAGGAGAGGATCTGTAGCCCTTCACTGCAGGTCTGTACTACACAGGGGTGGAGAGGATCTGTAGTCCCGCACTGCAGGCCTGTAGTACACAGGGGAGGAGACAATCTGTAGTCTTTCACTGCAGGCCTGTAGTACACGGGGAGGAATCGATCTGTAGTCCTTCACTGCAGGCCTGTAGTACACGAGAGGAGAGAATCTATAGTCCTTCACTGCAGCCCTGTAGCACACAGGGGAGGAGACGATCTGTAGTCTTTCATTGCAGGTCTGTAGTACACGAGAGGAGAGGATCCGCAGCCCTTCACTGCAGGCCTGTAGTATTCAGAGGAGAAGAGGATCTGTAGTCCTTCACTGCAGGCCTGTAGTGCACAGGGGAAGAGATGATCTGTAGTCCTTCACTGCAGGCCTGTAGTACACGGGAGGAGAGGATCTGTAGTCCTTCACTGCAGGTCTGTCCTACACAGGGAAGGACAGGATCTGTAGTCCTTCACTGCAGGTGTGTAGTACACAGGAGGAGACGATCTGTACTCCTTCACTGGAGGTCTGTAGTACACGGGAGGAGATGATCAGTAGTCCTTCACTGCAGGTCTGTAGTACACGGGAGGGGAGGAGCTGTAGTCCCCCACTGCAGGCCTGTAGTGCACAGAGGAGAAGAGAATCTGTAGCCCTTCACTGCAGGCCTATAGTACACAGGGGAGAAGAGTATCTGTAGTCCCTTGCTGCAGGCTTGTAGTATACAGGGGTGGAGGGGATCCGTAGTCCCTCACTGCAGGCCTGTAGCACACAGGGGAGAGGAGCTGTAATCCCCCACTGCAGGCCTGTAGTGCACAGGGGAGGAGATGATCTGTAGTCCTACACTGCAGGTCTGGAGTACTCAAAGAAGGAGAGGATCTGTAGATCTTCACTGCAGGTCTGTAGTACATGGTAGGAGATGATCTGTAGTCCTTCACTGCAGGTCTGTACTACACAGGGGAGGAGACGATCTGTAGTCCTTCACTGCAGGCCTGTAGTAGACAGGGGAGGAAAGGCTCTGTAGTCCTTCACTGCAGGTCTGTAGTACACGAGAGGAGAGGATCTGTAGTCCTTCACTGCAGGTCTGTAGTACACAGGGGAGGAGAGGATCTGTAGTCCTTCACTGCAGGCCTGTAGCACACAGGAGAGAAGATAATCTGTAGCCCTTCACTGCAGGTCTGTAGTACACAAGGGAGGAGAGGATCTTCAGTTCTTCACTGGAGGCTTGTAGTACACAGGGGAGGAGGGGATCCGTAGTCTGTCACTGCAGGCCTGTAGTACACTGGAAAGAAGAGTATCTGTAGTCCCTTGCTGCAGGCCTGTAGTACACAGGGTAGGAGCGGATCTGTAGTCCTTCACTGCAGGTCTGTAGTACACAGGGGAGGAGAGGATCTGTAGTCCTTCACTGCAGGTCTGTAGTACACAGGAGGAGAGGATCTGTAGTCCTTCACTGCAGGCCTGTAGCACACAGGAGAGAAGATAATCTGTAGCCCTTCACTGCAGGTCTGGAGTACACAAGGGAGGAGAGGATCTTCAGTTCTTCACTGCAGGCTTGTAGTACACAGGGGAGGAGGGGATCCGTAGTCTGTCACTGCAGGCCTGTAGTACACCGGAAAGAAGAGTATCTGTAGTCCCTTGCTGCAGGCCTGTAGTACACAGGGGAGGAGAGGATCTGTAGTCCTTCATTGCAGGTCTGTAGTACACGAGAGGAGAGGATCCGCAGCCCTTCACTGCAGGCCTGTACTACACAGGGGAGGAGACGATCTGTAGTCCTTCACTGCAGGTCTGTAGTACACAGGAGGAGAGGATCTGTAGTCCTCCACTGCAGGTCTGTAGTACATGGGAGGAGAGGATCTGTAGCCCTTCACTGCAGGTCTGTACTACACAGGGGTGGAGAGGATCTGTAATCCTTCGCTGCAGGCCTGTAGTACACAGGGGAGGAGAGGATCTGTACTCCTTCACTGCAGGCCTGTAGTACACAAGGGAGGAGAGGATCTGGAGTCCTTCACTGCAGGTCTGTAGTACATGGGAGGAGAGGATCTGTAGCCCTTCACTGCAGGTCTGTACTACACAGGGGTGGAGAGGATCTGTAGTCCCGCACTGCAGGCCTGTACTACACAGGGGAGGAGACGATCTGTAGTCCTTCACTGCAGGTCTGTAGTACACGGGAGGAGAGGATCTGTACTCCTTCACTGCAGGTCTGTTGTACATGGGAGGAGACGATCTGTAGTCCTTCACTGCAGGTCTGTAGTACATGGGAGGAGAGGATCTTCAGTCCTTCACTGCAGGCCTGTGGTACACAGGGGAGAGTATCTGTAGTCCTTCACTGCAGGCCTGTAGTACACAGGGGAGGAGAGGATCTGTAGTCCTTCACTGCAGGCCTGTAGTACACAAGGGAGGAGAGGATCTGTAGTCCTTCACTGCAGGTCTGTAGTACATGAGAGGAGAGGATCTTCAGTCCTTCACTGCAGGCTTGTGGTACACAGGGGAGAGTATCTGTAGTCCTTCACTGTAGGCCTGTAGTACACAGGGGAGGAGACGATCTGTAGTCCTTCACTGCAGGTCTGTACTACACAGAGGAGGAGACGATCTGTAGTACTTCGCTGCAGGTCTGTAGTACACAAGGGAGGAGAGGATCTTCAGTTCTTCACTGCAGGCCTGTAGCACACAGGGGAGGAGAGGATCTGTAGTCCTTCACTGCAGGTCTGTAGTACACAGGGGAGGAGACGATCTGTAGTCCTTCATTGCAGGTCTATAGCACACAGGGGAGAAGAGGATCTGGAGTCCTTCGCTGCAGGTCTGTAGCACACAGGGGAGGAGACGATCTGTAGTCCTTCACTGCAGGTCTGTAGCACACAGGGGAGAAGAGGATCTGTAGTCCTTCAATGCAGGTCTGTACTACACAGGGGAGGAGAGGATCTGTAGTCCTTCACTGCAGGTCTGTAGTACACGGGAGGAAAGGGTCTGTAGTTCTTCACTGCAGGTCTGTAGTACACGGGAGGAGAGGATCTGTAGCCCTTCACTGCAGGTCTGTACTACACAGGGGTGGAGAGGATCTGTAGTCCCGCACTGCAGGCCTGTAGTACACAGGGGAGGAGACAATCTGTAGTCTTTCACTGCAGGCCTGTAGTACACGGGGAGGAATCGATCTGTAGTCCTTCACTGCAGGCCTGTAGTACACGAGAGGAGAGAATCTATAGTCCTTCACTGCAGCCCTGTAGCACACAGGGGAGGAGACGATCTGTAGTCTTTCATTGCAGGTCTGTAGTACACAAGAGGAGAGGATCCGCAGCCCTTCACTGCAGGCCTGTAGTATTCAGAGGAGAAGAGGATCTGTAGTCCTTCACTGCAGGCCTGTAGTGCACAGGGGAGGGGAAGATCTATAGTCCTTCACTGCAGGTCTGTAGTACACAGGGGAAGAGATGATCTGTAGTCCTTCACTGCAGGCCTGTAGTGCACAGGGGAGGAGACGATCTGTAGTCCTTCACTGCAGGTCTGTAGTACACGGGAGGAGAGGATCTGTAGTCCTTCACTGCAGGTCTGTACTACACAGGGGAGGAGGGGATCTGTAGTCCTTCACTGCAGGCCTGTAGTACACAGTGGAGGAAAGGATCTGTAGTCCTTCACTGCAGGTCTGTAGTACATGAGAGGAGAGAATCTGTAGCCCTTCACTGTAGGCCTGTAGTACACAGGGGAGGAGACGATCTGTAGTCCTTCACTGCAGGTCTGTACTACACAGAGGAGGAGACGATCTGTAGTACTTCGCTGCAGGTCTGTAGTACACAAGGGAGGAGAGGATCTGTAGTCCTTCACTGCAGGTCTGTAGTACACGGGGTGGAGAGGATCTGTAGTCCTTCACTGCAGGTCTGTAGTACACAGGGGAGGAGACGATCTGTAGTCCTTCACTGCAGGTCTGTAGCACACAGGGGAGAAGAGGATCTGGAGTCCTTCACTGCAGGTCTGTACTACACAGCGGAGGAGAGGATCTGTAGTCCTTCACTGCAGGTCTGTAGTACACGGGAAGAAAGGGTCTGTAGTTCTTCACTGCAGGTCTGTAGTACACGGGAGGAGAGGATCTGTAGCCCTTCACTGCAGGTCTGTACTACACAGGGGTGGAGAGGATCTGTAGTCCCGCACTGCAGGCCTGTAGTACACAGGGGAGGAGACAATCTGTAGTCTTTCACTGCAGGCCTGTAGTACACGGGGAGGAAATGATCTGTAGTCCTTCACTGCAGGCCTGTAGTACACGAGAGGAGAGAATCTATAGTCCTTCACTGCAGCCCTGTAGCACACAGGGGAGGAGACGATCTGTAGTCTTTCATTGCAGGTCTGTAGTACACGAGAGGAGAGGATCCGCAGCCCTTCACTGCAGGCCTGTAGTGCACAGGGGAGGAGACGATCTGTAGTCCTTCACTGCAGGCCTGTAGAACACAGGAGGAGAGGATCTGTAGTCCTTCACTGCAGGTCTGTACTACACAGGGGAGGAGGGGATCTGTAGTCCTTCACTGCAGGCCTGTAGTACACAGTGGAGGAAAGGATCTGTAGTCCTTCACTGCAGGTCTGTAGTACATGAGAGGAGAGAATATGTAGCCCTTCACTGGAGGTCTGTACTACACAGGGGTGGAGACTATCTGTAGTCCTTCACTGCAGGTCTGTAGCACACGGGGGAGAAGACGATCTGGAGTCCTTCGCTGCAGGTCTGTAGTACACGGGAGGAGAGGATCTGTAGCCCTTCACTGCAGGTCTGTACTACACAGGGGTGGAGAGGATCTGTAGTCCCGCACTGCAGGCCTGTAGTACACAGGGGAGGAGACAATCTGTAGTCTTTCACTGCAGGCCTGTAGTACACGGGGAGGAAACGATCTGTAGTCCTTCACTGCAGGCCTGTAGTACACGAGAGGAGAGAATCTATAGTCCTTCACTGCAGCCCTGTAGCACACAGGGGAGGAGACGATCTGTAGTCTTTCATTGCAGGTCTGTAGTACACGAGAGGAGAGGATCCGCAGCCCTTCACTGCAGGCCTGTAGTGCACAGGGGAGGAGACGATCTGTAGTCCTTCACTGCAGGCCTGTAGCACACAGGAGGAGAGGATCTGTAGTCCTTCACTGCAGGTCTGTACTACACAGGGGAGGAGGGGATCTGTAGTCCTTCACTGCAGGCCTGTAGTACACAGTGGAGGAAAGGATCTGTAGTCCTTCACTGCAGGTCTGTAGTACATGAGAGGAGAGAATCTGTAGTCCTTCACTGCAGGTCTGTACTACACAGGGGTGGAGACTATCTGTAGTCCTTCACTGCAGGTCTGTAGCACACGGGGAGAAGAGGATCTGTAATCCTTCACTGCCGGCCTGTACTACACAGAGGAGGAGGCGATCTGTAGTCCTTCACTGCAGGTCTGTAGTACACGGGAGGAGACGATCTGTAGTCCTTCACTGCAGGTCTGTAGTACACGGGAGGAGACGATCTGTAGTCCTTCGCTGCAGGTCTGTAGTACACAAGGGAGGAGATGATCTGTAGTCCTTCGCTGCAGGCCTGTAGTACACAGTGGAGGAAAGGATCTGTAGTCCTTCACTGCAGGTCTGTAGTACACGGGAGGAGAGGATCTGTAGTCCTTCACTGCAGGTCTGTACTACACAGGGGAGGAGAGGATCTGTAGTCCTTCACTGCAGGTCTGTAGCACACAGGGGAGAAGAGGATCTGTAGTCCTTCACTGCAGGTCTATAGTACACAGTGGAGGAAAGGATCTGTAGTCCTTCACTGCAGGTCTGTAGTACACGGGAGGAGAGGATCTGTAGTCCTTCACTGCCGGTCTGTACTACACAGGGGAGGAAAGGATCTGTAGTCCTTCACTGCAGGTCTGTAGTACACGGGAGGAGATGATCTGTACTCCTTCACTGCAAGTCTGTACTACACAGAGGAGGAGGCGATCTGTAGTCCTTCACTGCAGGTCTGTAGTACACAGGGGAGGAGAGGATCTGTAATCCTTCACTGCAGGCCTGTAGTACACAGGAGAGGAGCTGTAGTTCTTCACTGCAGGTCTGTAGTACACGGGAGGAGACGATCTGTAGTCCTTCGCTGCAGGTCTGTAGTACACGGGAGGAGACGATCTGTAGACCTTCACTGCAGGTCTGTACTATACAGGAGAGGATCTGCAGTTGTTCACTGTAGGCCTGTATTACACAGGGGAGGAAAGAACCTGTAGCCCTTCACAGCAGACCTGTCGAACCTAAGGGAGGAGAGGATCTGTAGCCCTTCACTGCATGCTTGTAGTACACAGGGTAGGAGATGATCTGTAGTCCTTCACTGCAGGTCTGTAGCACACAGAGAAGGAGGCGATCTGTAGTCCTTCACTGCAGGTCTGTAGTACACAGTGGAGGAAAGGATCTGTAGTCCTTCACTGCAGGTCTGTAGCACACAGAGAAGGAGGCGATCTGTAGTCCTTCACTGCAGGTCTAGTACACAGGGGAGGAGACGATCTGTAGTCCTTCACTGCAGGTCTGTAGCACACAGAGAAGGAGGCGATCTGTAGTCCTTCACTGCAGGTCTGTAGTACACAGAGGAGGAGACGATCTGTAGTCCTTCACTGCAGGTCTGTAGCACACAGAGAAGGAGGCGATCTTCAGTCCTTCACTGCCGGCCTGTACTACACAGAGGAGGAGGCGATCTGTAGTCCTTCACTGCAGGCCTGTAATACACAGGGGAGGAAACGATCTGTACTCCTTCACTGCAGGCCTGTAGTACACAGTGGAGGAACGGATCTGTAGTCCTTCACTGCAGGCCTGTAGTACACAGGAGAGGAGCCGTAGTTCTTCACTGCAGGCCGGTAATACTCGGGGGACAAGAGTATCTTTAGTCCTTCGCTGCAGGCTTGTAGTACACAGGGGAGGAGACTTTGTGTAGTCCTTTACTGCAGGCCTGTAGTAGACAGGGGAGGAAAGGCTCTGTAGTCTGTCACTGCAGGCCTGTAGTACACAGGGGAGAAGAAGATCTGTAGTCCTTCACTGCAGGTCTGTACTACACAGGGGAGGAGGGGATCTGTAGTCCTTCACTGCAGGCCTGTAGTACACAGTGGAGGAAAGGATCTGTAGTCCCTCACTGCAGGCCTGAAGTACCCAAAGAAGGAGAGGATCTGTAGTCCTTCACTGCTGACCTGTAGTACACAGGGGAGGAGAGGATCTGTAGTACTTCACTGCAGACCTGTAGTTCACAGGGGAGGGGATGATCTATAGTCCTTCACTGCAGGTCTGTAGTACACAGGGGAAGAGATGATCTGTAGTCCTTCATTCCAGGTCTGTAGTACACGGGAGGAGACGATCTGTAGTCCTTCACTGCAGGTCTGTAGTACACGGGAGGAGACGATCTGTAGTCCTTCGCTGCAGGTCTGTAGTACTCAGGGGAGGAGACAATCTGTAGTCCTTCACTGCAGGTCTGTACTGCACAGGGGAGGAGATGATCTGTAGTCCTCCACTGCAGGCCTGTAGTACATGAGAGGAGAGGATCTGTAGTCCTTCACTGCAGGCCTGTAGCACACAGGAGAGGAGCTGTAGTCCCCAACAGCGGGACTGTAGTGCACAGGGGAAGAGATGATCTGTAGTCCTTCACTGCAGGTCTGTGGTACAGAGGGGAGGAGATGATCTGTATTCCTTCACTGCAGGTCTGTAGTACACAGGGGAAGAGATGATCTGTAGTCCTTCACTGCGGGTCTGTAGTACACATGGGAGGAGATGATCTGTAGTTCTACACTTTAGGTCTAGAGTATACTGGGGAGGAGAGGATTTTAGTGCAGGCCACTATGGGTAGGAGCGGGCATGCAGCCTTTGAGTACAGGCCAATATTGGCAGGAGAGGGCACTCAGTCTTTTAGTGCAGACTAATTGGCACAAAAAGGCAAAAGGCCTATCTGATAGAGACTTTTAGTAGCAGATTCCTTAGCATAGAATTTCCCCCAGGTGTCAGTCTAGACCTGGAAATCTTTCTTGAGCAGTACCCCTGCGCACCTTTAGGTGTCGATTGGCTCTGCGTCTGGCGTCATGAGTGCTGGACATGGCGCTACGGGTCCTATATAGGCGCCACCACGGCGAGCTGACGTCAGTTCTTTTTTTTTGGCACCAGCCTTCTCTGATCCGAAGAAGAGCTACCCCTCAGTCACTTTATGATTGGTCTTTTTTTTTTAACTTGTTGTTGAAGAATTTTGCGTAGCTACACTCCTGGTGCGTCGAGGATGTCTTCACGTAAGACCGGGTTTAAGTCCTGCAGATCCTGTCATCGGGCGATGCTGTGACGGATCCACAATTCGTGTGCTTGTTGTGTCTGGAATGCAACCACGACTCAAAGTCATGCTCTGAGTGCCAGGCCATGAATGAGAAAGCTTTGAAGGTGCAGTCCCTAAAGCTCCTTGCGACCTGGCACTCGGCTTCGCAGCGACCTGGCACTCGGCTTCACAGCGACCTGGCACTCAGCTTCGCGTCACTCCCAGTCTCAGTTGAGCGGAAGGTAAGAGAACGGTCACGGAGCCCCCCTTCATCATTGTCCCCCTCCAAGTCCTTGAGACGGTCGAGTAAGTTGAGTCAAAAGAACGTCCGCCGGCTGGCAAGACTAAGGAAAAGAAGCAATGTTGTTCTAACCCTCTGTCCGTGGAGCCAGCGCATGGGTTGGCCCCACACTTCCCTGAGTTTCCCGGAGCCGGATGACCCCTGCCCAACAGAGAAAGTTTTATGAGGTCATGCGCAACATCGTTGGGCAGTCCGACTCTACTGGTGCGCCTTCTGTCCCTGTGGGATCGGCAGGGGCCCCCTTGGGTTCTGCACGTGCAGCTTCAGTCTCGGCTCCAGGGGGCACCCATGGATCTGTTACTGGATTCGAACTGGCTTTGGTCACATCTCCTTGATCTTCCCTGGCACCGATTCCGACATTGACGCTCCCAACGTCACCTGTGCCCCCAGTGGCGTTGACCCCATCCTTATTGCCGACTCTGACAGAGAGCTGGATCGGTGTCACGCAACAGCGGCTCCAACTTCATCAGGTGCCTTGACCCCTTTGTCAGATCCTGACCCTTATTCGTGTGGGTTGGGATACGGTGAGGGATGGGAGGGGTCGCTCGACCCTTTAGAATTCCAGCTCCAAACCCCATGGACTGGCGGATAGACCTGGGTGAGGCCAGTGGTCTGGATACTTCCCCTGACACTGTCATGCTTTCTCCCACTATCTTGGCTACGGAGGAGGGAGCGTCCCATTCAATGGTGTTACGAAGAGCGGCTGAAATCCTGGACCTCGAGCTCCCTTCAGCGGTAGTCAGAACTAACCTCTGGACAGAGGTGCTTCAGCCTGGGGCTTCCTTTCACGTAAGACCGGGTTCAAGCCCTGCAGATACTGTCATCGGGCGATGTCTGTGACGGATCCACAGCTCGTGTGCTTGTTGTGTCTGGAGCTCAACCACGACTCAAAGTCATGCTCCGAGTCCCAGGCGATGAATGAGAAAGCTTTGAAGGTGCGGTCCCTAAAGCTCCTTTAGGCCTGGTGCTCGGTTCTGCATCACTTCCAATCTCAGTTGATAGGAAGGTAAGAGAACGGTCGCGGAGCCCCCCTTCATCATTGTCCCACTCCAACTCCTCGAGTTGGTTGGGCAAGTCGAGTCACAAGAAAAAGTTGAGAAGTCTAAGCCTCTGTCCTCTGAGCCTGCGTCTGCGTCAGCTCTGCGCTTCCCTGAGTTTCCCGAAGCCGGACCGACAACTGCCCAACTGAGTGAGTTTTATGAGGTCTTGATGCTTCCCCCTGACACTGCCATGCTTTCGCCGACTATCTTGGCTATGAAGGAGGGAGCGTCCCATTCAGTGGTGGTGCGAAGAGCGGCCGAGGAACTGGACCTTGAGCTCCCTTCGGTGGCAGTCAGAACTAACCTGCTGACAGATGTGGTTCAGCCTGGGGCTTCATCCACTGAACCCCTTTTGCCCTTTAATGAGGCCCTTACAGATATCCCGCTGGGTACCTGGTCCAAACCCAGCACAGGGACTCCTGTGAACAGTGCAATCACCTGCCACCATTGACCTGCTCCAAATGACCCAGCATTCCTGAAGCAACACCCCACCAAAGAGCTTGGTTATCCCAAGCTCTACGTCCCAGGGCGCATTTCCTTTCACGCCCCCAGATAGGTAATCCAAGAGGCTAGACCAACTTGGGAACAAGATGTTTTCTTCCCTCAGCCTGCCTCTGCGGTCTGTGCACACCACATGCCTTTTGGGCTGTTACACCCATACTTTATGGGACACGGTTGCACAAATGCTGGTACAGGTCTGAGAGGAGGCCCGGGCCATTCTCCCTCAAGCTGTTGCTGAAGGGAAAGACGCAGCAAAGTTCACAAACAGATGTGGGCTGGACACGACCCACTCACTCGGCACAGCAATTGCATCAATAGTGACCCGTAGGCGCCACGAATGGTTGAGGACGTTGGGCTTTCCAGGGGATGTCCAAGCTAACCTTCTGGACATCCCGTTTGATGGCACCCATCTCTTCAGTGCGAAATAAGACTCACCGCTCCAGCGCTAACTTGGGCCTCGTGGAGGCCTCTTGTCCACCTCATTCTGCTTTTCACCCCATTCGTGGCTACGGAAGGGACTTCCCACCACCTCCGTTCCCCTCCAGCCATGTTGCTGCGCGTGCTGCCCAGCCTCTGTGTGGCTGGGGACATAGGATCCGCTGTGCTTGTGGATCAGGGAGCCAGCGGTCCATCCAGTTCATTGCCCCCTCTACAGCTGTCTCCAAACCTTCCAAGTCTGAAGATTCCCCACCAGGGTCCAGTCGGCGGCAGGATTCGGCATCACCTGCTCTGCTGGCAGTCCATCACGTCAGACAGGTGGGTTTTGCAAATAGTCCAAGGGGCTAGTCCCTCCCCTTCAAGACTACCCGTCCTTTCATGCCGCCACTGTTCGATTGGATGATGGAGGAAAACCCGGCACTTCTCTGTGAGGAGGATACAGCCACACAGAGCGCTCCTATGCCAGACGTAGGTTGTGGTGTTTATTCCCGCTAGTTTCTGGTGCTCAAAAAGGACAAGTGCCTGCGCCGTATCCTAGACCTCCGGTCCCTCAATCTCTTTCTCAAGAAGAAGTTCAAAATGCTCTCTCTGGCTCAGGTTCTATCTGCCCTTGTCCCAGGAGTCTGGATGGTAGCATTGGACTTGCAGGACACTTACTTCCACATGCCTGTGTTGCCTTCCCACAGACATTACTTGCAGTTCACAGTGGACCACAAAGCACTTGTGGTTCACAGTGCTCCCCTTTAGCCTTACCACTGCCCCTCTGGTGTTCACCAAGGTGATGGCTGTGATTGCAGTTCAGGGGATTCAGTCTACCCCTACCTTGACGACTTCCTGTTAAAGGCGGGCTCGCCCGAGGCTGTCCACAGCAAACCTCCTGCATTTGCTGGGGTTCACAATAAATGTGCTGAAATCACACCTGGCTCCCTCTTAGACGCTCCCTTTTATCAGAGCTGTCCTGGACACAGTGCAGTTTCAGGCTTATCCTCCCGAGCGCGAATCCAGGATATTCAGGCAATGATATTGATCTTTCAGACACTCCTGGATTTTGGTGAAAATGACTAAGCTGCTGGGCTTATGGCCTCCTGCATCCTAACGGTGAATCATGCCAGATGGCGTATGTGGGCTCTGTAGAGGGACCTGAAGTTCCAGTGGGCACAGCATCAGGGGAATCTCTCCAACATAGTCCAGATCTCAGAGGGAACTGCGCAAGATCTGCAGTGGTGGCTAACAAACCTCGATTGGGTCAGAGGTAGATCCCTCTCCCTTCCCCAACCAGATCTGGCAGTAGTGACAGATAAGTCACTACTAGGATGGGGCGGTCACCTGGGAAAGATGGATATAAGAGGCATCCGATCTTCGGCAGAGTCAGGACCCCACATCAGCCTTTTGGAGCTCTGGGCAATCAGACTGGCATTGAAAGCATTTCTTCCCTCGCTCAATGGGAAAGTAGTGCAGGTGTTCATGGACAACATCACCACCTTGGGGTACTGCACCGAGCAGGGCAGGGAAGGGTCATGGACCCTTTGTCAGGAGGCTCTGCGCCTCTGAACTTGGCTGGAACATCAGGGCATTTCCCAGATGGTTCAAAACCTGGCAGGCTCTCCGAATGGCAGAGCGTATGAACTCAACCGACAATGCCTGGTTGATCACAAATGGCGCCTCCATCCAAAGGTGGTGCAAGGTCTCTTTCAGCAGTGGGAAGAGCCTGGGTTATATCTGTTTGCCTCTGCAGAGAACACGCAGTTTCAGCAGCTTAGCCTTTGGAGTTTCCAAGGCGGCACTTGCTCGGCTACACTTTTTATCGCGAGTGGAGCTCAGGTCTTCTGTTCGCCTTTCCGCCCATACTACTTGTGCCCAGAGTTCTCAAAAAGATCAAGAACAACCAGACCCCAGTAATCCTTGCGGCTCCCTCTGCTCCTTCAGGAGGATCTTCTGTTGCAGCAGCAGGGGAGGGTTCTCTGCCCAAATCTGTCCAGTCTCTGCCTTCTTTCATTGAGATTGAGTGGTGGCAGTTGACAGCTTTTGACCTTCTGCCCAAAGTCTGTAACATTTTCTTGGCAGCCAGTTATCCCTCCGCCAAATGGGTATACACCTGTCGTTGGAACAAGTTTGTGGCATGGTGCACAGACAAGTCTGTTGACCCTCTCTCTGCCCCTCTTTCCGAGGTCCTCTTGTTCATACTTTCATTGGCCCAGCAGGGCTCTGCTTTGGGGACCCTCAAAGGTTATTTTTCTGCTGTCTCTGCATTTCTGAGATTACCTGACCAACCCCCTTTTTTAAGTCTCCTATTGTTAGTAGGTTTCTTAAGGGGCTTACCCATATATTTCCTCCATCCCCATTCCTCATGACCCAGTGGGATTTAAATTTGGTTCTGACATTCCTAATGTGCGCTCCTTTTGAGCCTCTCCACAATTGTTCTCTCAGGCTTCTGACATTAAAACAGCCTTCCTTGTGGCCCGCAGGGTGAGTGAGCTGCAGGCATTGTCATCTAAGCAGCCCTACCTTTCCATCTATCCTGACAAAGTGGTGCTTCGCACTTGAGGTTCCTTTTTGCCAAAAGTGGTCGCGCCCTTTAATGTAGACCAGTCCATCACCTTGCCTACTTTTTACTTACATCCACATCCTTCTAAGGAAAAGGAGAAACTCCACTGCTTGGACCCAGAAACAGCATGGCATTCTACCTTGATTGTACAAAAGAGTTCGGGTGGATGAATAACTCTTTATTGGTTATGTGGGTGCGCAGAAAGGTCTGGCAGTACAGAAGAAAACTATTTCCAGATGGGTCGTTCTCTGCATTAAAATGTGCTACGCATTGGCTAAAAAGCAAAATCTGGAGGGTTTGCGCACTCATTCTTCCAGAGCGACAGCAGCAACCACTGCTTTAGCATGCGGAGTTCCATTCCTTGACACCTGTCAGGCAGCACCGTGGGCATCTTTGCACACGTTGACCAAAGACTACTGCCTGGACAGTCCAAAGGGATGGGTACTTTGCCCATTCGTCCTGCAGGACTTCGTAGTATGATCAAGGTTAGCAGACCCACCTCCAGGGATGGTATTGCTTGGGTATCTATTCTAAGGTAAGGAATCTGCAACTAGAAGTTTCTATCAGATGAACAAGTTACTTACCTTTGGTAACGCCTTATCTGGTTGAGACATATTCTAGTTGCAGATTCTTTATCGACCCACCCATCCCCGCCGTTCTGTGAACTAATTTCTAGGGACAGGGACTTCCCTTTCAGGGTCCTAGTTTTGACACACCAGTGGTCAGTGTACTTCATGGCTCTGCGCTTCTGGCCGGGAAAGTTGTGGAAAAAAAACTGACATCAGCGTGCCGGGGTAACGTCTTTATAGGACCCACAACATCATGTCTGGCACACACGACTCCGGCGATGGACGTGGACCTGACCGACGCCACCTGACAGCATGCAGTGGTACTGCTTGAGAAAAATCTCCAGATCCAGAACACCTGGGGGAAGTTCTAAGGTAAGGAATCTGCAACTATAATCTGTCTCAGCCTGATAAGGCATTACTGAATGAAAGTAACTTGTTCTTTGGCGGAGGTCAACAAGAGGCAGAAGGGGACATGCAGCCATTCAGTGCACGTCCATCGGAGCAGAAGACGGCATGTAACTATTCAGGTCAGTGGGCATAGAAGAGTGCACATGGGCTCTCATGGGAGGCCAGCAGTGGCAGGGGAGGACAACCAGCCATTCAGTGCAGGCTTTGAGGGACCCAGTGGTTAAAACTGAATAAAAGGGAGAAACACACAGGGCATCACAGATATGTTTAATTCTATCAAGGTGTTCATTGGTTATACTTTTAATTCAAAGTCCACAATATTGTAAGCAGATTTTCATTTTATTATATCAACCGTTATAAGGATTCATTCCATCAAGGCATCTTGATGGACTGAATCCATATAATGTTTGATATGGTCATTTTTAACCATTCAGTATTGTGTTGTCATTATAGTTTTGTTTGCACCAAGGGCTTCGGAAACTTTTTTAATATATTGTTTTAGATTCATATTGTCTGAAGTGTTAGCGGTATAAAGCCTAAACTCAGTTCTGTTTTGTAACCTGTATCCTGTTGTGAAAATTGAACGAGGAAATGGTGTTTAATGCACCATTAAAATTCAGTGTTCTTGTTCATACTGGAGTGGTACTGATTGAATCTCTGTAAACATATTGGGAGTAAGGCGGTGTTTGTGTTATATGATGAATGTTTGAGAGGCTGTGACTGCGGGGTGAGTAGTGAGTGTCCCAAGGAAAAATTATATTTGAAGTAGCGTATACTGGAGCCAGAGAGGAACTCACTGCAGGTCTGCAGCATACAAAGGCTTGAGGGAAGTCAAAGCAGGCCTGCGGTATACAGAGGTCAATGGGAAACACTTACTACAGGCTTAAAGTATACAAGGGAGGAGAGGATCTTACTACTGGCCTGTAGTATATAGGGGTCGTAGAGGAACTCACTGATGGCCTGGAGGATACACAGACCACAGAGGATCTCAGTGCAGTATACAGGGGAGAGGAGGAACTCATTGCAGTGTATACAGGCCGTGGAGGAACTTCTTGGAGGTCTACAGTATACAGGGGAAGAAAGGAATTGCTGCAGGCCTACACTATAGAGGAGCCAGAGAAGAACTCACTGCTTGCCTAAAGTATACAGAAGCAAGAGAAGAACTCTCTGAGGACCTTGAGTCCACAGTGGTCGGAGAGGAACTCACAGCAGGCCTGCAGTATACAGGGGCAGGAGTGATTATCCCTGCAGGCCTAGAGTATACAGGAACCAGAGAGGAACTTTGTGCAGTTCTGCAGTATACCGGGGCCGGAGAGGAACTCACTGCAGGCCTGCATTATACACCAGCCACAGAGGAAGTTGGTGCAGTATAGAGGGGAGAGGAGGAAAGAATTGCAGTATATGTAGGCTGTGAAGGAACTTATTGGAGGTCTACAGTATATGGGGGAGGAAAGGGACATGATGCTGGTCTACAATATACAGGGGCTGGAGAAACACTTGCTGCAAACCTACAGTATACCAGGGCCAAAAGGGAACTCGCTGCATGCTTGCAATATACAGGGGCCGGAGAGGAACTCCCTGCAGGCCTGCGATATACAGTGGCTGTAGGAAGTTGGCTCTGTATGTACTATTTCAAAGTAAGGAATAGCATGCACAGAGTCCAAGGGTTCCCCTTAGAGGTAAGATAGTGGCAAAAAGAGATAATTCTAATGCTCTATTTTGTGGTAGTGTGTTTGAGCAGTAGGCTTTTCAGAGGGTAGTGTTAAGCATTTGTCGTACACACCCAGGCAATAAATGAGGAACACACACACAAAGACAATTCCAGGCCAATAGGTTTTTGTATAGAAAAATATATGTTCGGTGGCATGTGTAGCTGCAGATACACATGCTGTACATAGTCCGCCGTCTGGTGTTGGGTCGGAGTGTTACAAGTTGTTTTTCTTCGAAGAAGTCTTTTCGAGTCACGAGACCGAGGGACTCCTCCTACTTTGGTTCCATTGCGCATGGGCGTCGACTCCATGTTAGATTGTTTTTTTCCCGCCATCGGGTTCGGACGTGTTCCTTTTCGCTCCGTGTTTCGGGTCGGAAAGTTAGTGGGAATCAACGGAAAATTTGTCGGTATTGTTTCGTTCGGTATCGGGTTAGATTGGAATCCACACCGAATCTTGAAGAGCTCCGGTAGCCCTTCAGGGTAATTTCGATCCCCCGTCGGGGCCTGGTCGGCCCGACCGCGTGCAACATCGAGACTGATGGAACGGACCCCGTTCCGATTCTGTCCTAAATGCCACAGTAAATATCCCTATACAGACCAACATTTGGTCTGTAACTTGTGCCTGTCACCCGAGCACAAAGAAGAAACGTGTGAGGCCTGTCGAGCGTTTTGGTCGAGAAAAACGCTCCGAGACCGAAGAGCCAGAAGGTTGCAGATGGCGTCCACGCCGACAGGACAACAACGGTTCGAGGAAGAGGGAGAAGAAGAAACATTCTCCATCCACGAATCCGATTCCGAAGAATTCGACGTCGAAGAAACCGTGAGTAAGACGTCGAAACAAGCATCACACAGAAAAACAGACAAAGCCCAGGGGACACCACTGCCGACAGGCCATGGCTCAACCCATAAAGTAGGTGACTGCCCATCGGCACCGAAAAAGGGCGAGCTGGTGCCGAGATCGTCCGACTCAGGTCGAGACACAGGCACGCAGCAATCTCGGGACCGAGATACTGCCGCAGAAAAGGGTCGACACCGAGACAGCGGCACCGAAGCTGCTCGGCACAAGGATAGCGGCACCGAAGATGGTCGACGCCAAGAAGGTACGACACCGAAAAAGAGGAAAATCTCTTCGGAGCCGAAAACAACAAAAGACACGGTTTCGGTGCCAAAACGCCCAGCAACCGAACCGAAAGCCAGTTCCTACTCAGAGGAACAATCACTGTCCTCCCAACTTCAAAAACACAGGTTTGAGGAGGAATTACAAACAACAGCTGTAGATCACACGCAAAAGCGGATCTTTATACAAAGTGGTACAGGGAAGATCAGCACCCTTCCCCCAATCAGAAGAAAAAGGAAACTAGATTTCCAACAACAAGAAACAACACCACAAGCAAAAGTGGTGAAGAAGGTAACTCCACCACCCTCTCCACCACCGGCAACTCCTATATCACCGGCACAGACTCCGTCACAATCACCAGCTCATACCACCATGAGCCAAGATGACCAGGACGCATGGGATCTCTATGACGCCCCAGTATCGGACAATAGCCCTGAGTCGTACCCCACTAAGCCCTCACCACCTGAGGACAGTACAGCGTATGCTCAGGTGGTAGCTAGGGCAGCAGAGTTTCATAACATATCGCTACATTCAGAGCCTATCGAGGATGACTTCCTTTTTAACACCCTGTCCTCCACCCATAGCAATTATCAAAGCCTTCCTATGCTCCGTGGAATGCTAAGGCACGCTAAACAAATCTTTAAGGAGCCAGTTAAAAGCAGAGCAATAACCCCAAGGGTGGAGAAGAAATACAAGGCACCACCCACAGACCCTGCTTTTATTACATCACAACTGACACCAGATTCAGTTGTCGTAGGAGCAGCTCGTAAAAGAGCCAACTCGCACACATCAGGCGACGCACCACCTCCAGACAAGGAGAGCCGAAAGTTTGATGCAGCCGGGAAAAGGGTTGCAGTACAAGCTGCAAATCAGTGGCGCATCGCCAACTCGCAGGCACTCCTAGCGCGATATGACAGAGCCCATTGGGACGAGATGCAGCATCTCATCGAGCACCTCCCCAAAGAATTCCAAAAACGGGCAAAACAAGTGGTTGAAGAGGGTCAAAACATATCCAACAACCAAATCCGTTCTTCTATGGATGCAGCAGATACAGCTGCAAGAACTATAACTACTGCTGTAACGATAAGGAGGCACGCATAGCTGCGCACATCCGGCTTCAAACCTGAGATACAACAGGCAGTGCTCAATATGCCGTTCAATGAACAACAATTGTTTGGACCAGAAGTGGACACTGCAATTGAAAAATTTAAGAAAGACACTGACACAGCTAAAGCCATGGGCGCACTCTATTCCCCGCAGGGCCGAGGCACATTTGGCACATTTCGCAAAACTACTTTCAGAGGAGGGTTTTGAGGTCAAGCCACACAAGCCAGCACCTCACAAACAACACCGTCTACCTACCAGGGACAGTATCAAAGGGGAGGCTTTCGGGGCCAATACAGAGGGGGCCAATTCCCAAGAAACCGGGGAAAATTTCAAGGGCCCAAAACCCCTCAAAACAAGCAGTGACTCACAAGTCACTCAACCCCTTCACACAACACCAGTGGGGGGAAGACTAAGCCAGTTCTACAAATCTTGGGAGGAGATAACAACAGACACTTGGGTCTTAGCACTTATCCAACATGGTTATTGCATAGAATTTCTCCAACTCCCTCCAAACGTCCCACCGAAAAAACACAAGATGTCCAAACAGCATATAGACCTTCTAGGACTAGAAGTTCAAGCATTACTGCAAAAAGACGCAATAGAATTAGTACCAAAAACACAAAAGAACACAGGAGTTTACTCACTGTACTTTCTAATACCGAAAAAGGACAAAAGTCTGAGACCAATATTGGATCTCAGAACACTAAACACCTACATCAAATCAGACCACTTTCACATGGTCACGTTACAAGACGTAATACCACTACTGAAACAGCAAGACTACATGACAACGTTAGATCTAAAAGACGCGTATTTCCATATACCGATACATCCCTCGCACAGGAAATACCTAAGGTTCGTATTCGAAGGAATACATTACCAATTCAAAGTGTTGCCATTCGGAATAACGACAGCACCAAGAGTCTTTACAAAATGTCTAGCAGTAGTAGCTGCACATATCAGGAGGCAGCAAATACACGTGTTCCCGTACCTAGACAATTGGTTAATCAAAACCAACTCGCTAACAAAGTGTTTACACCACACAGATTATGTTATACAAACCCTTTTCAAACTGGCTTTCTCCATCAACTATGCAAAGTCACACCTTTTGCTGTGTCAAACACAGCAATACTTAGGAGCGACAATCAACACAACAAAAAGGGTAGCCACTCCAAGTCCACAAAGGGTTCAACATTTTCACAAGGTGATACAAGCTATTTATCCAACACAAAAGATACACGCAAAGATGGTCTTAAAACTCCTAGGCATGATGTCCTCATGCATAGCCATTGTCCCAAACGCAAGATTGCACATGCGGCCCTTACAACAGTGCCTAGCATCACAATGGTCACATGCACAGGGTCACCTTCTAGATCTGGTGTTGATAGACCGCCAAACATACATCTCGCTTCTATGGTGGAACAGTACAAATTTAAACAAAGGGCGGCCTTTCCAAGACCCAGTGCCACAATACGTGATAACAACAGATGCTTCCATGACAGGGTGGGGAGCACACCTCAATCAACACAGCATCCAAGGACAATGGGACGTACATCAAAGAAAGTTTCATATAAATCACCTAGAATTGTTAGCAGTATTTCTAGCGTTGAAAGCATTCCAACCAATGATAACCCACAAATACATTCTTGTCAAAACAGACAACATGACGACAATGTATTATTTAAACAAACAGGGGGGAACACACTTGACACAGTTGTGTCTCCTCACACAAAAATTATGGCATTGGGCAATTCACAACCACATTCGCCTAATAGCACAGTTTATTCCAGGGATCCAGAACCAGCTAGCAGACAATCTCTCTCGGGATCACCAACAGGTCCACGAATGGGAAATTCACCCCCAAATCCTGAACACTTACTTCCAAATTTGGGGAACACCTCAAATAGATCTATTTGCAACAAAAGAAAACGCAAAATGCCAAAACTTCGCATCCAGGTACCCACACCGGCAATCTCAAGGCAATGCTCTATGGATGAATTGGTCAGGGATATTTGCGTACGCTTTTCCCCCTCTCCCTCTCCTTCCATATCTAGTAAACAGATTGAGTCAAAACAAACTCAAACTCATACTAATAGCACCAACATGGGCAAGACAACCTTGGTATACCACACTACTAGACCTGTCAGTAGTACCTCATGTCAAACTACCCAACAGGCCAGATCTGTTAACACAACACAAACAACAGATCAGGCATCCAAACCCAGCATCGCTGAATCTAGCAAGTTGGCTCCTGAAATCCTAGAATTTGGACACTTGAACCTCACACAAGAATGTATGGAGGTCATAAAACAAGCTAGAAGGCCATCCACTAGACACTGCTATGCAAGTAAATGCAAAATATTTGTTTGTTACTGCCATAATAATCAAGTCCAACCATTGCATGCATCTCCAAAAGATGTAGTAGGATATTTACTACATCTACAAAAAGCAAATCTAGCTTTTAATTCCATAAAAATACATCTCGCAGCAATATCTGCTTACCTGCAGATTACTCATTCAACTTCCCTATTTAGAATACCGGTCATTAAAGCGTTTATGGAGGGCCTAAAGAGAATAATACCACCAAGGACACCACCTGTTCCTTCATGGAACCTCAACATTGTCTTGACAAGGCTCATGGGTCCACCTTTCGAACCCATGCATTCTTGTGAAATGCAATACTTAACGTGGAAAGTTGCATTTCTCATTGCCATTACATCTCTAAGAAGAGTAAGTGAAATTCAGGCATTTACTATACAAGAACCATTTATTGAAATACACAAAAATAAGGTAGTTCTAAGAACCAACCCAAAATTCTTACCAAAGGTCATCTCACCGTTCCACTTAAATCAAACAGTAGAATTGCCAGTGTTCTTTCCACAGCCAGACTCAATAGCTGAAAGAGCACTACATACATTAGACATCAAAAGAGCACTAATGTACTACATTGACAGAACAAAACTAATTAGGAAAACAAAACAACTATTTATTGCATTTCAAAAACCTCATACAGGAAATCCAATAGCAAAACAAGGTATAGCAAGATGGATAGTTAGGTGCATCCAAACCTGCTATCTTAAAGCAAAGAGACAGCTGCCTATTACACCAAAGGCACACTCAACCAGAAAGAAAGGTGCTACCATGGCCTTTCTAGGAAATATTCCAATGAACGAAATATGTAAGGCAGCAACATGGTCTACGCCTCACACATTTACTAAGCACTACTGTGTAGACGTGTTATCTGCACAACAAGCCACAGTAGGTCAAGCTGTACTAAGAACTTTATTTCAAACTACTTCCACTCCTACAGGCTGAACCACCGCTTTTGGGGAGATAACTGCTTACTAGTCTATGCACAGCATGTGTATCTGCAGCTACACATGCCACCGAACGGAAAATGTCACTTACCCAGTGTACATCTGTTCGTGGCAATAGTCGCTGCAGATTCACATGCGCCCACCCGCCTCCCCGGGAGCCTGTAGCCGTTTGGAAGTAATATTCAACATTTGTACATTTGCAAATATATTACTTTAACCTTCATTTTGTACATACTTAGTCATTCCATTGCATGGGCACTATTACTAACATCCTCACCCTCTGCGGAGAAAAAAATCTACCATGGAGTCAACGCCCATGCGCAATGGAACCAAAGTAGGAGGAGTCCCTCGGTCTCGTGACTCGAAAAGACTTCTTCGAAGAAAAACAACTTGAAACACTCCGACCCAACACCAGACGGCGGACTATGCACAGCATGTGAATCTGCAGCGACTAATGCCACGAACAGATGTACACTGGGTAAGTGACATTTTCCTTTCTTAGTTTATTTTAAGAACCACAGGTTCAATATTTACAAGTAATACTTTAAATGAAAGGTATTTCACTTAGGAACTTTGAATTAGCAAAATAACATATACAGTTTTCACACAAATGGCAATAAGCTATTTTGAAACTAGACACAGTGCAATTTTCAACAGTTCCTGGGGGAGGTAAGTGTTTGTTAGTTTTGCAGGTAAGTAAACCACCTGCAGGGTTCAAAGTTGGGTCCAAGGTAGCCCACTGTTGGGGGTTCAGAGCAACCCCAAAGTTACCACACCAGCATCTCAGGGCCGGTTAGGTGCAGAGGTCAAAGTGGTGCCCAAAAGACATAGGCTTCAATGGAGAAGGGGGTGCCCCGGATCCAGTCTGCCAGCAGGTAAGTACCCGCGTCTTCGGAGGGCAGACCAGGAGGGTTTTTTAGGGCACCGGGGGGGGGAAACAAGTCAGCACAAAAAGTACACCCTCAGCGGCACAGGGGTGGCCGGGTGCAGAGTGCAAACAGGCGTCGGGTTTGCAATAGGATTCAATGGGAGACCCAGGGGTCTCTTCAGCGAAGCAGGCAGGCAAGGGGGGGGCTCTGTGGGGAAGCCACCACCTGGGCAAGGGAGAGGGTCACCTGGGGGTAGCTCCTGCACTGAGGTCGGATCCTTCAGGTCCTGGGGGCTGCGAATGCAGTGTCTTTACCAGGCGTCGGGTTCTTTGAAGCAGGCAGTCCCGGTCAGGGGGAGCCTCTGGATTCCCTCTGCAGGCGTTGCTGTGGGGGCTCAGGGGGGTCAACTCTGGCTACTCACGGGCTCGCAGTCGCCAGGGAGTCCTCCCTGTAGTGTTGTTTCTCCACAAGTCGAGCTGGGGGCGTCGGGTGCAGAGTGCAAAGTCTCACGCTTCCGGCGGGAAACGTGTGTTCTTTAAAAGTTGCTTCTTTGTTGCAAAGATGTTTCTTCTTTGGAGCAGAGCCGCTGCCCTCAGGAGTTCTTGGTCCTTTTAGATGCAGGGTAGTCCTCTGAGGCTTCAGAGGTCGCTGGACCCTGTGGAACGCGTCGCTGTTGTAGTTTTTCTTGAAGTGGGGAGACAGGCCGGTAGAGCTGGGGCCAAAGCAGTTGGTGTCTCCGTCTTCTCTGCAGGGCTTTCAGGTCAGCAGTCCTTCTTCGTCTTCAGGTTGCAGGAATCTATCTTGCTAGGTTCTGGGAGCCCCTAAATACTCAATTTAGGGGTGTGTTTAGGTCTGGGGGGTTAGTAGCCAATGGCTACTAGCCCTGAGGGTGGCTACATCCTCTTTGTGCCTCCTCCCTGAGGGGAGTGGGGCACATCCCTAATCCTATTGGGGGAATCCTACATCTGCAAGATGGAGGATTTCTAAAAGTCAGAGTCACCTCAGCTCAGGACACCTTAGGGGTTGTCCTGACTGGCCAGTGACTCCTCCTTGTTTTTCCCATTATCTCCTCCGGCCTTGCCGCCAAAAGTGGGGCCATGGCTGGAGAGGGCGGGCATCTCCACTAGCTGGAGTGCCCTGGGGTGCTGTAACAAAGGGGGTGAGCCTTTGAGGCTCACCGCCAGGTGTTACAGTTCCTGCAGGGGGAGGTTAGAAGCACCTCCACCCAATACAGGCTTTGTTACTAGCCACAGAGTGACAAAGGCACTCTCCCCATGTGGCCAACAACATGTCTGGTGTGTGGCAGGCTGCTAAAACTAGTCAGCCCACACTGGAAGTCGGGTATGGTTTCAGGGGGCATCTCTAAGATGCCCTCTGGGGTGTATTTCACAATAAAATGTACACTGGCATCAGTGTGCATTTATTGTGCTGAGAAGTTTGGTACCAAACTTCCCAGTTTTCAGTGTAGCCATTATGGTGCTGTGGAGTTCGTATATGAAAGACTCCCAGACCATATACTCTTATGGCTACCCTGCACTTACAATTTCTAAGGTTTTGCTTAGACACTGTAGGGGCATAGTGCTCATGCACTTATGCCCTCACCTATGGTATAGTGCACCCTGCCTTAGGGCTGTAAGGGCTGCTAGAGGGGTGACCTATATATGCCATAGGCAGTATGAGGTTGGCATGGCACCCTGAGGGGAGTGCCATGTCGACTTAGTCATTTTCTCCCCACCAGCACACACAAGCTGGCAAGCAGTGTGTCTGTGCTGAGTGAGGGGTCTCCAGGGTGACATAAGACATGCTGCAGCCCTTAGAGACCTTCCCTGGCATCAGGGCCCTTGGTACCAGAGGTACCAGTTACAAGGGACTTACCTGGATGCCAGGGTGTGCCAATTGTGGAAACAAAGGTACAGGTTAGGGAAAGAACACTGGTGCTGGGGCCTGGTTAGCAGGCCTCAGCACACTTTAAAATCATAACTTGGCATCAGCAAAGGCAAAAAGTCAGGGGGTAACCATGCCAAGGAGGCATTTCCTTACAGTGGCCAAAGAGGAACTCGCTTCAGGCCTGTGGTATATAGAGGCCAGTCTCAAACTTACTTCACGCCTAAAGTATCCAAGAGACAAGAGGAACTCACTGCAGTCTTGCAGTATATAGGGGCCGGAGAGGAACTTGTTTCAGGCCTGTATTTTACAGCGAATAGAGCAGAACTCACTGCAATATATATGGGCCATGGAGGAACTCCTTGGAGGTCGACCGTATACAGGGGAGGAGAGAAACTCACTGCAGTCGTGCAGTGTACAGGGGCCATGTAGGAAAGTGCCTCTTTTGACATGGTCACTCTCCCATGTTTTGCCTGGTTTCTGATGTCATTTTGACTGGAAGTACACTGGGTTCCTGCTAGCCAGGTCCCCAGTGCCAGATCTCTTTCCTCAAAAACTGCAAAGTTGTTTCTCCCAAGTGACAAAACAGTTAGCATCCACTGTAAGTCCCTTGTAAATGGCACCCCTGGTACCTAGGGCCAGAGGTGCTAAGGAGGGTCCCTAAGGGCTGCAGTTAGAATTGTGCCACCCTGAAGTACCCCTCACCAAGCACATGACCAGCTGCCTTTGCAAGCTGCGTGTCTTGGTGCTGACAAAAATGAAAACACAACTTGGCACACAGCCTGTGTGCCATATCTGATAAACACTGCAGCCAATATATGTAAGTTACCCCTCTCGCATGCCTTGCAGCCCTAAGACAGAGTGCATTATATCACATGTGAGGACATATCTGCATGAGCAGATACGCCCCTACTATGTCTTCGTCGATTCTCAGACACAGTAAGTGACCAGGGACGCTATTTCAAATGCATGTGCTGGACAATGGTCATGAGTTCCCCAGCTACATGATGACTTTTCTGAATTTAGGGATGTTTGGTATCAAACATCTCAGATTAACAAACCCTCACTGATGCTAGTGAGGGATTTATTAATACCTGCACACATAGGGCACCTTAGAGGTGCCCCCTGAAAACCTATCAGCTACTAGAGGATTGACTAACTGGTCCTGACCAATTCAGCCACCATAGATGTGTTTCTGGTCCCCCAAGGAGAGAGCCAGCTCTCTCGGGGTCCGGAGACAAAAGTCTGCACTGAGCAGGGGTGTTAATACCTCACCCAGGTGGGATGGATATTCCATAGCGGGAAGCTTCTCTTTAATGTGACCCAGGTCTCTCTATATGCTGGAAATGACTGATCCCCCCCCCCCGTCCTGACCCCACTTTTGGTGGCAGCAGAGGCAGGAAAATTAGACAGATTAGGGGGTGTGCCCACTTCATGCCAGTCCCATCCCTAAGGTGGACAAGCTGAAGTGGACACTACTTTTTAAATTCCTCCATCTTGTTTGGAAGGAATTAGGCAACTAGGGTTAGGGTTATGCACACTATTCAGCAGAAGTGGTCATAGAAAGGGTGTAAGTACCCCAAAGGTGGGCAGCCCATTGGCTATTGCCTGGCACTCCCTGTAACACCCCTAAATTGAGTATTTAGGTGCCCCCCCTGAACCCTAGAACTCAGATCCTAACAACCTAAGGAGCAAAGGACAAAAGAAGAGTTACGCCGGCAGAAGAGGAAACGAAGAAGCAGCTGACTTGGAACCAGCCCTACTGACCTGCCTGCTGACCTCAATGGACTCTGCCCCCCAAAAACTGTCCTGCAACTGAGCCTTCAAGAAATCCACAAGGACTGCCTGCCCTCCATGAAGACTCAAGACTCCCATGAGCATCGGTTCTGCTTTGCTACGAAATCTCATGAAAGGACTGTGCAGCCTCCAGAACAGCAAAGACCCGACATCCGAAGTGACCTCTGCACCCGACGTCCACGACCCGAGGTAAAGCCAACCAGGGGTGCCAGCAAGGCTCCCCAGCTGTCCAGAGCCCGAATCCAGTGTTGTCTCACCCATCTTGGACTTCCCCAAGTTGCTTGCAGGCCTTGACTCCTGCAACCTTTTGGTGAGAGAAAACCTGACACTTCCAGCTACCACTGCACCCTTCACCCCTGACCCCATCTGAGGTGGGTCACTGGTGCTAACGATGTTCCCCTAAGCTCGAGTCCACCCTGGTCCTCCCCACCCCCTCCCCCGCTGGACTCCCCAAGGATGCCTGCAGCCTCAACAAGCAGGACCCCCTGCCTCCCAGTGCTCCCAGACAAACCGGACGCCTAAGGACACCCCTGCATCTGTTGCCCCTGTGCCCTGGAGAAAAGGACCAAAGGTGCAACTATGTCCCTGAGCACCCAAGTCTACAACCTACCTATTTTGTTGTCCCCGACTGGCTTCCTAGCCAGAGCTTGCAGCCTGTCTTTGCAAGGATCAAACTCTCATAGGAAACCTTTGGGCACCTGAAACCTTACCGCACCGCTGCACCCAGCTGACCCAGTGCTGCCCGGAGTAGCCTGCTGGTGTGGTTCTGATCAGTGCCCAGTACTTACCTTAACTCCCTGAGATTGGCCTCGTAAGTCGTTGTTAACCTTGTGTTTGCTGAACATTGTGTTTGACGGCATGTGTGGCTGTAGATACACATGCTTTGCATAAGTCCACCATCTAGTGTTGGGCTTGTAGTGTTGCAAGATGTTTTTGTTTGAAGAATCTTTTCGGGTCACAAGATCGATTGACTCCTCCTCTCGGTGATGTGCATGGGCATCAAGCCCTTTGTTAGATTGTTTTCTCTCCGCCATCGGTTTCGGACGCGTTTTCCGCTTGCTCCGGTATTCCTCTACTTGATCTATTCTGAACTCTATTTTCCATCTTTTTTTCAGCGATGGTATTGCATTTCGATCGTGTTTCCAATATCTGATGCATTCAACCCGCATTTCGAACGTTCAGGTCGGTTAGCAGCCCTTCGGGGTGCCAGCGCCGGACTCTGGCCTTCTCATCCACAAGATGTTGAGAAATGCAGGGCTGATAGAAACCACTCCATTTTTATTTTGCCTTCAGTGCCAATCCATTGTTCTTTTGCTCACCATGCCACCACAGTTTGGACCCAGCAATATGCAAATCAGTCTTGACGTGTTCCTCATGGGAACACTCCAGCCCGAACTGCCAGGCCAGGTCCTCCCTGGACCAGAAACAAGCATCCTGAGACCGGTTTCAGGGTATCACCCTTCATCAGCCAGGCTAGCTTGAATCCAGTGGCACAGTGAGTACGGGACCCAGGTCTGGGCATACCCTAGCCAATTAGGGCAACTTTAGCAACACAAATGGATGACGGATGGATATTTTGTGATATTGTCCACACCATCTCATTCAGCCTCGGTATTGAGTCAAACCTTTGACCCGGGCGCTTCGGCTCTGAGCAAGAGGCCATCTACATCCACTTCAGAGTTGACAGCTTCGAGCCAACACAAGACTTCTGCTCCAAAAGCTTCAGAACCAAAAATTCTGCATTCCAGAGACTCAAGCTTTTCTTCCGAAGCGTTACCAGTGGAGCCATTTCTCTAAATAATGAACGCTCTGCAGTGCCAGCTCCATATTCAGACGGGAACAGGACAGATGATTGCCTCTCCTCCTGTCCCAGTTAAAAGGACACTGACTTTTCAGGAGACTTTGGACACTGCTCCTACACCTAAAACTATCTCTAGAGACAAGCATAAGGCTCCAATTCAATCTAGGCCTTCTCCACAACAATCTCCTGTCCTTTCTTTTACTCCTTCACCACCTCCACAATCTCCTCCACCTATTATTGAGCCACAATTTTCACCACAGGGTTCAACTTCACCTCAGGGAGTTGATTTGGGGGATATTCCGCAAAACATAGACCATTTGATTCATATGATCCAGATCTCTTACTTCCAAATGATCCAGATTTATAGCCTGCATGCCCTTGTCCTCCTGAAGACTCAACATGATATCAGCAGGTCATTGCACGGGCAGCTGCGTATTATTATAACGTACAAATGCATTATGAGACAATTGAGGAAGATTTTCATTTTGAGACACTGACTACCACCCATAAAGAAAGTCGGTTTCTTCCCATGCTACCAGGCATGCTCGACATGCCACAGTCGGTTAGATCTAGGGTCATTACTACAAGAGTTTACAAAAAATATAAGGCAGCCCCTACTGACCCTATATATAGTCGGTCACAAATTTCCCCTGACTCCATTGTTGTCAGCACAGCATGGAAACGTGCTAATAGTCAGTCAATGGAAGATGCATCTCCCCCTAACAAAAAAAGCAAAAACTAGATGCATCAGGGAGAAGAGTAGCTGCACAAGCAGCCAATCATCGGCGTATCGCCAGTTCACAGGCACTCCCAGCACGCTATGCTAGGGCTCACTGGGACGAAAAGGAAGACCTCCTTCAGTATCTCCCAGAAACCAGCGCAAAAGGGGACGAGAAATAGTTCTGAGGGCCATTTCAAATAATGCCATTAGGTGTGGCACTGATGCCGCTGGTACTGCTGCGCGTGGTATTAATACCATCACCATCATTAGAAGGCATGCGTGGCTTAGATGTTCACGTTTTAAACCTGAAATCCAATAGGCAGTTTTAAACATGCCTTTTGACAAAGAAAATCGTTTTGGTCAGGAGGTAGATACCACTAGTCAAAAACTAAAAAAATGGATTCCGAAACAGCAAAGCTATGGGGGCTCTACTCACTACACCACAGTGGGGTATTTTTCATCGTCAGCAATTCAGGGGAGGCTTCAAACCCTCATCTAAGGAGCCCTTCACCTCACAAGCTAAACAAGGCACCCATTTGTACCATAGAAGTCCCTTTAGAGGTTCATAAAGAGATGCAAGCGATAAAGTTAGAGGTAGGGCGTCCACCTCCAGACGATCCACCTATATCTACAACTTCCATAAACTCACACCTCTCCAGTAGGGGGAAGATTAATGCAGTTTTTCCAACACTGGTCAGGTATCACCACAGACCAGTGGGTTCTATCAATTATCCAACATGGTTACTGTAGGAAAGTACCATCTTTTAGGCATAGTTACCCCTACTTTTTGCCTACTGTCAGTATGCTTTGACTGTTTTCACTAGGATCCTGCTAACCAGAGCCCCAGTGATTGTGCTCTCTCCCTCTGAATTTGGTTGCCTAGTGTAGGAAGTTGGCTTTGTATGTACTATTTCAAAGTAAGAAATAGCATGCACAGAGTCCAAGGGTTCCCCTTAGAGGTAAGATAGTGGCAAAAAGAGATACTTCTAATGCTCTATTTCGTGATAGTGTGGTCGAGCAGTAGGCGTATCAGAGGGTAGTGCTAAGCATTTGTTGTACATACACACAGGCAGTAAATGAGGAGCACACACTCAAAGACAATTCCAGGCCAATAGGTTTTTGCATAGAAAAATATATTTTCTTAGTTTATTTTAAGAACCACAGGTTCAAGATTTACAAACAATACTTTAAATGAAAGGTATTTCACTCAGGTATCTTAGGAACTTTGAATAAACACAATAGCATGTACAGTTTTGGCAAAAATGGCAATAAGCTATTTTAAAATTGAACACAGAGCAAAATTCAACAGTTCCTGGGGGAGGTAAGTATTTGTTAGTTTTGCAGGTAAGTAAAGCACTTACAGGGTTCAAAGTTGGGTCCAAAGTAGCCCACCGTTGGGGGTTCAGAGCAACCCCAAAGTTACCACACCACCAGCTCAGGGCTGGTGAGGTGCAGAGGTCAAAGTGGTGCCCAAAACGCATAGGCTTCAATGGAGAAGGGGTGCCCCGGTTCCAGTCTGCCAGCAGGTAAGTACTCGCGACTTCGGAGGGCAGACCAGAGGGGTTTTGTAGGGCACCGGGGGGGGGGGGGACACAAGTCAGCACAAAAAGTACACCCTCAGTGGCACAGGGGCGGCCGGGTGCAGAGTGCAAACAGGCGTCGGGTTTGCAATAGGTTTCAATGGGAGACCCAGGGGTCTCTTCAGCGATGCAGGCAGGCAAGGGGGGTGGCTCCTCGGGGTAGCCACCACCTGGGCAAGGGAGAGTGCCACCTGGGGGTCACTCCTGCACTGGAGGTCGGATCCTTCAGGTCCTGGGGGCTGCGGGTGCAGTGTGTTTCTCAGGCGTTGGGTTCTTTGAAGCAGGCAGTCGCGGTCAGGGGGAGCCTCGGGATTCCCTCTGCAGGCGTCGCTGGGTGGGCTCAGGGGGGTCAACTCTGGCTACTCACAGGGTCGCAGTCGCTGGGGAGTCCTCCCTGTAGTGTTGGTTCTCCGCAGGTCGAGCCGGGGGTGTCGGGTGCAGAGTGGAAAGTCTCACGCTTCCGGCGGGAAACGTGTGGTCTTTAAAAGTTGCTTCTTTGTTGCAAAGTTGTAGTCTTTGTGGAACAGGGCCGCTGTCCTCTGGAATTCTTGGTCCTTTTAGATGCAGGGTAGTCCTCTGAGGCTTCAGAGGTCGATGGACCCTGGGGGACGCGTCGCTGTTGCAGTTTTTCTTGAAGTGGGGAGACAGGCCGGTAGGGCTGGGGCCAAAGCAGTTGGTGTCTCCGTCTTCTCTGCAGGGCTTCAGGTCAGCAGTCCTTATTCGTCTTCAGGTTGCAGGAATCTATCTTCCTAGGTTCTGGGGGCCCCTAAATACTCGATTTAGGGGTGTGTTTAGGTCTGGGATGTTAGTAGCCAATGGCTACTAGCCCTGAGGGTGGCTACACCCTCTTTGTGCCTCCTCCCGGTGGGGAGGGGGTCACATCCCTAATCCTATTGGGGGAATCAAGTCAGAGTCACCTCAGCTCAGAACACCTTAGGGGTTGTCCTGACTGGCCAGTGACTCCTCCTTGTTTTTCTCATTATCTCCTCCGGCCTTGCCGCCAAAACTAGGGCCGTGGCCGGAACGGGCGGCATCTCCACTAGCTGGGATGCCCTGTGACGCTGTACCAAAGGGGGGGAGCCTTTGAGGCTCACCGCCAGGTGCTACAGTTCCTGCAGGGGGAGGTGAGAAGCACCTCCACTCAGTACAGGCTTTGTTCCTGGCCACAGAGTGACAAAGGCACTCTCCCCATGTGGCCAGCAACATGTCTGGTGTGTGGCAGGCTTGTAAAACTAGTCAGCCTACACTGGAAGTCGAGTATGTTTTCAGGGGGCATCTCTAAGATGCCCTCTGGGTGTATTTCACAATACAATGTACACTGGCATCAGTGTGCATTTATTGTGCTGAGAAGTTTGATACCAAACTTCCCAATTTTCAGTGTAGCCATTATGGTGCTGTGGAGTTCGTGTTTGAGAGACTCCCAGACCATATACTCTTATGGCTACCCTGCACTTACAATGTCTAAGGTTTTGCTTAGACACTGTAGGGGCATAGTGCTCATGCACCTATGCCCTCACCTATGGTATAGTGCACCCTGCCTTAGGGCTGTAAGGCCTGCTAGAGGGGTGACTTATCTATGCCATAGGCAGTGTGTGGTTGGCATGGCACCCTGAGGGGAGTGCCATGTCGACTTAGTCATTTTCTCCCCACCAGCACACACAAGCTGGCAAGCAGTGTGTCTGTGTTGAGTGAGGTGTCCCCAGGGTGGCATAAGACATGCTGCAGCCCTTAGAGACCTTCCCTGGCATCAGGGCCCTTGGTACCAGGGGTACCAGTTACAAGGGACTTACCTGGATGCCAGGGTGCGCCAATTGTGGAGACAAGGGTACAGGTTAGGGAAAGAACACTGGTGCTGGGGCCTGGTTAGCAGGCCTCAGCACACTTTCAAATCATAACTTGGCATCAGCAAAGGCAAAATGTCAGGGGGTAACGATGCCAAGGAGGCATTTCCTTACAGGTGTTACATGGCTTTGGAGGGGTAGCCTCCCCAAGCCACCGGTATGCTTTGAAGGGCACATTTTGTGCCCTCCTTGCATAAACCGGTTTGCACCAGTCCAGGGAGCCCCGGACCCTGCTCTGGTGCAAAACTGGAGAAAGGAAAGGAAAGTGACTACTTCCCTGTCCATCATTACTCTAGGGGTGCTGTCCAGAACTCCTCTAGGTGGCCACTTGATTCTGCCATCTTGAATCCAAGGTGGGCGGAGACCCCTGAGAGCATCTGAATGGCCATATCAGGTTGGTGACGTCACAGCCCCTTCCTGATACGTGGTCACCCTGCTAGGTGACCAGTCTCCCTTCCTGGACTGTTTAGGGTCTCCCTCTTGGGTGTGTCCTCAGATTCGACGTGCAAGATTCCAGCCTGACTCCTCTGCATCATTTACTTCATCTTCTGGCCACTAGGACTGCGACTAGACCCTGCAGGAACTGACAATCTGGAACTTCAGCGACGAGTCCGCTCTGCAACATTGTGTTAGATGGCATGTGTAGCTGTAGATACACATGCTTTGCATAAGTCTGCCATCTAGTTTTGGACTTGCAGGGTTACAAGTTGTCTTTCTTCAAAGGTTTTTGAGTCATGAGATCAAGTGACTCCTCTTCTTGCTAATACTGTGTATGGGCATCGAGCCCTTTGTTAGATTATTTTCTTTCCACCCACGGGTTTGGACGTGTTTCTGAACTTATTCTACTTTTCTGTAATACCGTTAGTATTGTTTCAATCGCGTTTTCTATCTGTAGTTGATCCGATTAAGCCATCAGGATTTAGTTTTTCGCCCTTACAAATGTACACCGGCCTGTCACACCACCTAAGGACATCAAAAAAGTCTCCAGCACTAGTCCCCGGTCCTCCACTACCTTTGGACCATGGTCGGATCTGAAAAACAAGTCCAGATGACCAACCTTTGGATCCGGCACCGAGAATAAAGACCAAAGTGCATTCGGCACCGATAAAAAAAACTGTTCCAACTGTCTCGGTACCGAGCTGTAAAGTAGAGACATCAATTCCGGAGCCGAAAAAGCATTTATCCATTTCAGATCTGATACTTTTGGTTCGAACAAAACACTCAGTGACTAAATCTTCAGAGCCAAAAAGTACAAGTAGTAAGCCAACGACTTCCACACAGAAAACCTCAGACACACAACTAATTTTAGAGGTAATAGGCGCTAGACAGCACAAATTACAAATTCAAAAGGGGACAGGAAGAATAAATGCTTCTCCTCTGGTGATTAATAAAACAAAGTTAACCTTTCAAGAGACATTAGATGCTCGGCCTCCATCAAAAAGGAAAACGAGAGAGAAAAGGCTTTTCAACAGAAACAGCCTTCCCCACCTCATTCTCTTTTTCCACCTCGTTTCACACCACCACCATCACCCACATGTGAGATGCAATTCTCACCACAGACATCCTCAGCATCACCACACAGGGATTAACTTAGTGATATTCAGCAAAAGACAAACACATGGGTTCTGTATGACATTGATTCCCTTACCTAAAACGATCCAGATTTGTACCCCGATAGACCTTCTCCACCAGAAGACACTACAGCATACAATCAGGTCATAGCAAGAGCAGCTGCCTACCATAATGTGCAGATGCACACAGACCCCATAGAGGGGGATTTCCTTTTTAATACATTAACAGCCACATATAAGGAATATCAATGTCCCCCAATGCTATCTGGGATGCTTATACATTCATCTGATATTTTTAAGGAAACAGTAAAAGCCAGAATGATCACTTCTGTGTGGATAAAAAATATAAACTGGATCCTTCAGACCCAGTTTTCATAAGAACTCAGTTACCACCGGTTTTAATAGTGGTTAGAGCAGCAAGGAAAAGGGCCAACAGCCAGTCAACAGGGGATGCTCATCCTCCAGATAAGGAGAGCAAAAAACTAGAAGCTGCGGGAAAAAGGGTAGCCTTACAAGCAGCAAACCATTGGAGAATAGCTCCCAAGCTCTTTTAGCTAGGTACGACAGTTCCCACTGGGGCCAGACGGAAGAATTGCTACAATACCTTCCATCAGAGCATGAAAAGCAGGGACAGCAAATAGTTACAGAAGGACTGACAATTTCCAATAACTCTATTAGATGCGCTACAGTTATGGCTGACACCGTGCTTGGTTAAAATGTTCGGACTTCAAACCTGAAATACAGCAACCTTTCTTAAACATGCCCTTTGACAAGGAGCATATTTTGGGCCCAGAAGTGGACACAACTATAGAACAGCTGAAAAAAGATTCTGAAACGGCCAAAGCAATGGGTGCATTATGTAACACACCTGCTAGAGGGGGCTTTCGTATGCCACAATTTAAAGGTGGTTTCAAGCCAGCAGCCATAGTAACGACATCCACTTCATAGCAAAAACACACCTCACAGTTTTACACAAGCGGCTCATCTTTAGGTTCCTACAGAACATCCAATAATAGAGAAAGAGGAAAACCGTCTACTTCCCGAGGTTCCTGCACTGCAGCTACAGCGACTCAGTCACCATCCCCACAGCGCACACATCTCCTGGGGAGGGAGACTTGTACATTTGTATCCACAACAGCAAGACGTCAATACAGAGCTAGGAGTTCCTGTCAATTATCCAACATGGTTATTGCCTGGAACTCAATACTATTCTGCCAAACATTCCCCCTCGCTCACAGACTCTCTCAGGAGCATCTCACTCTACTAAAAGAGGAGGTACTGTCACTGCTACTCAAAGGAGCCGTAGAGTTAGTACACGTATCCCAGCAGGGATCTGGAGTTAATTCACTATACTTTCTAATACCAAAGGAATGGCACAATAAGGCCAATTCTAGATCTGTTCTCTCAATCTATACATTCTCTCAAAACACTTTCAAATTGTCATTGTACAAGATGTAATTCTCTTATTACAAAAAGGAGATTGCATGACAGCATTAGATATCAAGGATTCATATTTGCACACTTCCTTACATCCAGCACATTGCAAGTACCTAAGATTTGTCATCACAACCAATCTAAAGTACTATCATTCAGAGTAACAGCAGCGCCAAGGGTGTTGACCACATGCCTATCAGTAGTTGCAGCATTCCTCAGAAGGCAACACATACATGTCTTCCCATATCTGGACGGCTGGCAACTAAAGGCCAGTGCAAGCCAAGTCTGTCAACAACACACTCAGTATACAATAGATCTCCTACACAGTTTGGGATTCACCATCAGTTACCTCAAATCCCACCTACAACCATTACAAATACAGCCGCATTTGGGAGCAAATCTCAGCTCTCAGTCGGGATTAGCATACCCAAACCCTGCGAGGATTCAGGCACCTCAACACTTAATATCTCAACTGCAATACAGCTGCACCTATGCAGTGAAATAAGTGATGAAATTATTAGGAATGATTGCCTCATGCATAGCTATTGTTCCAAATGCAAGACTGCACATGCGGCCACTGCAGCAGTGCCTCCCACAACAGTGATCTCAGTCACAGGGTCAACTTCGGGATCGAGTGTTGTTGGACCGCCAGACTTGCTGCTCTCTGCAATGGTGGAATCACACCAATCTACCAAATAGGCAGCCATTTCAGAACACTGTGCCTCAGACCACCACCCCCACAGATGCACCACAGACAGGTTGGGGAGCTCATCTCAACAATCTCACCATACCAGGGACTCCAACCAACAGACTTACAACATACATTTCTTGGAATTACTAGCAGTATTCCTAGCACTCAAAGCTTTTCTGACCCACATTGCACACAAAGTATTGTTAATACGCACAGACAATATGGCGACAATGTATTTTCTGCAAAAACAGGGGGGGCACTCATCCCATTTATCCCTTTTAGCCCAGTCAATTTGGAGATGATCAGTTCACATTCAAATAGTGGCAGAATATCTCCGAGGGATGGACAATCAATTAGTGGATCTCTTAAGCAGGACACAGCAACAAGTCCATGAATGGGAAATTCACCTGCAAGTGATTAAGAAATACTTTCAAATGTGGGGGACTCCAGACATAGACCTATTCACCACAAAAGAAAACTCAAAATGCCTAAGCTCTGCATCCAGGTACCCATACTCACAATCCAAGGGCAAGGCTCTATGGATGAACTGGTCAGGGATATTTGTTTACGCTTTTCCGCCTCTCCCACTCATTCCATTTCTGATAAAGAGGATGAGACAAACCTCACTCACCTTGATTCTCAAAGTTCCCACAAGAGCACGTCAACATTGGTACACAGCACTGCTGGATCTATCTGTGGTACCTTATCACAGGCTATGAAACAGACCAGATCTGTTGACCCAAACCGAAGGTCAAATCAGACACCCAGACCCCAGCACACTCAATCATGCGATATCGCCCCCAAAGTCATAGAGTTTGGTTACCTACAAATTCCATCTAAATGTATGAATATTCTAAAGGAGGCACACAGACCCACAACTAGACAATGTTATGCTGCTAAATGGAAATATTGTTTGTACTATTGTCAACCCAAAAATACTGACCCACTTAAGGCTTCAGTACGAGATATTGTATGCTATTTGTTAAACTTACAGAAAGCAAATCTGGCACATTCCTCTATTAGGCTTTATTTAGCTGCTGCAGCAGCTTATCTTCAAAACAAGGAGCATATTTCTTTATTTAGAATTCCTGTTATTAAAGCTTTTATAAAAGAACTTAAGAGCGTAATTCCACCTAGAATTCCTCCAGCTCCTGCATGGAATTTAAACATTGTACTCACAAGACGCATTGTCCCACCATTTGAACCTATTCATGCTTGTACCCTACAGTTCTTATCATGGAAGATTGCCTTTTTAGTAGCAATAACTTATTTAAGAAGAGTTAGTGAAATTCAAGCTTTCACTTTAGAAGACCCGTTCTTTCAGATTCAAAAAGTAGTTCTTAACACAAATGTTAAATTCTTATCAAAGGTAATTTCATCTTTTCACATCAGTCAGTCAGTAGATTTTTCCAGTCTTCTTCCCACAGCCAGATTCAGTTGCAGAAAGAGCCCTACACACCTTTGATGTTAAAAGAGCTCTTGTGTACTACACAGACAGAACAAAAGATTTTAGAAGGTCAAAGCAACTTTTTGTAGCATTTTCAGAACCGCACAAGTGTAATCCTATCTCAAAAAACAGATGAGCCAGATGGATAGTGAAATGTATTCAGACTTGTTATCTTAACGCTAAAAGACAGTTACCAGTAGCTCCTAAGGCTCATTCCACCAGAAAGAACGGATCTTCAATGGCATTCGTAGGGAATATACCAATGGCAGACATATGTAAAGCTGCCACATGGTCTACACCACAAACATTTACTAAACACTACTGTGAAAATGTTTTAGCTCGCCAACAAGCAAATGTTGGGCAGGGAGTACTTAGAATATTATTCCAAGCTACTCCAACTCCTACAGGCTGACCACTGCTTATTTGGAGGGGACTGCTTTACAGTCTATGCAAAGCTTGTGTATCTGCCATTGAACGGAAAATGTTACACCCAGTAGACATCTGTTTGTGGCATGTAGTGCTGTAAATTCACATGCGCCCTCCCTCCTCCCTGGGGACCTATAGCCATTGCAGTACCATATATTTGCGCAGTATGACCGAGGAGTCACTCGATCCCGTGACTCAGAAAAGACTTCTTTGACGAAAAACAACCTGTAACACTCTGAGCTCAACACAAAATGGCGGAAGTAACGCATAGCATATGAATCTGCAGCACTACATGCTACGAACAGATGTATACTGGGTAAGTGACATTTTCCATACATTGCACGGACATCTCATTTCTTATATCTATCTATGTACACATGTACACACTCTTTACTTCACCCGCCTGCGGGTAAAGAGTCTAACAAAGGACTCAATGCCCATGCCCACTATCACCAAGAGGAGGAGTCACTCGATCTCATGACTCGAAAACCTTCTTTGAAAAAACAACTTGTAACACTCCGAGTCCAACAGACTATGGCAGACTTATGCAAAGCATGTGAATCTACAGCACTACATGCCATGCCCAGATGTGTACTAGGTAAGTTACATTTTCCTCCTCCGGCTCCTTCCAGCAACTGCAACATTTCCCTGGCTGTGCATCCTCTGAGGGCAGCGAGTCTTCAGGTTGCACAACAAGTAAAGAGGAATCTCCCTTGGAGTGAAGGAGTCACTCCGCTGCATCTGCAGGCACCAACTGCAACGACGACTGACTACATGGATCTGCTCTCTGGAACTGCGTGGATCCTGCATCACCAGCTGTCCAGCTTGGGAGATGGTAAGCCCCTACCTCTCCGTGCAGAACAGTACCCCTGTGTACCGTGACTCCTGCAGCTACCAAGGCTTGTTTGCTCCCCCTTCAAGGGATCTGTAGCCCCAGCCCCCAGCACTTCTTCCTGCCAAGCACAGTCTCCTCTCTGCTACTCCAGCGACGTGAGGGGGCTGTCTCCTCTTCTTATGACTCTCCCAACTGCTGAGGGTCACCCCGGACTCCCCTCCTTGGGTCAAGTCCCCTGGGCTTTGCTGGTCCTCTTCAGCCTTGAAACTCATCAACTTCTTCTTTTGCATTTGCCAAGGCTTTCTGGTGGTTTTCCAGCACCACTGACTAACTGCATACGACATGGGACACCATCTGCATAACTTCAGGAACTCCTCAGCATCTCCTATGCTGCACAGCTGGTCTTCTCCGTCCCCCGTCGACCTGTTCCTGCATCCACAGAAGGGTGGGTAGTGGGTCCTGCCACGACCGGACACTCCATCACGACTGGACTTGGTCCCTTTCCTTTGCAGGTCCTCTTCTGCCAGAATCCACCTTTTAGTTCTTCCAGTCTTGTTTGGGTCTTGCACAATCCCTCTCCAAAGTCCTTTTCTGACAGAATCCACCTTTGGGTTCTTCCATTCTTGGTTGGGTCTTGCACAATCCTTTTTCAAAGTCCTCCTGTTGGGTTTGGGGAAAACCAGGTACTTACCTCTGCTCTCCTGGTCGCTGGGGGTCACTCCGGTACTCACCTGTAAAGAAATGGCTCCCTGTTGCAGTTACCCCCCACTTTTTGCCTGATACTGATGCTGACTTGACTGAGAAGTGTGCTGGGACCCTGCTAACCAGGCCCCAGCACCAGTGTTCCTTCACCTAAAATGTACCATTGTATCCACAATTGGCACACCCTGGCATTCAGATAAGTCCCTTGTAACTGGTACTTCTAGTACCAAGGGCCCTGATGCCAAGAAAGGTCTCTAAGGGCTGCAGCATGTCTTATGCCACCCTAGAGACCCCTCACTCAGCACAGACACACTGCTTACAAGCCTGTGTGTGCTAGTGAGAACAAAATGAGTAAGTCGACATGGCACTCCCCTCAGGGTGCCATGCCAGCCTCTCACTGCCTATGCAGTATAGGTAAGACACCCCTCTAGCAGGCCTTACAGCCCTAAGGCAGGGTGCACTATACCATAGGTGAGGGTACCAGTGCATGAGCATGGTACCCCTACAGTGTCTAAACAAAACCTTAGACATTGTAAGTGCAGGGTAGCCATAAGAGTATATGGTCTGGGAGTCTGTCAAACACGAACTCCACAGCACCATAATGGCTACACTGAAAACTGGGAAGTTTGGTATCAAACTTCTCAGCACAATAAATGCACACTGATGCCAGTGTACATTTTATTGTAAAATACACCACAGAGGGCACCTTAGAGGTGCCCCCTGAAACTTAACCAACTAGCTGTGTAGGCTGACTGGTTCCAGCAGCCTGCCACCCTAGAGACATGTTGCTGGCCCCATGGGGAGAGTGCCTTTGTCACTCTGAGGCCAGTAACAAAGCCTGCACTGGGTGGAGATGCTAACACCTCCCCCAGGCAGGAGCTGTAACACCTGGCGGTGAGCCTCAAAGGCTCACCTCCTTTGTGCCAACCCAGCAGGACACTCCAGCTAGTGGAGTTGCCCGCCCCCTCCGGCCAGGCCCCACTTTTGGCGGCAAGGCCGGAGAAAATAATGAGAATAACAAGGAGGAGTCACTGGCCAGTCAGGACAGCCCCTAAGGTGTCCTGAGCTGAAGTGACTCTAACTTTTAGAAATCCTCCATCTTGCAGATGGAGGATTCCCCCAATAGGGTTAGGATTGTGACCCCCTCCCCTTGGGAGGAGGCACAAAGAGGGTGTACCCACCCTCAGGGCTAGTAGCCATTGGCTACTAACCCCCCAGACCTAAACACGCCCTTAAATTTAGTATTTAAGGGCTACCCTGAACCCTAGAAAATTAGATTCCTGCAACAAGAAGAAGGACTGCCCAGCTGAAAACCCCTGCAGCGGAAGACCAGAAGACGACAACTGCCTTGGCTCCAGAAACTCACCGGCCTGTCTCCTGCCTTCCAAAGATCCTGCTCCAGCGACGCCTTCCGAAGGGACCAGCGACCTCGACATCCTCTGAGGACTGCCCCTGCTTCGAAAAGACAAGAAACTCCCGAGGACAGCGGACCTGCTCCAAGAAAGGCTGCAACTTTGTTTCCAGCAGCTTTAAAGAACCCTGCAAGCTCCCCGCAAGAAGCGTGAGACTTGCAACACTGCACCCGGCGACCCCGACTCGGCTGGTGGAGACCCGACACCTCAGGAGGGACCCCAGGACTACTCTGATACTGTGAGTACCAAAACCTGTCCCCCCTGAGCCCCCACAGCGCCGCCTGCAGAGGGAATCCCGAGGCTTCCCCTGACCGCGACTCTTTGAATCTAAAGTCCCGACGCCTGGGAGAGACCCTGCACCCGCAGCCCCCAGGACCTGAAGGACCGGACTTTCACTGGAGAAGTGACCCCCAGGAGTCCCTCTCCCTTGCCCAAGTGGAGGTTTCCCCGAGGAACCCCGCCCTTGCCTGCCTGCAGCGCTGAAGAGATCCCGAGATCTCTCATAGACTAACATTGCGAACCCGACGCTTGTTTCTACACTGCACCCGGCCGCCCCCGCGCCGCTGAGGGTGAAATTTCTGTGTGGACTTGTGTCCCCCCCGGTGCCCTACAAAACCCCCCTGGTCGGCCCTCCGAAGACGCGGGTACTTACCTGCAAGCAGACCGGAACCGGGGCACCCCCTTCTCTCCATTCTAGCCTATGTGTTTTGGGCACCACTTTGAACTCTGCACCTGACCGGCCCTGAGCTGCTGGTGTGGTGACTTTGGGGTTGCTCTGAACCCCCAACGGTGGGCTACCTTGGACCAAGAACTGAACCCTGTAAGTGTCTTACTTACCTGGTAAAACTAACAAATACTTACCTCCCCTAGGAACTGTGAAAATTGCACTAAGTGTCCACTTTTAAAACAGCTATTTGTCAATAACTTGAAAAGTATACATGCAATTTTGATGATTTGAAGTTCCTAAAGTACTTACCTGCAATACCTTTCGAATGAGATATTACATGTGGAATTTGAACCTGTGGTTCTTAAAATAAACTAAGAAACGATATTTTTCTATACAAAAACCTATTGGCTGGATTTGTCTCTGAGTGTGTGTACCTCATTTATTGTCTATGTGTATGTACAACAAATGCTTAACACTACTCCTTGGATAAGCCTACTGCTCGACCACACTACCACAAAATAGAGCATTAGTATTATCTATTTTTACCACTATTTTACCTCTAAGGGGAACCCTTGGACTCTGTGCATGCTATTCCTTACTTTGAAATAGCACATACAGAGCCAACTTCCTACATTGGTGGATCAGCGGTGGGGTACAAGACTTTGCATTTGCTGGACTACTCAGCCAATACCTGATCACACGACAAATTCCAAAATTGTCATTAGAAATTGATTTTTGCAATTTGAAAAGTTTTCTAAATTCTTAAAAGACCTGCTAGGGCCTTGTGTTAGATCCTGTTTAGCATTTCTTTTAGAGTTTAAAAGTTTGTAAAAGTTTGAATTAGATTCTAGAACCAGTTATAGATTCTTAAAAAGTATTCCAACTTTTAGAAGCAAAATGTCTAGCACAGATGTGAATGTGGTGGAACTCGACACCACACCTTACCTCCATCTACAGATGAGAGAGCTAAGGTCACTCTGTAAACTAAAGAAAATAACAATGGGCCCCAAACCTACCAAAATACAGCTCCAGGAGCTTTTGGCAGAGTTTGAAAAGGCCAACCCCTCTGAGGATGGCAACTCAGAGGAAGAGGATAGTGACTTGGAGGACAATTCCCCCCTACCAATCCTATCTAGGGAGAACAGGGTCCCTCAAACCCTGACTCCAAAAATAATAGTCAGAGATGCTGGTTCCCTCACAGGAGAGACCAACACCTCTGAAATCACTGAGGATAACTCCAGTGAAGATGACCCCCTGTTAGCCAGGATGGTCAAAAGATTGGCTTTGGAAAAGCAGCTCCTAGCCATAGAAAGGGAAAGAAAAGAGATGGGCCTAGGTCCCATCAATGGTGGCAGCAACTTAAATAGGGTCAGAGATTCTCCTGACATCCTAAAAATCCCCAAAGGGATTGTAACAAAATATGAAGATGGTGATGACATCACCAAATGGTTCACAGCTTTTGAGAGGGCTTGTGTAACCAGAAAAGTAAACAGATCTCACTGGGGTGCTCTCCTTTGGGAAATGTTCACTGGAAAGTGTAGGGATAGACTCCTCACACTCTCTGGAAAAGATGCAGAATCTTATGACCTCATGAAGGGTACCCTGATTGAGGGCTTTGGATTCTCCACTGAGGAGTATAGAATTAGGTTCAGGGGGGCTCAAAAATCCTCGAGCCAGACCTGGGTTGATTTTGTAGACTACTCAGTAAAAACACTAGATGGTTGGTTAACTGGAAATGAAGTGTGTGACTATGTTGGGCTTTATAATTTGTTTATGAAAGAACACATTTTAAGTAACTGCTTCAATGAAAAGTTGCATCAGTATCTGGTAGACCTAGGTCCAATTTCTCCCCAAGAATTGGGAAAGAAGGCAGACCACTGGGTCAAGACTAGGGTAACCAAAACTTCCACTGGGGGTGACCAAAAGAAAGGGGTTACAAAAACTCCCCAGGAGAAAGTGGGTGACACTAGAAACAAAGAAAAAGAGTCCTCTGTAGGCCCCCAAAAACCAGAACAGGTGGGTGGGCCCCAAGACACAACCCAAAACAAAGGTGGGTACCAGGGTAAGAACTGGGATGCCACTAAGGCATGGTGCCACAACTGTAAACAGTCTGGGCACCACACCAAGGACACTTCTTGTCCCAAAAACAAACCCCAGAACAAGATTCCAGGGGTAACCAGTGTAGCCATGGGAGATGACTCCTCAGATGAGGAGGTCTTCATAGCCTTCAACTGGAAACAGGGCCCAACAGGTGAGTTGGAGATTCCAGAGGGAAGTAGACACTTCCACCACCTACTGGTGAATGGAATCCCAACCACTGCCCTGAGAGACACTTGTGCCAGTCACACTATTGTGCATGACAGGCTGGTGCTCTCAAACCAGTACATCCCAGGTGAGACTGCCAGGGTAAGAGTTAGCCTAGACAGGGTCACTAAGAGACCTGTGGCTTTAGTGCCCATAGAAGTGGGTGGCACTCTTAGCTGGAGAAGGGTAGTAGTCAGTACAGACCTCCCCCTTGATTGTCTCCTTGGAAATGACTACCCAGAGGTTAGTCAGAGCCCAAGAGAGGAACTGGTCCAGTGCCAGTCCTCTCCCAAGGATTCTGGAAGTCCTGCCTCTGCAGTAAATGCAAGCAGACCCCAGAAGAAGAAGAAAAGAAAACAGAGTAGGAAGGGTGGACAACCTTTAGCCAAGGTTACAGCAAGCCAAGGAGATTCTGCTCCAGTAGGGGAGAACTCCAAAAATGGCCCTGATAAAGTCCAACCTGACCCACAAGAAGTCCTGGCTAGTCAGGCAACTGTTAAACCTGAGTGGGTGGCTCCTCAGCTAACAGAAGAAAGAGTGGAAGAAGGGTGTTTACTACAAGATGTGGTAACCCCCCACTCTAATACAGCAGACAGGCAACCTGAACCCAAAGAAGCCTGTAACTTAGCCCCTTCCCTTTTAGGCGAAGAGCTAAAGGTGTGGTTCTGGGCACTGACAGCTGTCAGTGGCCTCTGCTGGGTGTTAGCCTTTATGGCTGCACTATCCTTGGCATGGTGGTCTGACCCCATGCCAAATAACAAGTTAGGCCCCCTGACCCTGTTGGTCATGGTGGGGTTACTCCAGCTCTGGGTAACCTCTTTGGGTAAGCTAGGGGTGACCCTGGCTAAGATAAGATTAGCAGAGGTGGATACCTCTGACCTCAAAATAGAGAGAATGGGTGAAGACATAAAAAGCACAGACAAGAGGCAGTTCAGACTAGGTCCTATCACTGTGGAAGTGGGTCAGTTCCCCAGAGGGAATGACCTGAACAGGAGGATGTAAGGCAGAGTAGGCCCTGCAACAAACCAGCCATTTCCTCTACTCTTCCTCGCCTGACAGACTAGGAAGACTCTTCCAGCGTTGGCTGAGTCTCCTGGCCTGTGGGCTGGGGGGGGCTTGTGTAAAGAAATGGCTCCCTGTTGCAGTTACCCCCCACTTTTTGCCTGATACTGATGCTGACTTGACTGAGAAGTGTGCTGGGACCCTGCTAACCAGGCCCCAGCACCAGTGTTCCTTCACCTAAAATGTACCATTGTATCCACAATTGGCACACCCTGGCATTCAGATAAGTCCCTTGTAACTGGTACTTCTAGTACCAAGGGCCCTGATGCCAAGAAAGGTCTCTAAGGGCTGCAGCATGTCTTATGCCACCCTAGAGACCCCTCACTCAGCACAGACACACTGCTTACAAGCCTGTGTGTGCTAGTGAGAACAAAATGAGTAAGTCGACATGGCACTCCCCTCAGGGTGCCATGCCAGCCTCTCACTGCCTATGCAGTATAGGTAAGACACCCCTCTAGCAGGCCTTACAGCCCTAAGGCAGGGTGCACTATACCATAGGTGAGGGTACCAGTGCATGAGCATGGTACCCCTACAGTGTCTAAACAAAACCTTAGACATTGTAAGTGCAGGGTAGCCATAAGAGTATATGGTCTGGGAGTCTGTCAAACACGAACTCCACAGCACCATAATGGCTACACTGAAAACTGGGAAGTTTGGTATCAAACTTCTCAGCACAATAAATGCACACTGATGCCAGTGTACATTTTATTGTAAAATACACCACAGAGGGCACCTTAGAGGTGCCCCCTGAAACTTAACCAACTAGCTGTGTAGGCTGACTGGTTCCAGCAGCCTGCCACCCTAGAGACATGTTGCTGGCCCCATGGGGAGAGTGCCTTTGTCACTCTGAGGCCAGTAACAAAGCCTGCACTGGGTGGAGATGCTAACACCTCCCCCAGGCAGGAGCTGTAACACCTGGCGGTGAGCCTCAAAGGCTCACCTCCTTTGTGCCAACCCAGCAGGACACTCCAGCTAGTGGAGTTGCCCGCCCCCTCCGGCCAGGCCCCACTTTTGGCGGCAAGGCCGGAGAAAATAATGAGAATAACAAGGAGGAGTCACTGGCCAGTCAGGACAGCCCCTAAGGTGTCCTGAGCTGAAGTGACTCTAACTTTTAGAAATCCTCCATCTTGCAGATGGAGGATTCCCCCAATAGGGTTAGGATTGTGACCCCCTCCCCTTGGGAGGAGGCACAAAGAGGGTGTACCCACCCTCAGGGCTAGTAGCCATTGGCTACTAACCCCCCAGACCTAAACACGCCCTTAAATTTAGTATTTAAGGGCTACCCTGAACCCTAGAAAATTAGATTCCTGCAACAAGAAGAAGGACTGCCCAGCTGAAAACCCCTGCAGCGGAAGACCAGAAGACGACAACTGCCTTGGCTCCAGAAACTCACCGGCCTGTCTCCTGCCTTCCAAAGATCCTGCTCCAGCGACGCCTTCCGAAGGGACCAGCGACCTCGACATCCTCTGAGGACTGCCCCTGCTTCGAAAAGACAAGAAACTCCCGAGGACAGCGGACCTGCTCCAAGAAAGGCTGCAACTTTGTTTCCAGCAGCTTTAAAGAACCCTGCAAGCTCCCCGCAAGAAGCGTGAGACTTGCAACACTGCACCCGGCGACCCCGACTCGGCTGGTGGAGACCCGACACCTCAGGAGGGACCCCAGGACTACTCTGATACTGTGAGTACCAAAACCTGTCCCCCCTGAGCCCCCACAGCGCCGCCTGCAGAGGGAATCCCGAGGCTTCCCCTGACCGCGACTCTTTGAATCTAAAGTCCCGACGCCTGGGAGAGACCCTGCACCCGCAGCCCCCAGGACCTGAAGGACCGGACTTTCACTGGAGAAGTGACCCCCAGGAGTCCCTCTCCCTTGCCCAAGTGGAGGTTTCCCCGAGGAACCCCCCCCTTGCCTGCCTGCAGCGCTGAAGAGATCCCGAGATCTCTCATAGACTAACATTGCGAACCCGACGCTTGTTTCTACACTGCACCCGGCCGCCCCCGCGCCGCTGAGGGTGAAATTTCTGTGTGGACTTGTGTCCCCCCCGGTGCCCTACAAAACCCCCCTGGTCGGCCCTCCGAAGACGCGGGTACTTACCTGCAAGCAGACCGGAACCGGGGCACCCCCTTCTCTCCATTCTAGCCTATGTGTTTTGGGCACCACTTTGAACTCTGCACCTGACCGGCCCTGAGCTGCTGGTGTGGTGACTTTGGGGTTGCTCTGAACCCCCAACGGTGGGCTACCTTGGACCAAGAACTGAACCCTGTAAGTGTCTTACTTACCTGGTAAAACTAACAAATACTTACCTCCCCTAGGAACTGTGAAAATTGCACTAAGTGTCCACTTTTAAAACAGCTATTTGTCAATAACTTGAAAAGTATACATGCAATTTTGATGATTTGAAGTTCCTAAAGTACTTACCTGCAATACCTTTCGAATGAGATATTACATGTGGAATTTGAACCTGTGGTTCTTAAAATAAACTAAGAAACGATATTTTTCTATACAAAAACCTATTGGCTGGATTTGTCTCTGAGTGTGTGTACCTCATTTATTGTCTATGTGTATGTACAACAAATGCTTAACACTACTCCTTGGATAAGCCTACTGCTCGACCACACTACCACAAAATAGAGCATTAGTATTATCTATTTTTACCACTATTTTACCTCTAAGGGGAACCCTTGGACTCTGTGCATGCTATTCCTTACTTTGAAATAGCACATACAGAGCCAACTTCCTACATCACCTCTTGGGGTTCCTAGTTCCTCCAGCTCCCCTCTAACGATTCCACATCCCTGGGTGGGGGACTGTATCTTGCATTGCACTTACTCAGTATATGGTTGGGCCCTCCCATAGGGCCTACATTATTTTCTATTGCTTTTGTCAATGCTTATTGCTTTTCATGCTCTTTACTGATTGCTAATGTGTATACAATAGTGTGTTAACTTACCCCAGTTGGGGGGGCTTCCTAATAGTATTCTGGTATTTGTGTTACTACAATAAAGTGCCTTTATTTTTGTACAACTGAGTGTTTTTTTTCATGTTTGATAGTGCTGTGTGACTGCAGTGGTATTGCATGAGCTTTCCCTGTTTCCTAGATGAGTCTTGGCTGCTCATCCTCAGCTACCTCTAGAGAGCCTGGTTTCTGGACATTGCCTACACTTCACTAATAGTGGATACCTGGACCTGGTATAAAGTGATAACACCATAGGTGCTCACCACACACCAGGCCAGCTTCCTACAGTTACTGCCTAGAACTCATGTCAAGCCCTCCACATATCCCCCTTTGCGTTCACATGCTCTCACAAGACCATCTAGCGCTTCTAAAAGAAGAGGTTCAATCCCTTCCTCTCAAAGGGGCTATAGAGCAAGTTCCCCTCTCACAGCAAGGGTTAGGAGTATATTCTCTATATTTCCTTATACCAAAGAAAGATAGGTTACTAAGACCATTTCTAGATCTCAGACCACTCAATCTATACATTCTAACAGAGAATTTCCATATGGTCACTCTCCAAGATGTCATTCCCCTTTTTTCAACAAGGCGACTTCATGACAGCTCTAGATCTAAAGGACGCATACTTTCACCTTCCCATTCACCCAGCTCACCGCAAGTATCTAAGATTTGTTGTTGCGGAGAAACATTATCAATCCAAAGTCTTACCATTCGGTGCTACAGCCGCTCACATGGACTTAATAAAATGACTTGCAGTGGTTGCAGCATTTCTCAGAAGGCAACACATGCATGTATTCCCTTACTTGGATGATTGGATCATCAAAGCCAGTACCATAGAACAGTGTCAAAGTCGTACTCAAGCCACACCAGATCTTCTCCACACTCTAGTGTTCACAATCAATGTTCTCAAATCCCACTTTCAACCTTTACAGATACAGCCCTATTTGGGAGCAGTCTTCAGTACTCAGGCTTTGGCATACCAAACCCTGCACAAATTCAAACTTTTCAGGTTTACCTTTCACAGCTACAACAAAACCAATCTTACACAGTAAGAACAGTGATGCAGTTATTACGGATGATGGCATCATGTATTGCCATTGTTTCCCATGCCAGACTATGCATGTGCCCCTTACAGCAGTGTCTAATCTTGTCAGTGGTCTCAGTCACAGGGTCATCTCCAAGATCTAGTGTTGTTGGACCATCAGGCTTACCGCTCTCTGAATGGTGAAATCCCACCAACCTTCCCAGAGGCGGCCTTTTAAGACCCTGTACCTCAGATCACTATGACTACGGATGCATCAGAAACAGGTTGGGGAGCACATCTCAACAACCTCACAATACAGGAGTTATGGGATCCAGTTCAACAGACTTGTCCCATCAACTATTTGGAGTTACAGGCAGTCTTTCTAGCACGCAAAGCTTTTCTTCCTCAAATATCCCACAAAGTGGTTCTAGTCCGCACTGACAGCATGACAGCCATGTATTATCTGCAGAAACGGGGGAGTACACGGTCTTCTCAGCTGTCCCTACTTGCTCAGACAATATGGAAATGGGCGATGGACAATCAGTTTGCAGACCTCTTAAGCAGGACGCAGCAACAAGTCCGCAAATGGGAACTTCACCCACTAGTCCTTCACTAATACTTTCATCTGTGGGGTACTTTAGAAATGGATCTCTTCGCCACCGCAGAATACTCAAAATTCCAAACCTTTGCGTCCAAATACCCACACCCTCGGTCCAAGGGCAATGCTCTATGGATGAATTTGTCAGGAATATTTGCTTACGCTTTTCCACTTCTCCCACTCATTCCATTTCTGGTTCGCAAACTGAGACAGACATCACTCACCATGATCCTTGTAGCTCCCACATGGGCACGTCAGCCTTGGTACACAACACTGTTTTATCTGTCTTTGGTTCCCCACCAGAATTTTTCCAACAGACCAGACCTTTTGACTCAAAAGCGAGGTCAAATCAGACATCCACACCCCAAAACACCCAATCTCGTGATCTGGCTCCTGAAGTCATAGTTTGGATATTTACAACTTCCCTCTGAATATATGCACATTCTTAGAGAAGCATGTAAATCTACAACTAGACAGTGTTATGCTGCAAAATGGAAACGTTTTGTTTGCTACTGTCAACCTAAACAAATTGATCCACTCAAAGCATCAGTGCAAGACATTATTTGTTATCTGCTACATCTACAAAAGGCAAACTTGGCATACTGCTCTGTTAGACTTCATTTAGCAACTATAACGGCTTACTCCAAAACAGGCAACACATTTCTTTGTTCAGAATTCCAGTAATCGCTCCTTTATGGAAGGACTTAAGAGGGTTATTCCACTCAGGATTCCTCCAGCTCCAGAATGGAACCTCAATGTTGTCCTTATTAGACTCATTGGTCCAGCGTTTGAACCCATGCACTCCTGTTCTTTGCAGTTCCTTGCATGGAAAGTTGCCTTTTGGTAGGTATCACTTCTCTACGACATGTAAGTGAACTGCAAGTTTTCACTTTAGAAGAACCCTTTTTCTAAGTACATAAAGATAAAGTAGTACTTAAGACAAATCCTACATTTCTCCCAAAAATAGTTTCACTATTTCATATTAACCAATCAGTTGAGCTACCTATTTTTTCCCTCAGCCAGACTCAGTCGCTGAAAGAGCTTTGCAAACACTAGATGTTAAACAAGTTCTTATGTATTACATTGGCAGGACAAAAAGTTTTAGAAAAAACTTTTTGTAGCTTTTTCAATGCTTCACAAAGGTAATCCAATCTCCAAAAATGGATTAGCCAGATGGATAGTCAAGTGTATTCAAACTTGTTACGTTAAAGCTAAAAGACAATTACCTATAGCTCCTAGACCACATTCTACCATGAAAAATGGTTTCTATGGCTTTCTTTTAGGAAACATTCCAATAGCAGATATTTGTAAAGCTGCTACTTGGTCAACATCACACAAATTCGCTAAACACCAGTGTGTAGATCAGAGTGTTATAAGTTGTTTTTCTTCGAAGAAGTGTTTTCGAGTCACAGGATCGAGTGACTCCTCCTCTTCGGTTCCATTACGCACAGGCATCGACTCCATGTTAGATTGTTTTTTTACACCGTCGGGTTCGGACGTGTTTCCTTTCGCTCCGAAAGTTCGATTCAGAAAACTTAGAAAACGCCTTATTTTCGTCGGTATTGTATCGATCGGGTTTACATCTTCCATTGTCACATCGGTACCGTCAGAGAAGACAACTTTACTCGCCCTTCGGGCGTGCGCGCCCAACTCAGGCCTAGTCGGGCCGACAGTGTGGAAGCCTCATGGATCGGACTCCATTACGATTCTGTCCTCGGTGCCATGCAAAATTCCCTCATATGGACCAACATCTTGTCTGTAATCTTTGCCTTTCCCCAGATCATCGGGAAGAAAATTGTGAGGCCTGTTGATCCTTCTGGTCCAAAAAGACGCTTCGAGACAGGAGGGCACGAAGACTCGAGATGGCGTCCAGAAGCTCCAAACATCTCGACGTGGAAGAGGAAGAGATCATGCAGACAGCAGTTTCCGTCCGAGGTTCCGACTCCGACCAGGAATCTGAGGAAGTCATACCGGTCACAGCAGGACAACATATGAGTATGCCTGCCCCTGTACCATCACAAAGACAGAAACATAAGGCCTTGGGTACGCCACTGCTGGAAGGCCATGCCTCGGCCCGAAAAAAGATATCTGGTGACCAAACTGTCAGGGCGGCACCAAAAAAGGCCACTCCTCCGAAACCATCGGAGTCAATAAAAGGCTCCGTGTCCGACTCGAGCAAACACCATTTTTCAGAGTCCAAAATTCGGAAATCTCTTTCAGAGCCCAGAACATCCACTACATCACCTTTTTTTATACCGAAAAAGCCGGCTTCAGAGCCGAAAAGAGCAGGATACACAGAGGAACATGGACTTTCAATAAGACTAAAAGAAAGCCACAAAACCTCTGAAAGAGGAGACTCAAGTACAGCCAAAACTTGCAGTAATGGATGAGAGGCAAGCCAGGATTCATATTCACAAGGAAACCAGCAGAATCCTAACAGCACCTCCTCTAAAACTTAAGAGAAGCTAGTCTTTCAAGAGGAATTGGACACTATGCAGCTTCCAGCTAAAGTGCCAAAGTAGGAGAAACCACCACCTCCTCAATTTTCTCCTCCTCATTCTCCTCCTCACTCTCCACACCTGCATACCTCTCCTCCTACCAATTATACACCAGAGCAGTCACCATCACACACTTTTGACTCACAACAGGACAGTGTAGATCCATGGGATCTTTATGATCCAGATCCCATTCCCAACAACGACCCGGACTGCTATCCCTCTAAGTCCTCACCACCTGAGGATAGCACTGTGTACAATCAGGTTTTAGCTAGAGCTGCAGTATACCATGGTGTCACCATGCACACTGAACCACTGGAAGATTATTTTTTGTTTTAATACCCTATCCTCCACACAATCAAAATAGCAGTCCCTCCCCATACTCCCAGGCATGCTAAAACATGCCGATCAAATATTTCATGAGCCAGTTAAAGCAAGGATAATTACGCTCAGGATAGAGAAAAAATACAAACCACCTCCCTCCGATCCTGATTACATAACTCAACAAATCCCTCCTGATTCGGTAATAGTACGCGCTGCCAGAAAAAGGGCAAACTCACAGTCATCAGGAGATGCACCCCCACCAGACAAAGAAAGCAGGAAGTTTGATGCTGCAGGGAAGAGAGTTGCATCCCAAGCAGCGAATCAATGGAGGATAGCTTACTCACAAGCACTGTTAGCTCGATACGATAGGGCCCATTGGGATGAGATGCAAGACATAATTCAGCATCTCCCCAAAGAACATCAGAAAAGGGCACAGCAAATAGTGGAGGAAGAGCAAGCCATCACCAATAATCAAATTAGATCTGCCCTTGTCGCAACAGACACCGCTGTGAGAAGTGTCAACACTGCTGTAACAATAAGGAGGCATGCATGGCTCAGGTCCTCGGGCTTTGAACCTGAAATACAGCAAGTTGTGTTAAATATGCAGATCAATAAAGAACAACTTTTTGGCCGAGAAGTTGATACAGCCATTGAGAAATTGCACAAAGATTCTGATACCACAAAAGCAATGGGTGCACTGTACTCCACACCATACGGGGGATCCTTTCGGAAAACTCAGTTTAGAGGTGGATTTAAAACACAAACAGCAGAGGCATCCACATTGCAGGCAAAACCAACCTACCAACCTCAATACCAACAAAGTGGTTTAGGGGGCAGTACCCCAGGAACAGAGGGAAATTTCAAACCTCTAAGCAAACTCCACAACACCCTAAACAGTGACTTGCTTCATCCCCTTCCACTCCACACCTCTCCTGTGGGGGGGAAGACTGCAACAGTTCCACACAAATCGGCAAAACATTACCACAGACAATTGGGTACTATCAATTATCTGCAATGGCTATTGTCTAGAATTGATACAAACTCCACCAGTGTAGGAAGTTGGCTCTGTATGTACTATTTCAAAGTAAGAAATAGCATGCACAGAGTCCAAGGGTTCCCCTTAGAGGTAAGATAGTGGCAAAAAGAGATAATTCTAATGCTCTATTTTGTGGTAGTGTGGTCGAGCAGTAGGCTTATCAGAGGGTAGTGTTAAGCATTTGTTGTACACACACAGGCAATAAATGAGGAACACACACTCAAAGACAATTCCAGGCCAGTAGGTTTTTATATAGAAAAATATATTTTCTTAGTTTATTTTAAGAACCACAGGTTGAAGATTTACAAACAATACTTTAAATGAAAGGTATTTCACTCAGGTATCTTAGGAACTTTGAATCATCACAATAGCATGTACAGTTTTGGCAAAAATGGCAATAAGCTATTTTGAAATTGGACACAGTGCAAAATTCAACAGTTCCTGGGGGAGGTAAGTATTTGTTAGTTTCACAGGTAAGTAAAGCACTTACAGGGTTCAAAGTTGGGTCCAAGGTAGCCCACCGTTGGGGGTTCATGGCAACCCCAAAGTTACCACACCAGCAGCTCAGGGCCGGTCAGGTGCAGAGGTCAAAGTGGTGCCCAAAACGCATAGGCTTCAATGGAATTAGGGGGGCCCCGGTTCCAGTCTGCCAGCAGGTAAGTACCCGTGACTTCGGAGGGCAGACCAGGGGGGTTTTGTAGGACACCAGGGGGGACACAAGTCAGCACAGAAAGTACACCCTCAGCGGCACAGGGGCGGCCGGGTGCAAAGTGCAAACAAGCGTTGGGTTTGCAATACGTTTTAATGGGAGACCCAGGGGTCTCTTCAGCGATGCAGGCAGGCAAGGGGGGGGGGCTCCTCAGGGTAGCCACCACCTGGGCAAGGGAGAGGGCCTCCTGGGGGTCGCTCCTGCACTGGAGTTCAGATCCTTCAGGTCCTGGGGGCTGCGGGTGCAGTGTGTTTCCCAGGCGTCGGGTTCTTTGAAGCAGGCAGTCGCGATCAGGGGGAGCCTCTGGATTCCCTCTGCAGGAGTCGCTGTGGGGGCTCAGGGGAGTCATCCCTGTAGTGTTGGTTTTCCGCAGGTCGAGCCGGGGGTGTTGGGTGCAGAGTGGAAAGTCTCACGCTTCCGTCGGGAAACGTGTGGTCTTTAAAAGTTGCTTCTTTGTTGCAAAGTTGCAGTCTTTGTGGAACAGGGCCGCTGTCCTCCAGAGTTCTTGGTCCTTTTAGATGCAGGGTAGTCCTCTGAGGCTTCAGAGGTCACTGGACCCTGGGGGACGCGTCGCTGTTGCAGTTTCTCTTGAAGTGGGGAGACAGGCCGGTAGGGCTGGGGCCAAAGCAGTTGGTGTCTCCATCTTCTCTGCAGGGCTTCAGGTCAGCAGTCCTTCGTCTTCAGGTTGCAGGAATCTATCTTCCTAGGTTCTGGGAGCCCCTAAATACTCAATTTAGGGGGGTGTTTAGGTCTGGGGGGTTAGTAGCCAATGGCTACTAGCCCTGAGGGTGGCTACACCCTCTTTGTGCCTCCTCCCTGAGGGGAGGGGGGAACATCCCTAATCCTATTGGGGGAATCCTCCATCTGCAAGATAGAGGATTTCTAAAATTCAGAGTCATCTCAGCTCAGGACACCTTAGGGGTTGTCCTGACTGGCCATTGACCTCCTTGTTTTTCTCATTATCTCCTCCGGCCTTGCCACCAAAAGTGGGGCCGTGGCCGGAGGGGGGGGGGGCATCTCCACTAGCTGGGATGCCCTGTGGTGCTGTAACAGAGGGGGCCTTTGAGGCTCACCGCCAGGTGTTACAGTTCCTGCAGGTGGAGATGAGAAGTATCTCCACCCAGTACAGGCTTTGTTACTAGCCACAGAGTGACAAAGGCACTCTCCCCATGTGGCCAGCAACATGTCTGGTGTGTGGCAGGCTGGCAAAACTAGTCAGCCCACACTGGAAGTCGGGTATGTTTTCAGGGGGCATCTCTAAGATGCCCTCTGGGTGTACTTCACAATAAAATGAACACTGGAATCAGTGTGCATTTATTGTGCTGAGAAGTCTGATACCAAACTTCCCAGTTTTCAGTGTAGCCATTATGGTGCTGTGGAGTTTGTGTTTGACAGACTCCCAGACCATATACTCTTATGGCTACCCTGCACTTACAATGTCTAAGGTTTGGCTTAGACACTGTAGGGGCATAGTGCTCATGCAGCTATGCCTTCACCTATGATATAGTGCACCCTGCCTTAGGGCTGTAAGGCCTGCTAGAGGGGTGACTTACCTATGCCACAGGCAGTGTGAGGTTGGCATGGCACCCTGAGGGGAATGCCATGTCGACTTTGTCATTTTCTCCCCACTAGCTCACACAAGATGGCAAGCAGTGTGTCTGTGCTGAGTGAGGGGTCCCCAGGGTGGCATAAGATATGCTACAGCCCTTAGAGACCTTCCTTGGCATCAGGGCCCTTGGTACCAGTTACAAGGGGCTTACGTGGGTGCCAGGGTTGTGCCAATTGTGGAGACAAAGGTACAGTTTAGGGAAATAACACTGGTGCTGGGGCCTGGTTAGCAGGGTCTCAGCACACTTTCAAATCATAACTTGGCATCAGCAAAGGCAAAAAGTCAGGGGGTAACCATGCCAAGAAGGCATTTCCTTACAATCTATATATCCTGTCAGGACACTTTCACATGGTAACTCTGCAGGATGTCATTCCACTACTGCAAAAACAAGATTACATGACTGCATTAGATCTCAAAGATGCGTATTTTCATATCCCCATACATCCAGCTCACCGAAAATACCTAGGGTTTGTGATAGCAGGAAAGCATTACCAATTCAAAGTTCTACCATTTGGCGTAACAACAGCTCCAAGAGTATTCACAAAATGTCTAGCGGTAGTAGCAGCATACCTAAGAAAACAACACATACATGTCTTTCCTTATCTAGACGACTGGCTAAGAAAATCAAGCACTATTATACAACGTCAACAACACAATAAAAACCCTTCACACATTAGGGTTCACTGTCAATTACCAAAAATGTCATCTTCAACCAGCACAGGTTCAGCCTTACCTAGGTACATTTCTCAATACACAAAAAGCATCAGCCTATCCAAATACACAAAGGATACAAGCTTTTCAAAACCCCATACCACAAATGCAGTCAAATCAACATTACACAGTAAGGTTTATCATGAAATTATTGAACATTATGGCATCCTGCATAGCAATAGTACCACGTGCAATATTAAATATGAGAACGCTTAAACAGTGCCTCTCACAACAGTGGTCTCAGGCACAGGGTCAATTGCAAGATCTAATGTTGTTAGTCCACCACACACACAAGTCCCTTCAGTGGTGGAATCACAGCAATTTAATACAGGGGCAGTCATTTCAGGACCCTGTGCCTCAGACCACAATAACAACCGATGCATCAGTGATAGGTTGGGGAGCTCATCTCAACAACCTTACCATACAAGGGGAATGTTAACTCAAAACAGTTAACTTATCACATAAACCATTTAGAATTGTTAGCTGTGTCCCTTGCCCTAAAAGCATTTCAACCCCTTCTCAAACACAAAACTGTCTTGCTAAAAACAGACAATATGACACCCATGTACTATCTGAAGAAACAAGGGGGGACACATTCATCTCAACTGTCCCTTCTAGCCCAAACAATTTGGAAATGGGTGATTCACAATCATATTTACTTACTAGCAGAATACTTCCCAGGAATACACAATCAGCTAGCGGACCTGCTAAGCAGGACACACCAACAGATACACAAATGGGAGATTCACTGTCAGGTACTTCAACAGTTCTTTCAAAGGTGGGGAACATCAGAAATAGACCTCTTCGCAACAAGCAAAAACGCAAAATGCCAAAACTTCGCATCCAGACACCCACATCCTCTATCCAAGGGAAATGCTCTATGGACCAACTGGTCAGGGATATTTGCTTACGCTTTTGCCCCTCTCCCACTAATTCCATTTCTGGTCAACAAACTATGTCAAACTTCACTCACCATAATACTCATAGCCCCCACGTGGGCACGACAACATTGGTACACAGCACTTCTAGATCTGTCTGTAGTACCTCACCGCAAACTTCCAAACAGACATGGGGGGTCATTCCGACCCCGGCGGGCGGCGGGCGGAACCCGCCAAAAGACCGCACCGCGGTCAAATGACCGCGGGGGTCATTACAAATTTCCCGCTGGGCTGGCGGGCGATCTCCAAAAGATCGCCCGCCGGCCCAGCGGGAAAGCCCCTGCAAAGAGGAAGCCGGCTCCGAATGGAGCCGGCGGATTTGCAGGGGTGCGACGGGTGCAGTATCACCCGTTGCGATTTTCAGTGTCTGCAAAGCAGACACTGAAAATCTTCAAGGGGCCCCCAGGGGCCCCACGACATCCGTTCCCGCCAGCCTCTTCCTGGCGGTGTAAACCGCCAGGAACAGGCTGGCGGGAACGGGGTCGGAATCCCAGCGCCGCCATGGAGGATTCCCTGGGCCAGGGGAAAACCGGCGGGAAACCTCCGGTTCCCCTTTTCTGACTGCTGCTTTACCGCCGCGGTCAGAATGGCCCGGGAAGCACCGCCAGCCTGTTGGCGGTGCTTCCTCTGCCCTCCACCCTGGCGGTTTGAAACCGCCAGGGTCGGAATGAGGGCCATGATTTGTTAACAAAATACAAAGTTCAAATCAGATATCCAAATCCCAGTGCTCTCAACTTAGCGATTTGGCTCCTGAAGTCATAGAATTTGGATATTTGCAACTTCCATTAGAATGTATGGAAGTTCTCAAACAACTACGCAAACCTACAACTAGACAGTGTTATGCTAACAAGTGGAAACGTTTTGTTTATTACTGTCAATCTAAAAATATTGACCCACTTACAGCATCTATATAAGATATCATATCCTACCTACTTCATTTGCAAAAGGCAAATGTAGCTTTCTCATCTATTAAAATTCATCTTACTGCCATATCAGCATACTTGCAAACTATACAACATACCTCTCTCTTTAGAGTTCTAATGATTAAAACATTCATGGAGGGACTAAAACGTATTCTTCCACCAAGAACCCCACCAGTTCCTGCTTGGAATCTAAATATTGTGCTCACAAGACTAATGGGGCCACCATTTGAACCCAGGCATTCATGTGATATTCAATTTCTAACTTGGAAAGTTGCTTTCTTAGTAGCAATTACTTCATTAAGAAGAGTTAGTGAAATACAGGCATTCACTCTGAAGGAACCTTTTTTCCAAGTACACAAGCATAAAGTTGTACTTAGAACTAATCCAAAATTCTTGCCAAAGGTAGTCTTGACTTTTCACATTAACCAAACAGTGGAATTACCAGTCTTCTTCCCACAGCCAGATTCAACTGCTGAAAGAGCCCTTCACACTCTTGACCTTAAAAGAGCTCTAATGTACTATGTGGATAGTTTAGAAAAACTAAACAGCTTTTCGTTGCCTTTCAACAACCACAGAAAGGTATCTCTAAACAAGGATTAGCTAGATGGATTGTTAAATGTATTCAAACATGTTACATTAAGGCAAAAAGACAATTTTTAATAACACCTAAAGCTCATTTCACTAGGGGAAAAAAGTGCTTCTCTGGCATTTTTAGGAAACATACCAATGGCAGACACATGCAAAGCTGTCACATGGTCCACACTACATACATTTACAAAGCATTACTGTGTGGATGTATTTTCAAAGTAACAGGCCAATGTTTGTCAAGCTGTACTTAAAAAAATATTTCAAACAACTCCAACTCCTGCAGGCTACCCACTGCTTCTTTTGGGGAGAGTAACTGCTTTTTAGTCTATGCACAGCATGTGTATCTGCAGCTACACATGCCATCAAATGGAAAATGTCACTTACCCAGTGTACATCTCTTCGTGGCATGTAGTGCTGCAGATTCACATGCACCCTCCCTCCTCCCCGGAAGCCTGTAGTCACTGCAGTACTTATTTGTACATATGCATATATATTTACATTTGCATGTACATCTTATTTACGTATTACTTTTTATAGCACATTTACATTCTTTCACTCTATTATTTCTTCCTACACCCTTTTGCGGGAATACAATCTAACAAAGGAGTTGATGACGGTGCGCACTATGACCGAGAGGAGAAGTCATTCGATCCTGTGACTCGAAAAAAAGACTTCTTCAGAGAAAAACAACTTGTAACACTCCGAACCCAACACTAGATGGCGGAAGCTATGCATAGCATGTGAATCTGCAGCACTACATGCCACAAACAGATGTACACTGGGTAAGTGACATTTTCCATATATCTATGTGTATATATACATATATATGTTTGATGGCATGTGTAGCTGCAGATACACATGCTGTGCACATCCTGCCATCTAGTGTTGGGCTCGGAGTGTTACAAGTTGTTTTTCTTCGAAGAAGTCTTTTCGAGTCACGAGATCGAGGGACTCCTCCCCTTTTGGCTCCATTGCGCATGGGCGTCGAATCCATCTTAGATTGTTTTCTTTCCACCATCGGGTTCGGACGTGTTCCTTTTCGCTCCGCGTTTCGTTTCGGAAAGATAGTTAGAATCTCGGAAAATTCGACGGTATTGTTTGCGTTCGGTATCGGGTTAGTTACAACAGATCGACACCGAATTTTGAAGAGCTCCGGTGGCCGTTCAGGGTTTTCGATTCCCCGGCGGGGCCTGGTCAGCCCGACCACGTGCATCTTCAAGGCTAATGGAACGGACCCCATTCCGCTTCTGCCCCAAATGTCACAACAAGTATCCTTATACAGATAAGCATCTGGTCTGTAACTTGTGTTTGTCTCCAGAACACAAAGAAGATACTTGTGAAGCCTGTCGAGTGTTTCGGTCAAGGAAGACGTTAAGAGACCGAAGAGTGAGAAGACTACAAATGGCGTTGGCGCCGACAGGACAAAAACACTTGGAGGAGGAAGAAGAAACCTTCTCCATCGAGGATTCGGACTCAGACGAGGTCGATCCCGAACAGACGCCGAAAACCGTGAGTAAGGCGTTGATACACAAAACTCACACAAAGACCAGTAAAGCCCAGGGGAAGCCACTGCCGGCAGGCCATGGCTTAACCCGAAAAATAGGTGACCGACCATCGGCACCGAAAAAGGGCACGCATGTGTCGAGGGCATCCGACTCCGGTCGAGATACCGGCACAGAGCAGACTCAACTCCGAGACAGCGGGTCAGAGCATGTTCTGCAACGAGAGAGCGGCACTGAAACGAGTCGGCACCGAGAGACCGGGACGCCGAAAATTAAAAAAGTATCGTCAGAGCCGAAAAAGACTGCCGAAAAAGTTTCCATACCGAAACATCCGGCCTCGGAACCGAAAGCAAGTTCCTACACAGAGGAACAGGGACTGTCCTCACAAATGCAAGGACATAGATTCGGACAAGAACTAGAGTCAATGGAGCCAGATTACACTCAAAGAAGGCTCCACATCCAAAAAGACACAGGGAAGATCAGTACTCTTCCCCCAATTCGGATGAAAAGAAAACTTGCCTTCCATGAGAAAGACAAGCAACCACAGGCAAAGGTGGCAAGACAAGTAACCCCGCCACCATCTCCACCACGCTCAACACAACAATCGCCAATAGCCACTCCACCACTGATACAGTCCCCAACTCATACTGGAATGAGTCAGGACGATCCCGACGCATGGGATCTTTATGATGCACCAGTATCAGATAACAGCCCAGACTGTTATCCAGCAAGACCGTCACCACCTGAGGACAGTACAGCCTACACACAGGTGGTGTCAAGAGCAGCGGCGTTTCATAATGTCACCCTGCACGCAGAGCCTATAGAGGATGACTTTTTATTTAACACACTATCATCCACACATAGCCAGTACCAGAGTCTCCCTATGCTACCTGGAATGCTAAAACTCTCCAAACAGGTGTTTCAGGAGCCTGTGAAGGGCAGGGCCATAACTCCAAGGGTGGAGAAGAAATACAAGCCGCCACCAACAGACCCTGTGTACATCACGCAGCAATTAACACCAGACTCTGGGGTAGTAGGGGCAGCTCGCAAGAGAGCGAACTCACACACCTCAGGAGACGCACCACCTCCAGACAAGGAGAGTCGCAAGTTCGATGCTGCGGGGAAAAGGGTTGCAGCACAAGCAGCCAACCAATGGCGCATTGCCAACTCACAGGCACTGCTTGCAGGATATGATAAGGCTCATTGGGACGAAATGCAACATTTTATTGAACACTTGCCCAAAGAGTTCCAAAAGAGAGCACAACAAGTGGTGGAGGAAGGACAGAGTATCTCGAACAATCAGATACGCTCTGCAATGGATGCAGCGGACACAGCTGCTAGGACAGTAAATACAGCAGTGACCATAAGGAGACACGCATGGCTGCGTACATCTGGATTCAAGCCGGAAATACAACAAGCTGTGCTGAATATGCCATTTAACGGACAGCAGTTGTTTGTGCCGGAGGTGGACACTGCCATTGAAAAACTCAAAAAAGACACAGATACGGCCAAAGCCATGGGCGCACTCTATTCCCCACAGAGCAGAGGCACTTTTCGGAAATCACAGTTTCGAGGGGGGTTTCGGGGACAGAGCACAGAACCCTCAACCTCACAAACAAGGCCCACTTATCAGAGCCAATATCAACGGGGAGGTTTTCGTGGACACTATAGATGGGGACAGTTCCCAAAGAGTAGAGGGAAGTTTCAGAGTCCCAAAACTCCACCAAATAAACAGTGACTTCAACGTCACAAATCCCCAACACATAACACCAGTGGGGGGGAGACTAAGCAAGTTCCACAAACACTGGGAAGAAATAACAACAGACACGTGGGTCCTAGCCATTATCCAACATGGTTATTGCATAGAATTTCTTCAGTTCCCTCCAAATGTCCCACCGAAAACACACAACATGTCCAAACAACACATGGAACTCTTACAACTGGAGGTCCATGCGTTGTTGCAAAAAGATGCTATAGAGATAGTACCAATTCATCAAAGAGGAACAGGAGTTTACTCCCTGTACTTTCTCATACCCAAAAAAGACAAAACTCTAAGACCTATATTAGATCTCAGAATACTAAACGTCTACATGAAATCAGATCACTTTCACATGGTGACACTACAAGACGTGATCCCACTGCTCAAACAACAAGACTACATGACAACACTAGACCTAAAGGATGCATATTTCCATATACCTATACATCCTGCCCACAGAAAGTACTTAAGATTTTTATTCCAAGGAGTACATTACCAGTTCAAAGTGTTGCAATTCAGGATAACAACAGCACCAAGAGTTTTTACAAAATGTCTGGCAGTCGTAGCTGCACATATCAGGAGGCAGCAAATACATGTGTTCCCGTACCTAGACGATTGGCTAATCAAAACCAATACGCAAGAACAGTGTTCACAACACACAAAGTATATCATAGAAACCCTTCACAAACTAGGTTTCTCACTCAATTACAAAAAGTCACACCTACAACCGTGTCAAATACAACAATACTTAGGAGCAACAATCGACACAACAAAAGTGATTGCCACTCCAAGTCCACAAAGGGTACAGGCTTTTCAAAACATCATACAAGCCATGCACTCAAATCAAAAAATACAAGTAAGATTTGTGATGAAACTACTAGGCATGATGTCCTCATGCATGGCCATTGTCCCAAACGCAAGATTACACATGCGGCCCTTACAACAGTGCCTAGCATCACAATGGTCTCAGGCACAGGGCCAACTTCAAGATCTAGTGTTGATAGACCGCCAAACATACACCTCGCTTCAATGGTGGAACAATACAAATTTAAACCAAGGACGGCCTTTCCAAGACCCAGTGCCTCAATACGTAATAACGACAGATGCCTCCATGATAGGGTGGGGAGCACACCTCAACCAACACAGCATCCAAGGACAATGGGACACTCAGCAGAGACAGTTTCACATAAATCACTTAGAACTACTGGCTGTATTTCTAGCGTTGAAAGCATCCCAACCTATAATAAGCCACAAACACATTCTTGTCAAAACAGACAACATGACAACAATGTATTATCTAAACAAACAGGGAGGAACACACTCAACACAGTTGTGTCTCCTGGCATAAAGAATATGGCATTGGGCGATTCACAACCACATTCGCCTAATAGCGCAGTTTATTCCAGGGATTCAGAATCAGTTAGCAGACAATCTCTCTCAGGATCACCAACAGATCCACGAATGGGAGATTCACCCCCAAATACTAAACACTTACTTCCAAAAATGGGGAACACCACAAATAGACCTATTTGCAACAAAAGAAAACGCAAAATGCCAACACTTCGCATCCAGATACCCACAGGATCAGTCTCAAGGCATTGCGTTATGGATGAGTTGGTCAGGGATATTTGCATATGCTTTTCCCCCTCTCCCACTCCTTCCATATCTGGTAAACAAATTGAGTCAAAACAAACTCAAACTCATACTTATAGCACCAACTTGGGCAAGGCAACCCTGGTACACAACACTACTAGACCTATCAGTAGTACCTCATGTCAAACTACCAAACAGGCCAGATCTGTTAACTCAACACAAACAGCAGATCAGACACCCAAATCCAGCATCGCTGAATCTAGCAATCTGGCTCCTGAAGTCTTAGAATTCGGACATCTAGACCTCACACAAGAATGTATGGAGGTCATAAAACAAGCAAGGAAACCAACCACAAGATATTGCTATGCAAATAAGTGGAAAAGATTTGTTCATTACTGCCATAATAAACAAATACAACCCTTACACGTATCTGCTAAAGACATCGTCAGCTACCTACTGCACTTACAAAAGTCCAAGCTAGCTTTTTCATCCATTAAAATACATCTTACCGCAATTTCAGCTTATCTGCAAATTACGCACTCAACATCACTTTTTAGGATCCCAGTCATAAAGGCTTTTATGGAGGGCCTGAAAAGTATTATCCCACCAAGGACGCCACCAGTTCCTTCGTGGAACCTTAACATTGTCTTAACGCGACTCATGGGTCCACCGTTTGAACCCATGCACTCATGTGAGATACAATACTTAACATGGAAAGTAGCGTTTCTAATTGCCATCACATCTCTAAGAAGAGTAAGTGAGCATTTACCATACAAGAACCCTTTATTCAGATACACAAGCATAAAGTAGTTTTACGAACAAATCCTTAGTTCTTACCAAAAGTCATATCACCGTTCCACTTGAATCAAACAGTAGAACTACCAGTGTTCTTTCCAGAACCAGATTCTGTAGCTGAAAGAGTATTACATACATTAGACATGAAAAGAGCGTTAATGTACTACATCGACAGAACAAAACAAATTCGAAAAACGAAACAATTGTTTGTTGCTTTCCAAAAACCTCATACAGGGAATCCAATATCCAAACAAGGCATTGCCAGATGGATAGTTAAATGTATTCAAACCTGTTAACTCAAAGCAAAAAGAGAACTGCCTATAACACCAAAGGCACACTCAACTAGAAAGAAAGGTGCTACCATGGCCTTTCTAGGAAACATTCCAATGACTGAAATATGTAAGGCAGCCACATGGTCCACGCCTCATACGTTTACCAAGCACTACTGCGTGGATGTGTTAACAGCACAACAAGCCACAGTAGGACAAGCAGTACTACGAACTTTGTTTCAAACAACTTCCACTCCTACAGGCTGAACCACCGCGTTTGGGGAGATAACTGCTTACTAGTCTATGCACAGCATGTGTATCTGCAGCTACACATGCCATTGAACGGAAAATGTCACTTACCCAGTGTACATCTGTTCGTGGCATGAGATGCTGCAGATTCACATGCGCCCACCCACCTCCCTGGGAGCCTGTAGCCGTTTGAAGTTGATCTTGAACATTTGTAAATTTGTAAATATATCGCTTTAAACCACATAATGTACATACATATTTACTCCATTGCATGGGCACTGTTACTATAATACACAACTCCTACCTCACCCTCTGCGGGGAAAACAATCTAAGATGGAGTCGACGCCCATGCGCAATGGAGCCGAAAGGGGAGGAGTCCCTCGATCTTGTGACTCGAAAAGACTTCTTCAAAGAAAAACAACTTGTAACACTCTGAGCCCAACACTAGATGGCGGGATGTGCACAGCATGTGAATCTGCAGCGTCTCATGCCACGAACAGATGTACACTGGGTAAGTGACATTTTCCATATATATATATATATATGTTCGATGGCATGTGTAGCTGCAGATACACATGCTGTGCACATCCCGCCATCTGGTGTTGGGCTCGGAGTGTTACAAGTTGTTTTTCTTCGAAGAAGTCTTTTCGAGTCACGAGACCGAGGGACTCCTCCCATTTCGACTCCATTGCACATGGGCGTCGACTCCATCTTAGATTGTTTTTTTTCCGCCATCGGTTTCGGACGTGTTCCTTTTCGCTCCGTGTTTCGGGTCGGAAAGTTAGTTAGAATCTCAGAAAAATCGTCGGTATTGTTTGCGTTTGGGATCGGGTTAGTTACAACAGATCGACACCGAATTAAGAAGAGCTCCGGTGGCCCTTCGGGGTTTTTTCGATCCCCGTCGGGGCCTGGTCGGCCCGGCCACGTGTCTCTTCAAGGCTGATGGAACGGACCCCATTCCTCTTCTGTCCAAAATGCCATAACAAGTATCCATATACAGATCAATACCTGGTCTGTAACTTGTGTTTGTCACCAGAACACAAGGAGGATACTTGTGAGGCCTGTCGAACGTTTCGGTCCAGGAAGACACTCAGGGACCGAAGAGCAAGAAGACTGCAAATGGCGTCGGCGCCGACAGGACAAGGGCGTTTCGAGGAGGAGGAAGAAACATTCTCCATCCAGGATTCGGACTCGGAGGAGATCGATCCCGAAGAAACGCCGAAAACCGTGAGTAAGACGTCGAAACAAAGAACTCACGAAAAGACTGCCAAAGCCCAGGGGACGCCACCGCCAACAGGCCATGGCTTAACCCGAAAAGTAGGTGACCGTCCATCGGCACCGAAAAAGGGCGAGCTGGTGTCGAAGTCATCCGACTCCGGTCGAGATACAGGCACGCAGCAATCTCGGGCCCGAGAGAGTGGCCCCGAAAAGATTCGGCATCGAGACAGCGGCACCGAAATTGGTCGGCACCGAGAGGGCACTACGCCGAAAGCAAAAAAGATTTTGTCGGAGCCGAAAAAAGCAGCCGAAAAGGTTTCGGTGCCGAAACATCCGGCCTCCGAACCAAAAATTAGTTCCTATTCAGAGGAACAAGGACTGTCCTCACAAATAAAGACACACAGATTTGAACAAGAATTAGAGACAATAGAGCCAGATCACACGCAAAGGCGGCTCTTTATTCACAAAGATACAGGGAAGATCAGCACTCTTCCTCCAATCAGAATGAAACGAAAACTTGCCTTCCAAGACAAGGACAAGGACAAACAGCCACAAGCAAAAGTGGCTAAACAAGTAACACCACCACCATCCCCACATCACTCTCCACAACTATCACCGGTAGCCACTCCACCAATGATGCAATCCCCAACACATACAGGGATGAGTCAAGATGACCCTGACGCATGGGACCTTTACGACGCACCAGTGTCAGAAAATAGTCCTCAATGCTATCCAGCGAGACCCTCGCCACCAGAGGATAGTACAGGCTACGTTCAAGTGGTATCAAGGGCAGCAGCATTTCACAATGTCAGCCTTCACTCAGAACCCATTGAAGACGACTTCCTTTTTAATACACTGTCGTCTACGCACAGTCAGTATCAAAGTCTGCCGATGTTGCCCGGAATGCTAAAACACTCCAAACAAGTGTTTGAGGAGCCTGTCAAAGGGAGAGCCATTAATCCAAGAGTAGATAAAAAATATAAACCGCCACCAACAGACCCAGTGTACATCACACAACAGCTATCACCAGACTCTGTTGTAGTTGGAGCAGCGCGCAAAAGAGCCAACTCTCATACTTCAGGAGACACGCCACCTCCAGATAAAGAGAGTAGAAAATTTGACGCAGCAGGCAAAAGGGTGGCGGCACAGGCAGCAAACCAGTGGCGTATTGCAAATTTGCAAGCTTTGCTAGCCAGATATGATAGGGCCCATTGGGACGAGATGCAACACCTTATTGAACACTTACCAAAGGAGTTCCAAAAAAGAGCGCAGCAAGTGGTAGAAGAGGGACAAAATATCTCTAATAATCAAATTCGATCAGCAATGGATACTGCAGACACAGCTGCTAGAACTGTCAACACAGCAGTAACAATAAGGAGGCATGCATGGCTGCGTACATCAGGATTTAAACCAGAGATACAGCAAGCTGTGCTGAATATGCCATTCAACGGACAGCAGTTGTTTGGGCCGGAGGTGGACACTGCAATAGAAAAACTTAAAAAAGACACTGACACGGCGAAAGCCATGGGCGCACTCTACTCCCCGCAGAGCAGAGGCACATTTCGAAAAACACAATTTCGAGGGGGGTTTCGAGGGCAAACCACAGAAGCCACAACCTCACAAACAAAGCCCACTTACCAGAGCCAGTATCAGCGGGGAGGTTTTCGGGGACAATATAGAGGAGGACAGTTTCAAAGAAACAGAGGAAAGTTCCAAAGTCCCAAAACTCCTCAAAACAAACAGTGACTTCAAGGTCACAAATCCCCAACACATAACACCTGTAGGGGGGAGACTAACCAAGTTTTACACACATTGGGAGGAAATAACAACAGACACTTGGGTCTTAGCAATTATCCAGCATGGTTATTGCATAGAATTTCTCAAATTCCCTCCAAACGTCCCACCGAAAACACACAATATGTCAAAACAACATATAGATCTTCTAGGACTAGAAGTTCAGGCATTGCTACAGAAAGAAGCAATAGAATTAGTACCAAAAGAACAATTAAACACAGGAGTTTACTCACTGTACTTCCAGATACCCAAAAAAGACAAGAGCCTGAGACCGATACTAGATCTCAGAACATTAAATACCTACATCAAATCAGACCACTTTCACATGGTTACTCAACAAGACGTAATCCCACTGCTCAAACAACAAGACTACATGACAACACTAGACCTAAAGGATGCATATTTCCATATACCAATATATCCTTCACACAGAAAGTACCTAAGGTTTGTATTCCAAGGGATACATTACCAATTCAAAGTGTTGTCATTCGGAATAACAACTGCGCCAAGAGTTTTTACAAAATGCCTAGCAGTAGTAGCTGCACATATCAGAAGGCAGCAAATACATGTGTTCCCATACCTAGACGATTGGTTAATCAAAACCAATACCCTAAAACGGTGTTCAAAACACACAAAATATGTCATAGAAATCCTACACAAACTAGGTTTCTCAATCAACTACGCAAAGTCACACCTGCAGCCGTGTCAAACACAGCAATACTTGGGAGCAACAATCAACACAGCAAAAGGGATTGCTACTCCAAGTCCACAAAGAGTACAAACATTTCACAATGTAATACAGGCCTTGTATCCAAAACAAAGAGTACAAGTCAAAATAATATTGAAACTACTAGGCAGGATGTCCTCATGCATAGCCATTGTCCCAAATGCAAGGTTACACATGCGGCCCTTACAACAGTGCCTAGCATCACAATGGTCACAAGCACAGGGTCAGCTTCTAGATCTGGTGTTGATAGACCGCCAAACATACACCTCACTTCAATGGTGGAATAGTATACATTTAAACCAAGGGCGGCCTTTCCAAAACCCAGTGCCACAATACGTGATAACAACAGATGCTTCTATGACAGGGTGGGGAGCACAACTCAATCAACACAGCATCCAAGGACAATGGAACATACAGCAAAAACAGTTACACATAAATCACCTAGAACTGTTAGCGGTATTTCTAGCGCTGAAAGCATTTCAACCCATGATAACCCACAAATACATTCTTGTCAAAACAGACAACATGACAACAATGTATTACCTAAACAAACGAGGGACACACTCAACACAGTTGTGTCTCCTAACACAGAAAATATGGCATTGGGCGATTCACAACCACATTCGCCTAATAGCACAATTTATTCCAGGAATTCAGAATCAGTTAGCAGACAATCTCTCACGGGATCACCAACAGATCCACGAATGGGAGATTCACCCCAAATACTGAACACTTACTTCCAAATTTGGGGAACACCACAAATAGATCTATTCGCAACAAAGGAAAACTCAAAATGCCAAAACTTTGCATCCAGGTACCCACAACATCAGTCTCAGGGCAATGCGCTATGGATGAACTGGTCAGGGATATTTGCGTACGCTTTTCCCCCTATCCCACTCCTTCCATATCTAGTAAACAAGTTGAGTCAAAACAAACTCAAACTCATACTAATAGCACCAACATGGGCAAGGCAACCTTGGTACACAACACTACTAGACCTGTCAGTAGTACCTCATGTCAAACTACCAAACAGACCAGATCTGTTAACACAACACAAACAACAGATCAGGCATCCAAATCCAGCATCGCTGAATCTAGCAATTTGGCTCCTGAAATCCTAGAATTCGGACACTTAGACCTCACACAAGAATGTATGGAGGTCATAAAACAGGCTAGAAAGCCGACCACTAGACACTGCTATGCAAATAAGTGGAAAAGATTTGTTTATTACTGCCATAATAATCAAATTCAACCCTTACACGCATCTACAAAAGATATAGTAGGATACTTACTACATTTGCAAAAAGCAAAACTAGCTTTCTCTTCCATAAAAATACATCTTACTGCAATTTCAGCTTACCTGCAAATTACGCACTCAACTTCATTATTTAGGATACCAGTCATAAAAGCATTTATGGAAGGCCTAAAGAGAATTATACCACCAAGAACGCCACCAGTTCCTTCATGGAACCTCAACATTGTGTTAACACGACTCATGGGCCCACCTTTTGAGCCCATGCACTCTTGTGAAATGCAATACTTAACGTGGAAAGTTGCATTTTTAATTGCCATCACATCTCTAAGAACAGTGAGTGAAATTCAAGCGTTTACCATTCAAGAACCGTTTATTCAAATACACAAAAATAAAATTGTTCTACGAACAAATCCTAAATTTTTACCAAAAGTAATCTCACCGTTCCATTTAAATCAAACGGTAGAATTACCAGTGTTCTTCCCACAGCCAGATTCTGTAGCTAAAAGAGCACTACATACATTAGACATCAAAAGAGCACTAATGTACTACATTGACAGAACAAAACTAATTCGAAAGACAAAACAACTATTTATTGCCTTTCAAAAACCTCATACAGGAAATCCAATTTCAAAACAAGGCATTGCTAGATGGATAGTTAAGTGCATTCAAACCTGCTATCTTAAAGCTAAAAAAGAACTGCCTATTACGCCAAAGGCACACTCAACCAGAAAGAAAGGTGCTACCATGGCCTTTCTAGGAAATATTCCAATGAACGAAATATGTAAAGCAGCAACATGGTCTACGCCTCATACATTTACCAATCACTACTGTGTAGATGTGCTAACTGCTCAACAAGCAACAGTAGGTCAAGCTGTACTAAGAACATTATTTCAAACTACTTCAACTCCTACAGGCTGAACCACCGCTTTTGGGGAGATAACTGCTTACTAGTCTATGCACAGCATGTGTATCTGCAGCTACACATGCCATTGAACGGAAAATGTCACTTACCCAGTGTACATCTGTTCGTGGCATTAGTCGCTGCAGATTCACATGCGCCCACCCGCCTCCCCGGGAGCCTGTAGCCGTTTAGAAGTAGATCTTAAACATTTGTACATTTGTAAATATATTTCTTTCAACTTCATTATGTACATACGCATTCACTCCATTGCATGGGCACTATTACTAGCATACACAACTCCTACCTCACCCTCTGCGGGGAAAACAATCTAAGATGGAGTCGACGCCCATGCGCAATGGAGTCGAAATGGGAGGAGTCCCTCGGTCTCGTGACTTGAAAAGACTTCTTCGAAGAAAAACAACTTGTAACACTCCGAGCCCAACACCAGATGGCGGGATGTGCACAGCATGTGAATCTGCAGCGACTAATGCCACGAACAGATGTACACTGGGTAAGTGACATTTTCCATATATAGTTCGGTGGCATGTGTAGCTGCAGATACACATGCTATGCACAGGTCCTGACATCTAGTGTTTGGAGTGTTACAAATTGTTTTTCTTCTAAGAAGTCTTTTCAAGTCACAGGACTGAGTGACACCTCCTTTTCGGCTCCATTGCGCATGGGCATCGACTCCATCTTAGATTGTTTTCTTTCTGCCATCAGGTTCGGACGTGTTTCTTTTCACTCCGGTTGTTCGAGTCGGCAAAGTATTACAAACTCTCTAAATTTGTTGGTATTGTTTTCGATCAAATACCATCTATCATCGACACCTCGGTACCGGTGGACACAGCTCTCTACTTGCCCTTCGGGGCATCCGCTCCCAACTTGGGCCTGGTCGGCCCGACCAAAAGTCTTGTTGCAGCCTCACGGACCGGACCCCGTTTAGATTCTGCCCTCGGTGCCACGCCAAGTATCCTGACATGGACCAACATCTAGTCTGTAACCCTTGTCTATCTCCAGACCACCAAGAGGATACTTGCGAGGCCTGGAGATCCTTCCGCTCGAAAAAGACTCTGAGAGACCCAAGAGCGCGAAGGTTAGATATGGCGTCCAGAAGCACTGAACGCCTCGACACAGAAGAAGAGGAGATGATCCACACCGCAGTCTCCGTTCGGGGGTCCGACTCCGAGCACGAGTCTGACAACGACCGACCGATAACAGCGGGCCAGCACATGAGTACGCTTGTCCCAACCCAATCCAAGCCCAAATACAAGGCCTAGGGGACGCCACTGCCAGAAGGCCATGGCTCCACCCGTAAGAAATCTACCGGTGACCAAGCAACATCTTCGGCACCGAGAAAGGTCACACCACCGAAGTCTTTGGACTCGAGCCGAGGCACAGGCGCCGAAATCCTCAAGCACCGACCCATTGAGTCGAAGCCCTGAGAATCCCTCTCGGACCCGAGGCCAACAACTACTTCAGGCCTTTCGATCCTGAGAAACCGGCTTCGGAGCCGAAAAAACACACATGTACAGAGCAGCATGGATTTTCCAAGCAATTGAAAGAAAGCCACAGATTTGCAGAAGAACTTACGCAAATGGAGGATTGTGACGAAAAACAGGCCAGAATCCCAATTCATAAAGACACTGGCAAAATCCTCACTGCACCTCCTCTATAAACAAAGAGGAAACTGGCCTTTCAAGGATATTTGGACACTGACCAGCCACCGGCTAAAGTGCCAAAACTGAGACAAAAATCTCCACCTCCTCAGTTTTCACCTCACCACTCTCCTCCTCATTCTCCTCACCTAACTGTCTTCCCGCCTGTTACCCCCACTGCACAGTCTCTAGCACACTCTGCACAGTCACACCAGGATGACACTGATCCATGGGACCTTTATGATGATCCCATTTCAGACAATAGTCCAGAGTGCTATCCATCAGAGCCATCACCTACAGAGGATAGCACCTCATATTCACAGGTAATACAAGGAAAACATTACAAGTTCAAAGTGTTACCTTTCGGGATAACAACAGCTCCCAGAGTATTTACAAAATGCCTTGCCGTAGTCGCAGCATACATAAGAAGACAACATATCAATGTTGTAGGAAGTTGGCTTTGTATGCACTATTTCAAAGTAAGGAATAGTATGCACAGAGTCCAAGGGTTCCCCTTAGAGGTAAGATAGTGGCAAAAAGAGATAATACTAATGCTCTATTTTGTGGTAGTGTGGTCGAGTAGTAGTTTTATCAAAGGAGTAGTGTTAAGCATTTGTTGTACACACACAGGCAATAAATGAGGAACACACACTCAAAGACAATTCCAGGCCAATAGGTTTTTGTATAGAAAAATATATTTTCTTAGTTTATTTTTAAGAACCACAGGTTAACATTTTACATGTAATTCTTCAAATGAAAGGTATTGCAGGTAAGTACTTTAGGAGCTTTGAATAATCAAAATAGCATATACAGTCTTCACATAAATCACATATAGCTATTTTAAAACTAGACACACTGCAATTTTCACAGTTCCTAGGGGGAGTAAGAGTTAGTTAGTTTTTGCAGGTAAGTAAACCACCTACGGGGTTCAAGTTTGTGTCCAAGGAAGCCCACTGTTGGGGGTTCAGAGCAACCCCAAAGTTACCACACCAGCAGCTCAGGGCCGGTCAGGTGCAGAGTTCAAAGTGGTGCCCAAAACACATAGGCTTCAATGGAGAAGGGGGTGCACCGGTTCCAGTCTGCCAGCAGGTAAGTACCCGCGTCTTCGGAGGGCAGACCAGGGGGGTTTTGTAGGGCACCGGGGGGGACACAAGTTAGCACAGAAAGTACACCCTCAGCAGCATGGGGCGGCCGGGTGCTGTGTGCAAACACACGTCAGGTTTCCAATGGAAATCAATGGGAGACCAGGGTGTCTCTTCAGCGATGCAGGCAGGCAAGGGGGGGGCTCCTTGGGGTAGTCACCACCTGGGCAAGGGAGAGGGCCTCCTGGGGGTCACTCCTGCACTGGAGTTCCGATCTTTCAGGTCCTGGTGGCTGCGGGTGCAGAGTCTTTACCAGGCGTCGGTAACTGGGAAGAAGGCAGTCACGGTCAGGGGGAGCCTCTGGATTCCCTCTGCAGGCGTCGCTGTGGGGGTTCAGGGGGGCAACTCTATCTACACACAGTCTCGTAGTCGCCGGGGAGTCCTCCCTGAAGTGTTGTTTCTCCATAAGTCGAGCCGGGGCCGTCGGGTGCAGAGTAGCAAGTCTCATGCTTCCGGCGGGAAACGCAGTTGAAACAAAGTTGCAGTCTTGGGTGAACAGAGCCGATGTCGGGAGTTTCTTGGTCCTTCTAGAGCAGGGCAGTCATCTGAGGATTCAGAGGTCGCTGGTCCCTGGGGAAAGCGTCGCTGGAGCAGTGTCTTTAGAAGTGGGGAGACAGGCCGGTAGAGCTGGGGCCAAAGTAACTTGGTGTCTCCGTCTTCTCTGCAGGGTTTTTCAGCTTAGCAGTCCTTTTCTTCTTAGGTTGCAGGAATCTGAGTTCCTAGGTTCTGGGGAGCCCTTAAATACTAAATTTAAGGGCGTGTTTAGGTCTGGGGGGTTAGTAGCCAATGGCTACTAGCCCTGAGGGTGGGTACACCCTCTTTGTGCCTCCTCCCAAGGGGAGGGGGTCAATTCCTATCCATATTGGGGGAATCCTCCATCTGCAAGATGAAGGATTTCTAAAAGTCAGAGTCACCTCAGCTCAGGACACCTTAGGGGCTGTCCTGACTGGCCTGTGACTCCTCTTTGTTATTCTCATTATCTCCTCCGGCCTTGCCGCCAAAAGTGGGGCCGTGGCCAGAGGAGGCGGGCAACTCCACTAGCTGTAGTGCCCTGTGGTGCTGTAACAAAGGGGGTGAGCCTTTGAGGTTTACCGCCAGGTGTTACAGTTCCTGCAGGGGGAGTGTGAAGCACCTCCACCCAGTACAGGCTTTGTTACTAGCCACAGAGTGACAAAGGCACTCTCCCCATGTGGCCAGCAACATGTCTCGAGTGTGGCAGGCTGCTAAAACCAGTCAGCCTACACGGGTAGTTGGTTAAGGTTTCAGGGGGCACCTCTAAGGTTCCCTCTGGGGTGTAAGTTGCAATAAAATGTACACTGGAATCAGTGTGCATTTATTGTGCTGAGAAGTTTGATACCAAACTTCCCAGTTTTCAGTGTAGCCATTATGGTGCTGTGGAGTTCGTGTTTGACTGACTCCCAGACCATATACTCTTATGGCTACCCTGCACTTACAATGTCTAAGGTTTTGCTTAGACACTGTAGGGGCACAGTGCTCATGCACTGGTGCCCTCACCTATGGTATAGTGCACCCTGCCTTAGGGCTGTAAGGCCTGCTAGAGGGGTGACTTATCTATACTGCATAGGCAGTGTGAGGTTGGCATGGCACCCTGAGGGGAGTGCCATGTCGACTTACTCGTTTTGTCCTCACCAGCACATACAAGCTGGCAAGCAGTGTGTCTGTGCTGAGTGAGGGGTCCCCAGGGTGGCATAAGACATGCTGCAGCCCTTAGAGACCTTCCCTGGCATCAGGGCCCTTGGTACCAGGGGTACCAGTTACAAGGGACTTACCTGGATGCCAGGGTGTGCCAATTGTGAAAACAAAAGTACAGGTTAGGGAAAGAACACTGGTGCTGGTGCCTGGTTAGCAGGCCTCAGCACACTTTCAAATCAAAACTTAGCATCAGCAAAGGCAAAAAGTCAGGGGGTAACCATGCCAAGGAGGGATTTCCTTACCCCCCCCCTCCCACCCAAACGAAAGAGGATGAGACTAACCTTTCCCAAGAGAGTCTTCATTTCCTAAGTGGAAGAACCTGGAAAGGCCATCTGCATTGGCATGGGCAGTCCCAGGTCTGTGTTCCACTATAAAGTCCATTCCCTGTAGGGAGATGGACCACCTCAACAGTTTTGGATTTTCACCTTTCATTTGCATCAGCCATCTGAGAGGTCTGTGGTCAGTTTGAACTACAAAGTGAGTACCAAAGAGGTATGGTCTCAGCTTCTTCAAGGACCAAACCACAGCAAAGGCCTCCCTCTCAATGGCACTCCAACGCTGCTCCCTGGGGAGTAACCTCCTGCTAATGAAAGCAACAGGCTGGTCAAGGCCATCATCATTTGTCTGGGACAAAACTGCCCCTATCCCATGTTCAGAGGCATCTGTCTGCACAATGAACTGCTTGGAGTAATCTGGCGCTTTTAGAACTGGTGCTGTGCACATTGCTTGTTTCAGGGTGTCAAAGGCCTGTTGGCATTCTACAGTCCAGTTTACCTTCTTGGGCATTTTCTTGGAGGTCAGTTCTGTGAGGGCTGTCACTATGGATCCATATCCCTTCACAAACCTCCTGTAATACCCAGTCAAGCCAAGGAATGCCCTGACTTGAGTCTGGGTTTTTGGAGCTGCCCAGTCCAGAATAGTCTGGATCTTAGGCTGGAGTGGCTGAACTTGGCCTCCACCTATAAGGTGTCCCAAGTAAACCACAGTTCCCTGCCCTATCTGTCATTTGGATGCCTTGATAGAGAGGCCTGCTGATTGCAGAGCCTTCAAGACCTTCTTCAGGTGGACCAGGTGATCCTGCCAGCTGGAGCTAAAGACAGCAATATCGTCAAGATAAGCTGCACTAAAGGACTCCAAGCCAGCAAGGACTTGATTCACCAACCTTTGGAAGGTGGCAGGGGCATTCTTTAAACCAAAGGGCATAACAGTAAACTGATAATGCCCATCAGGTGTGGAGAATGCTGTCTTTTCTTTTGCTCCTGGTGCCATTTTGATTTGCCAGTACCCTGCGGTTAAGTCAAGGGTACTTAAGAATTTGGCAGCACCTAATTTATCAATCAGTTAATCAGCCCTTGGAATGGGATGGGCATCTGTCTTGGTGACAGAATTAAGTGCTCTGTAGTCCACACAAAACCTCATCTCTCTCTTTCCATCTTTGGTGTGAGGTTTGGGGACTAGGACCACTGGGCTAGCCCAGGGGCTGTCAGAGTGCTCAATTACTCCCAATTCCAGCATCTTGTGGACTTCCACCTTGATGCTTTCCTTAACTTGGTCAGACTGTCTGAATATTTTGTTTTTGACAGGCATGCTGTCTCCTGTGTCCACATCATGGGTACACAGGTGTGTCTGACCAGCGGTTAGGGAAAAGAGCTCAGCAAACTGTTGCAGGACCTTCCTGCAGTCAGATTGCTGTTGGCCAGAGAGGGTGTCTGAATAGATCACTCCATCTACTGAACCATCTTTAGGGTTTGATGAGAGGAGATCAGGGAGCGGTTCACTCTCAGCTTCCTGGTCCTCATCTGTTATCATCAACAGATTCACATCAGCCCTGTCATGGAAGAGCTTAAGGCGGTTCACATAGATCACCCTCTTGGGGCTCCTGCTAGTGCCTAGGTCCACCGGGTGGGTGACCTGACTCTTCTTCTCTAGCACTGGGTAAGGGCCACTCCATTTGTCCTGAAGTGCCCTGGGAGCCACAGGCTCCAGAACCCAGACTTTCTGCCCTGGTTGAAATTCAACCATTGCAGCCTTTTGGTCATACCAAAACTTCTGGAGCTGTTGGCTGGCCTCAAGGTCTTTACTTGCCTTTTCCATGTACTCTGCCATTCTTGAACGTAGGCCAAGTACATCGTCCACTATGTCTTGTTTAGGCTCATGAAGAGGTCTCTCCCAGCCTTCTTTCACAAGAGCTAGTGGTCCCCTTACAGGGTGGCCAAACAGAAGTTCAAAGGGTGAGAACCCTACTCCCTTCTGAGGCACCTCTCTGTAAGCGAAAAGCAGACATGGCAAGAGGACATCCCATCTCCTTTTGAGTTTTTCAGGGAGCCCCATGATCATGCCTTTTAATGTCTTGTTGAATCTCTCAACAAGGCCATTAGTTTGTGGATGGTATGGTGTAGTGAATTTATAAGTCACTCCACACTCATTCCACATGTGTTTCAGGTATGCTGACATGAAGTTGGTACCTCTGTCAGACACCACCTCCTTAGGGAAACCCACTCTGGTAAAAATACCAATGAGGGCCTTGGCTACTGCAGGGGCAGTAGTCGACCTAAGGGGAATAGCTTCAGGGTATCTAGTAGCATGATCCACTACTACTAGTATGTACATGTTCCCTTAGGCTGTGGGAGGTTCAAGTGGACCCACTATGTCCACACCCACTCTTTCAAAGCGGACCCCCACCACTGGAAGTGGAATGAGGGGGGCCTTTGGGTGTCCACCTGTCTTACCACTGGCTTGACAGGTGGTGCAGGAGACACAAAACTCCTTGACTTTCTGGGACATGTTGGGCCAGTAGAAGTGGTTGACTAGTCTCTCCCACGTCTTGGTTTGTCCCAAATGCCCAGCAAGAGGAATATCATGGGCTAAGGTCAGTATGAACTCCCTAAACTTCTGAGGCACTACCACTCTCCTAGTGGCACCAGGTTTGGGATCTCTTGCCTCAGTGTAAAGGAGTCCATCTTCCCAATAGACCCTATGTGTTCCAGTTTTCTTGCCATTGGACTCTTCAGCAGCTTGCTGCATAAGGCCTTCAAGAGAGGGACAGGTTTCTTGCCCCTTACACAACTGCTCCCTTGAGGATTCCCCCTGGGCCTAAGAGCTCAACCTATTAAGGTTCTAACTCCATAGGCTCAGTTCCCTCAGAGGGCAGAACTTTTTCTTGAGAAGAGAGGTTCTCTTTTTGTTGTTTTGTTGCAGCTGGTTTCCCAGTTGTCTTTCCTTTCCTCTTGGTAGGCTGGGCCCTTTTTCCAGGCTCCAGTTCTACTTTTTCACCCTGAGCCTTGCACTGTGCCCTTGTCTTGACACACACCAGTTCAGGGATACCCAGCATGGCCGGATGGGTTTTCAGTTCTACCTCAGCCCATGCTGAGGACTCCAGGTTATTTCCAAGCAAACAGTCTACTGGGATATTTGAGGAGACCACCACCTGTTTCAGACCATTGACCCACTCTAAAGTTACCATAGCCATGGGATGTACTTTAGTCTGATTGTCAGCGTTGGTGACTCGATAAGTTTGTCCAGCCAGGTATTGACCAGGGGAAACCAGTTTCTCTGTCACCATGGTGACACTGGCACCTGTATCCCTCAGGCCTTCTACACTTGTCCCATTAATTAAGAGCTGCTGCCTGTATTTTTGCATGTTAGGAGGCCAGGCAGCCAGTGTGGCTAAATCCACCCCACCCTCAGAGACTAATGTAGCTTCAGAGTGACACCTGATTTGCTCTGGGCACGCTGTTGATCCCACTTGGAGACTAGCCATTCCAGTGTTAGCTGGAGTGGAGTTAGAAGTGGTACTTTTCTTGGGACAGGCCTTGTCTCCAGTTTGGTGTCCAGGCTGATTACAGCTACGACACCAGGCCTTTTTGGGATCAAAGTTTTGACCCTTGTACCCAAAATTGTTTTGTGAAGAGGCTCTGGGCCCACCCTCCTGTGCAGGTTTTTGGGGGCCTGTAGAAGACTCTACTATTTTTGTTTTTGGATGTCTCAACACTCTTCCCCTGGGGAGGCTTTGTGACCCCTTTCTTTTGGTCACCCCCTGTGAAAGTCTTGGTCACCCTAGTCTTGATCCAATGGTCCACCTTCTTTCCCAATTCTTGGGGAGAAATTGGTCCTAGGTCTACCAGATGCTGATGCAGTTTATCATTTGAACAATTACTTAATAGGTGTTCTTTCACAAATAAATTGTACAGCCAATCATAATCATTTACACCACTGCCTTGAATCCAACCATCCAGTGTTTTCACTGAGTAGTCCACAAAATCAACCCAGGTCTGGCTCGAGGTTTTTTGAGCACCCCTGAATCTAATTCTATACTCCTCAGTGGAGAATCCAAAGCCCTCAATCAGGGTACCCTTCATGAGGTCATAAGATTCTGCATCTTTTCCAGAGAGTGTGAGGAGTCTATCCCTACACTTTCCAGTGAACATTTCCCAAAGGAGAGCACCCCAGTGAGATCTGTTTACTTTTCTGGTTGCACAAGCCCTCTCAAAAGCTGTGACCATTTGGTGATGTCATCACCATCTTCATATTTAGTTACAATCCCTTTTGGGATTTTCAACATGTCAGGAGAATCTCTGACCCTATTTATGTTGCTGCCACCATGGATGGGACCAAAACCCATCTCTTGTCTTTCCCTTTCTATGGCTAGGAGCTGTCTCTCCAAAGCCAATCTTTTGGCCATCCTGGCTAACAGGAGGTCATCTTCACTGAGGCTCTCCTCAGTGATAACAGAGGTGCTGGGCCCTCCTGTGAGGGAAGCAGCATCTCTGACTATTATGGTTGGAGTCAGGGATTGAGGGTCCCTGATCTCCCTAATTAGGACTGGAAGGGGGGAATTCTCCTCCAAGTCACTATCTTCCCCCTCTGTGAGGTCATCCTCAGAGGGGTTGGCTTTTTCAAACTCTGCCAGCAGCTCCTGGAGCTGTTGTTTGGAGGGTCTTAAGCCAACTGGGATTTTCTTTATTTTGCAGAGAGACCTTAGCTCCTTCATTTTAAGATGGAGGTAAGGTGTGAGGTCGAGTTCCACCACATTCTCTTCTGCACCAGGCATTATGTTTCTAAAAGTTGGAATACTTTTTAAGAATCTAAAACTATTTCTAGAACCTAATTCAAGCTTTCACAAAACTTTTAAACTCTAAAAGAAATGCTAACAGGGATTAACACAAGGCCCTAGCAGGACTTAATTTTTTTTAGAAAAATTGCTCAAAATTTCAAAAATCTATTTCTAATGACAATTTTTGGAATTTAGTCGTGTGATCAGGTATTGGCTGAGTAGTCCAGCAAATGCAAAGTCTTGTACCCCACAGCTGATCCACCAATGTAGGAAGTTGGCTCTGTATGCACTATTTCAAAGTAAGGAATAGTATGCACAGAGTCCAAGGGTTCCCCTTAGAGGTAAGATAGTGGCAAAAAGAGATAATACTAATGCTCTATTTTGTGGTAGTGTGGTCGAGCAGTAGGCTTATCAAAGGAGTAGTGTTAAGCTTATGTTGTACACACACAGGCAATAAATGAGGAACACACACTCAAAGACAATTCCAGGCCAATAGGTTTTTGTATAGAAAAATATATTTTCTTAGTTTATTTTTAAGAACCACAGGTTAAAATTTTACATGTATTACTTCAAATGAAAGGTATTGTAGGTAAGTACTTTAGGAACGTTGAATAATCAAAATAGCATATACAGTCTTCACATAAATCACATATAGCTATTTTAAAACTAGACACTTAGTGCAATTTTCACAGTTCCTAGGGGGAGTAAGAGTTAGTTAGTTTTTGCAGGTAAGTAAACCACCTACGGGGTTCAAGTTTGGGTCCAAGGTAGCCCACCGTTGGGGGTTCAGAGAAACCCCAAAGTTACCACACCAGCAGCTTTCAGAGTTCAAAGTGGTGCCTAAAACACATAGGCTTCAATGGAGAAGGAGGTGCACCGGTTCCAGTCTGCCAGCAGGTAAGTACCCACGTCTTCGGAGGGCAGACCAGGGGGGTTTTGTAGGGCACCGGGGGGGACACAAGTTAGCACAGAAAGTACACCCTCTGCAGCACCGGGGCGGCTGGGTGCAGTGTGCAAACACACGTCGGGTTTCCAATGGAAATCAATGGGAGACCAAGGGGTCTCTTCAGCGATGCAGGCAGGCAAGGGGGGGGCTCCTCGGGGTAGCCACCACCTGGGCAAGGGAGAGGGCCTCCTGGGGGTCACTCCTGCACTGGAGTTCCGATCTTTCAGGTCCTGGTGGCTGCGGGTGCAGAGTCTTTACCAGGCGTCGGGATCTGGGAAGCAGGCAGTCGCGGTCAGGGGGTGCCTCGGGATTCCCTCTGCAGGTGTCGCTGTGGGGGCTCAGGGGGGCAACTCTGGCTACTCACAGTCTCATAGTCGCCGGGGAGTCCTTCCTGAAGTGTTGTTTCTCCACAAGTCGAGCCGGGGGCGTCGGGTGCAGAGTAGCAAGTCTCACGCTTCCGGCGGGAAACGCAGTTGTTTTAAAGTTGCTCCTTTGAAACAAAGTTGCAGTCTTGGGTGAACAGAGACGCTGTCCTCTGGAGTTTCTTGGTCCTTCTAGAGCAGGGCAGTCCTCTGAGGATTCAGAGGTTGCTGGTCCCTGGGGAAAGCGTCGCTGGAGCAGTGTCTTTAGAAGTGGGGAGACAGGCCGGTAGAGCTGGGGCCAAAGCAGTTGGTGTCTCCATCTTCTCTGCAGGGTTTTTCAGCTTAGCAGTCCTCTTCTTCTTAGGTTGCAGGAATCTGAGTTCCTAGGTTTTGGGGAGCCCTTACATACTAAATTTAAGGGCGTGTTTAGGTCTGGGGGGTTAGTAGCCAATGGCTACTAGCCCTGAGGGTGGGTACACCCTCTTTGTGCCTCCTCCCAAGGGGAGGGGGTCACATTCCTATCCCTATTGGGGAAATCCTCCATCTGCAAGATGGAGGATTTCTAAAAGTCAGACTCACCTCAGCTCAGGACACCTTAGGAGCTGTCCTGACTGGCCAGTGACTCCTCCTTGTTATTCTCATTATCTCCTCCGGCCTTGCCGCCAAAAGTGGGGCCGTGGCCGGAGGGGGCGGGCAACTCCACTAGCTGGAGTGCCCTGTGGTGCTGTAACAAAGGGAGTGAGCCTTTGAGGCTCACCGCCAGGTGTTACAGTTCCTGCAGGGGGAGGTGTGAAGCACCTCCACCCAGTACACGCTTTGTTACTAGCCACAGAGTGACAAAGGCACTCTCCCCATGTGGCCAGCAACAGGTCTCGAGTGTGGCAGGCTGCTAAAACCAGTCAGCCTACACGGGTAGTTGGTTAAGGTTTCAGGGGGCACCTCTAAGGTGCCCTCTGGGGTGTAAGTTACAATAAAATGTACACTGGAATCAGTGTGCATTTATTGTGCTGAGAAGTTTGATACCAAACTTCCCAGTTTTCAGTGTAGCCATTATGGTGCTGTGGAGTTCGTGTTTGACAGAGTCCTAGATCATATACTCTTATGGCTACCCTGCACTTACAATGTCTAAGGTTTTGCTTAGACACTGTAGGGGCACAGTGCTCATGCACTGGTGCCCTCGCCTATGGTATAGTGCACCCTGCCTTAGGGCTGTAAGGCCGGCTAGAGGGGTGACTTATCTATACTGCATAGGCAGTGTGAGGTTGGCATGGCACCCTGAGGGGGGTGCCATGTCGACTTACTTGTTTTGTTCTCACCAGCACACACAAGCTGGCAAGCAGTGTGTCTGTGCTGAGTGAGGCGTCCCCAGGGTGGCATAAGACATGCTGCAGCCCTTAGAGACCTTCCCTGGCATCAGGGCCCTTGGTACCAGGGGTACCAGTTACAAGGGACTTACCTGGATGCCAGGGTGTGCCAATTGTGAAAACAAAAGTACAGGTTAGGGAAAGAACACTGGTGCTGGGGCCTGGTTAGCAGGCCTCAGCACACTTTCAAATCAAAACTTAGCATCAGCAAAGGCAAAATGTCAGGGGGTAACCATGCCAAGGAGGCATTTCCTTACACATGTCTTTCCATATCTCGATGACTGGCTAATAAAAGCCAACAGTTAAACACAGTGCCAATATCATACATGGTATGTAATAAACACCCTAAACACACTAGGGTTCTCAATAAACTACCAAAAATCACACCTACAACCTGCAAGAGTTCAACAGTATTTAGGAGCCACATTAAACACTCAAAGAGCACTTGCAAGCCCAGGACCACAAAGGGTACGATCGTTCCATAACATATTGCCAAAACTCCAGCCAAACGAACAGTACACAGTCAAGTTTGTCATGAAACTGTTGGGCATGATGGCATCATGCATCGCCATTGTCCCAAACGCAAGACTAAACATGCGGCCCTTGCAGCAGTGCCTTGCAGAACAATGGTCGCAGGCACAGGGTCATCACCAAGATCTAGTGTTGATAGCCCGCCAAAAACACAGCTCGCTTCAGTGGTGGAATTCCACAAATTTAAACAAAGGGCGGCCATTCCAAGACCCTGTGCCTCACGCCATTCTTACAACAGATGCATCAATGATTGGATGGGGAGCACACCTCAACAATAACAATATTCAGGGACAATGGGATACCTAACAGAAACAACTTCACATAAATCACTTAGAACTGCTAGCGGTATTCCTAGCACTAAAAGCTTTTCAACCTCTTCTTGTTCACAAACACATTTTCATCAAAACAGACAATATGACAACAATGTACTACCTGAACAAACAAGGAGGAACCCACTCATCACAACTTTGTCATCTAGCACAAACAATTTGGCATTGGGCAATTCACAACAACATTCACCTTGTAGCACATTATATTCCAGGGATTCACAATCAATTAGCAGACGGTCTCAGCCGGGATCGTCAGTAAACACACGAGTAGGAAATTCACCCCCAAGTACTTCACAAGTACTTTCGCCAGTGGGGAACACCAGGCATAGATCTATTCGCCACCAGCCAGAAAGCAAAATGCCAAAACTTCACATCCAGGTACCCACACCCTCTATCCAAGGGCAATGCTCTATGGATCAACGTGTCAGGAATATTTGCTTACGCTTTTCCCCCTCTCCCGCTCATTCCATTTCTGGTCAACAAACTGCGTCAAAACAAACTCATACTTATAGCGCCAACGTGGGCACGTCAACCATGGTACACAACATTGTTAGACCTCTCACTAGTACCACACATCAAACTACCAAACAGGCCGGATCTGTTGACACAAAACAAACAACTGATCAGGCACCCCAATCCAGCAATACTCAATCTAGCAATCTGGCTCCTGAAGTCTTACGAGTTTGGATATCTACATCTTCCACCAGAATGTATGGAAGTAATCAAACAAGCAAGAAAACCCACTACCAGGCCGTGCTATGAAAAGAAATGGAAAAGGTTTGTCTTTTACTGCCAATCCAAACACATAACACCTCTTGCCGCATCCATACAAGACATTGTAAGGTATTTACTTCATCTACAAAAGGCAAAATTTGCTTTTTCATCCATTAAAATACATCTCACATCTATTTCAGCCTATTTACAAAATATACAAAACAAGTCTCTATTTAGAGTGCCTGTCATCAAAGCCTTCATGGAAGGTCTAAAACGTATCGTCCCTCCAAGAACACCACCAGTGCCTTCATGGAATCTCAATATTGTACTCACACGGCTCATGGGTCCACCATTTGAACCCATGCATTCGTGTCCAATTCAATTTCTAACATGGAAGGTAGCACTCCTAGTTGCAATCACTTCATTACGAAGAGTTAGTGAAATACAAGCATTCACTATTGAACAACCCTTTATACAAATACACAAACATAAGGTTGTACTTTGCACAAACCCAACATTCCTACCTAAAGTCATCTAACTGTTTCATTTAAATCATACAGTGGAACTTCCAGTCTTCTTCCCACAGCCAGACTCAGTAGCAGAAAGGGTGCTCCATACATTAGACATTAAAAGAGCTTTAATGTATTACATTGACAGAACAAAATCATTTAGAAAGACTAAACAGCTGTTTGTCGCATTCCAAAAACCCCATACTGGTAATCCTATCTCAAAACAAGGCATAGCCAGATGGATAGTAAAGTGCATCCAAACCTGTTACCTAAAGGCTAAAAGACAGCTATTAGTAACACCAAAAACACATTCCACCAGGAAGAAATGAGCAACAATGGCATTTCTAGGAAACACCAATGACAGAAATCTGTAAAGCAGCCACTTGGTCAACACCCCATACATTTACCAAGCATTACTGTGTAGATGTGTTAGCAACACAACAAGCCACAGTAGGTCAAGCTGTACTAAGAACACTATTTCAAACAACTTCAACTCCTACAGGCTGACCACCGCTTATGGGAGGTAAAACTGCTTTGTAGTCTATGCATAGCATGTGTATCTGCAGCTACACATGCAATCGAACGGAAAATGTCACTTACCCAGTGTACATCTGTTCATGGCATGTTCCGCTGCAGATTCACATGCACCCTCCCACCTCCCCGGGAGCCTGTAGCCGTTTAAGTTACATTTAAATTTGTACATATGTATATACATCTCTATCCCAATGCATGGACAGCTTTACTATTCTCACTCTATCACTCCTACCTTACCCTCTGCGGGAAAACAATCAAAGATGGAGTCGACGCCCATGCGCAATAGATCCAAAAAGGAGGAGTCACTCGGTCCCGTGACTCGAAAAGACTTCTTTGAAGAAAAACAACTTTTAACACTCCGAGCTCAACACTAGATGGCAGGAACAGTGCACAGCATGTGAATCTGCAGCGGAACATGCCACGAACAGATGTACACTGGGTAAGTGACATTTTCCATATATATACTCTTTACCTCACCCGTACCTCACCTGCCTGCGGCAAATAAATCTAACAAAAGACTCGATACCCATGCGCACCAACATTGAGAGGGGGAGTCGATCGATTTTGTGACTCAAAAAGATTCTTTGAAACAACTTGCAACACTCCGAGCCCAACACTAGATGGCGGACTTAAGCAAAGCATGTGAATCTACAGCACTGTATGCCACAAACAGATGTGTACTGGGGAACAATTTCCTTTCCTCCATAGGTTAACATTGGAGAACTTTCAGAATTGCACTAAATGTTGATTTTTTAATCTGAAGCGTATTTATGCTTGAAAGGGTGCTTACCTGACTATAAAGTTCTTGGGTTTGAAACATGTATAAGAAGAAGAGTTATTTTTTTATTTGGTCTTGGATTTATTCTTTGAGTGTGTCTCTATTTTATTGCTTCTGTCAGTACAACAAATGCTTGGCACTACCCTCTGATAAGCATAACTGCTCGACCAATCTACCACAAATAGAGTATTAGTCCTATCTACTTTTGCCTCTGCAAACCAATTGGGGATGCATTGGATTCTGCATGGAGTACTTCTTTTTAGTGCAATATATAGCGAGCCAGAGAGGAAAGCATAGCAGGTCTGCAGTATAGAGGGCTCAGAGAGGAACTCACTGCAGGTCTGCAGTATAGAGGGCTCAGAGAGGAACTCACTGCAGGTCTGCAGTATAGAGGGCTCAGAGAGGAACTCACTGCAGGTCTGCAGTATAGGGGGCTCAGAGAGGAACTCACTGCACGTCTGCAGTATAGAGGGCTCAGAGAGGAAAGCATTGCAGGCCTGCAGTATAGAGGGCTCAGAGAGGATCTCACTGCAGGCCTGCAGTATAGAGGGCTCAGAGAGGAAGGCAATGCAGGTCTGCAGTATAGAGGGTCAGAGAGGAACTCACTGCAGGTCTGCAGTATAGAGGGCTCCGAGAGGAACTCACTGCAGGTCTGCAGTATAGAGGGCTCCGAGAGGAACTCACTGCAGGTCTGCACTACAGAGGGCTCAGAGAGGAAGGCAATGCAGATCTGCAGTATAGGGGGCTCAGAGAGGAACTCACTGCAGGTCTGCAGTATAGGGGGCTCAGAGAGGAACTCACTGCAGGTCTGCAGTATAGAGGGCTCAGAGAGGAAGGCAATGCAGGTCTGCAGTATAGAGGGCTCAGAGAGGAAGGCAATGCAGGTCTGCAGTATAGAGGGTCAGAGAGGAACTCAATGCAGGTCTGTAGTATAGAGGGCTCCGAGAGGAACTCACTGCAGGTCTGCAGTATAGAGGGCTCCGAGAGGAACTCACTGCAGGTCTGCACTACAGAGGGCTCAGAGAGGAAGGCAATGCAGATCTGCAGTATAGGGGGCTCAGAGAGGAACTCACTGCAGGTCTGCAGTATAGGGGGCTCAGAGAGGAACTCACTGCAGGTCTGCAGTATAGAGGGCTCAGAGAGGAAGGCATTGCAGGTCTGCAGTATAGAGGAACTCAAAGAGGAAGTCACTGCAGGTCTGCAGTATAGGGGGCTCAGAGAGGAACTCATTGCAGGTCTGCAGTATAGAGGGCTCAGAGAGGAACTCATTGCAGGTCTGCAGTATAGGGGGCTCAGAGAGGAACTCATTGCAGGTCTGCAGTATAGAGGGCTCAGAGAGGAACTCATTGCAGGTCTGCAGTATAGAGGGCTCAGAGAGGAAGTGTAAGGAAATGCCTCCTTGGCATGGTTACCCCCTGACTTTTTGCCTTTGCTGATGCCAAGTTATGATTTGAAAGTGTGCTGAGGCCTGCTAACCAGGCCACAGCACCAGTGTTCTTTCCCTAACCTGTACTTTTGTTTCCACAATTGGCACACCCTGGCATCCAGGTAAGTCCCTTGGAACTGGTACCCCTGCTACCAAGGGCCCTGATGCCAGGGAAGGTCTCTAAGGGCTGCAGCATGTCTTATGCCATCCTGGGGCCCCCTCACTCAGCACCGACACACTGCTTGCCAGCTTGTGTGTGCTAGTGGGGATAAAACGACTAAGTCAACATGGCACTCCCCTCAGGGTGCCATGCCAACCTTACACTGCCTATGAAGTATAGATAAGTCACCCCTCTAGCAGGCCCTACAGCCCTAAGGCAGGGTGCACTATACCATAGGTGAGGGCATAAGTGCATGAGCACTATGCCCCTACACTGTCTAAGCAAAACCTTAGACATTGTAAGTGCAGGGTAGCCATAAGAGTATATGGTCTGGGAGTCTGTCATGCACGAACTCCACAGCACCATAATGGCTACACTGAAAACTGTGAAGTTTGGTATCAAACTTCTCAGCACAATAACTGCACACTGATGCCAGTGTACATTTTATTGTAACATACACCCCAGAGGGCACCTTAGAGGTGCCCCCTGAAACCTTAACCAACTACCCGTGTAGGCTGACTGGTTTTAGCAGCCTGCCACACACCAGACATGTTGCTGGCCACATGGGTAGAGTGCCTTTGTCACTCTGTGGCTAGTAACAAAGCCTGTACTGGGTGGAGGTACTTCTCACCTCCTCCTGCAGGAACTGTAACACCTGGCAGTGAGCCTCAAAGGCTCACCCCCTTTGTTACAGCACCCCAGGGCACTCCAGCTAGTGGAGTTGCCCGCCCCCTCCGGCCACGGCCCCACTTTTGGCGGCAAGGCCAGAGGAGATAATGAGAAAAACAAGGAGTCACTGGCCAGTCAGGACAGCCCCTAAGGTGTCCTGAACTGAGGTGACTCTGACTTTTAGAAATTCTCCATCTTGCAGGTGGAGGATTCCCCCAATAGGGACAGGAATGTGCCCCCTCCCCTCAGGGAGGAGGCACAAAGAGGGTGTAGCCACCCTCAGGGCTAGTAGCCATGGGCTACTAACCCCCCAGACCTAAACACACCCCTAAATTCAGTATTTAAGGGCTCCCCAGAACCTAGGAACTCAGATTCCTGCAACCTAAGAAGAAGAGGACTGCTGAGCTGAAAAACCTGCAGAGAAGACGGAGACACCAACTGCTTTGGCCCCAGCTCTACCGGCCTGTCTCCCCACTTCTAAAGACACTGCTCCAGCGACGCGTTCCCAGGGTCCAGCAACCTCGGAAGCCTCAGAGGACTACCCTGCATCTAGAAGGACCAAAAACTCCAGAGGACAGCGGCTCTGCAACTTTGCAACAAAGAAGCAACTTTGAAACAACACACGTTTCACGCCGAAAGCGTGAGACTTTGCACTCTGCACCCGACGCCCCCAGCTCGACTTGTGGAGAACAAACACCACAGGGAGGACTCCCCGGCGACTACGAGACCGTGAGTAGCCAGAGTTGACCCCCCTGACCCCCACAGTGACGCCTGCAGAGGGAATCCCGAGGATCCCCCTGACCGCGACTGCCTGCTTCAAAGACCCGACGCCTGGTAAAGACTCTGCACCCGCAGCCCCCAGGACCTGAAGGATCCGACCTCCAGTGCAGGAGCGACCCCCAGGTGGCCCTCTCCCTTGCCCAGGTGGTGGCTACCCCGAGGAACCCCCCCCCCCCCTTGCCTGCCTGCATCGCTGAAGAGACCCCTTGGTCTCCCATTGAAACCTATTGCGAACCCGATGCCTGTTTTCACACTGCACCCGGCCACCCCCGTGCCGATGAGGGTGTACTTTTTGTGCTGACTTGTGTCCCCCCCCAGTGCCCTACAAATCCCCCCTGGTCTGCCCTCCGAAGACGCTGGTACTTACCTGCTGGCAGACTGGAACCGGGGCAACCCCTTCTCCATTGAAGCCTTCACGTTTTGGACACCACTTTGACCTCTGCACCTGACCTGCCCTGAGCTGCTGGTGTGGTAAATTTGGGGTTGCCCTGAACCCTCAACGGTGGGCTACCTTGGACCCAGGTTTGAACCCCGTAGGTGGTTTACTTACCTGCAAAACTAACAAACACTTACCTCCCCCAGGAGCTGTTGAAAATTGCACTGTGTCTAGTTTTAAAATAGCTATATGCCATTTGTGTGAAAACTGTATATGCTATTGCTAATTCAAAGTACTAAAGTTCCTAAGTGAAATACCTTTCATTTAAAGTATTGTTTGTAAATCTTGAACCTGTGGTTCTTAAAATAAACTAACAAAATATATGTTTGGTGGCATGTGTAGCTGCAGATACACATGCTGTGCATAGTCCGCCGTCTGGTGTTGGGCTCGGAGTGTTACAAGTTGTTTTTCTTCGAAGAAGTCTTTTCGAGTCACGAGACCGAGGGACTCCTCCCACTTCGGTTCCATTGCGCATGGGCGTCGACTCCATCTTAGATTGTTTTCTTTCCGCCGTCGGGTTCGGACGTGTTCCTTTTCGCTCCGTGTTTCGGGTCGGAAAGTTAGTCAGAATCTCGGAAAAATTCATCGGTATTGTTTCGTTCGGTATCGGGTTAGTTAGAACAAATCGACACCGAATCTTGAAGAGCTCCGATAGCCCTTCGGGGTAATTTCGATCATCCGTCGGGGCCTGGTCGGCCCGACCGCGTGCAACATCGAGACTGATGGAACGGACCCCGTTCCGATTCTGTCCTAAATGCCATAATAAATATCCTTATACGGATCAACATTTGGTCTGTAACTTGTGCCTGTCCCCCGAGCACAAGGAGGATACGTGCGAAGCCTGTCGCGCGTTTCGGTCGAGAAAAACGCTCAGAGACCGAAGAGCCAGGAGGTTGCAGATGGCGTCCACGCCGACAGGACAACAACGGTTCGAGGAGGAGGAAGAAGAAACTTTCTCCATCCACGAGTCGGATTCCGAAGAATTCGACGTCGAAGAACAACCAACCGTGAGTAAGACGTCGAAAAAAAAATCACACGAAAAAACTGACAAAGCCCAGGGGACGCCACCGCCAACAGGCCATGGCTTAACCCGGAAAGTAGGTGACCGTCCATCGGCACCGAAAAAGGGCGAGCTGCTGTCGAAGTCATCCGACTCCGGTCGAGATACAGGCACGCAGCAATCTCGGGACCGAGAGAGTGACTCAGAACAAATTCGGCACCGACACAGCGGCACCGAAGTTGGTCGGCACCGAGAGGGCACGACGCCGAAAAGAAAAAAGATCTTGTCGGAGCCGAAAAAATCCAGAGACACGGTTTCGGTGCCGAAACACCCAGCAACCGAACCGAAAACTGGTTCCTACTCAGAGGAACAGGGACTGTCCTCTCAACTAAAAAAACACAGATTTGAGGAGGAATTACAAACAATTGAGCCAGATCACATGCAAAAGCGGATCTTTATTCAAAAGGATACAGGGAAGATTAGCACTCTTCCCCCAATCAAAAGGAAAAGGAAACTTGACTTCCAGCAAGGAGACAAGCAACCACAAGCAAAGGTGGTAAAGAAGGTAACTCCACCACCCTCTCCACCACCATCAACTCATGCATCACCGGCACAAACTCCACCATTAACACACTCACCAGCTCATACCACAATGAGCCAGGATGATCCGGATGCATGGGACCTCTACGACGCTCCAGTATCGGACAATAGCCCGGAGTCGTACTCAACTAAACCGTCACCACCTGAGGACAGTACATCATATGCACAGGTGGTAGCTAGGGCAGCCGAATTCCATAATGTCTCGCTACATTCGGAGCCTATTGAGGATGACTTCCTCTTTAACACCCTGTCCTCCACCAATAGCCATTATCAAAGCCTTCCCATGCTTCCAGGAATGCTAAGGCACTCGAAACAGATATTTCAGGAGCCAGTTAAAAGCAGAGCCATAACTCCAAGGGTGGAGAAATAATACAAGGCTCCGCCCACAGACCCTGTTTTTATTACATCACAACTGACACCAGACTCAGTAATTGTGGGGGCAGCTCGTAAGAGAGCCAACTCGCATACATCAGGCGACGCACCACCTCCGGACAACGAGAGCCGCAAATTTGATGCAGCGGGAAAAAGGGTTGCAGCACAAGCGGCAAATCAGTGGCGCATCGCCAACTCGCAAGCACTCCTGGCGAGATACGACAGGGCTCATTGGGATGAGATGCAACATCTCATCGAACACCTCCCCAAAGAGTTCCAAAAACTAGCACAACAGGTGGTGGAAGAGGGACAAAGTATCTCGAACAATCAGATACGGTCTTCCATGGATGCAGCGGATACAGCTGCAAGGACAATAAATACTGCAGTCACGATAAGGAGGCACGCATGGCTGCGCACATCTGGGTTCAAACCCGAAATACAACAGGCTGTGCTCAATATGCCGTTTAATGAACAGCAATTGTTTGGGCCGGAGGTCGACACTGCAATTGAAAAATTAAAAAAGGACACCGATACAGCCAAAGCCATGGGCGCACTCTACTCCCCGCAGGGCAGAGGCACATTTGGCACATTTCGTAAAACAACTTTTAGGGGAGGGTTTCGAGGTCAACCCACAGAAACCAGCACCTCACAAACAAGACCACCTACTTACCAGGGACAATATCAAAGGGGAGGTTTTCGGGGACAATACAGAGGGGGCCAATTCCCAAGAAACCGGGGAAAATTTCAAGGTCCCAAAACCCCTCAAAATAAACAGTGACTCACAAGTCACACAACCCCTTCACACAACACCAGTGGGGGGAAGACTAAGCCAGTTCTACAAATCTTGGGAGGAAATAACAACAGACACTTGGGTCTTAGCAATTATCCAACATGGTTATTGCATAGAATTTCTCCAACTCCCTCCAAATGTCCCACCGAAAACAAACAATATGTCAAAACAGCATATAGACCTTCTAGGACTAGAAGTTCAAGCATTACTGCAAAAGGACGCAATAGAACTAGTACCACGTCAACAAAAGAACACAGGAGTTTACTCACTGTACTTTCTAATACCAAAAAAAGACAAAACTCTAAGACCAATACTAGATCTCAGAACACTAAACACCTACATCAAATCAGACCACTTTCACATGGTCACATTACAAGACGTAATCCCACTGCTCAAACAGCAAGACTACATGACAACATTACATCTAAAAGATGCGTATTTCCATATACCGATACATCCTTCGCACAGGAAATACCTAAGGTTCGTATTCAAGGGCATACATTACCAATTCAAAGTGTTGCCATTCGGAATAACAACTGCGCCAAGAGTCTTTACAAAATGCCTAGCAGTAGTAGCTGCACATATCAGAAGGCAGCAAATACACGTGTTCCCTTACTTAGACGATTGGTTAATCAAGACCAACACGCTAACAAAGTGTTCACATCACACAAATTATGTTATACAAATCCTTCACAAGCTGGGTTTCTCCATCAACTATGCAAAGTCATACCTTTTGCCGTGTCAAACACAGCAATACTTAGGAGCGACAATCAACACAACAAAAGGGATAGCCACTCCAAGTCCACAAAGGGTTCAAACATTTCACAAGTTAATAAAGGCCATGTATCCAACACAAAAGATACAAGCAAAAATAGTATTAAAACTCCTAGGCATGATGTCTTCATGCATAGCCATTGTCCCATACGCAAGGTTGCACATGCGGCCCTTACAACAGTGCCTAGCATCACAATGGTCACAGGCACAGGGTCAACTTCTAGATCTGGTGTTGATAGACCGCCAAACATACATCTCGCTTCTATGGTGGAACAGTACAAATTTAAACAAAGGGCGGCCTTTCCAAGACCCAGTGCCAACATACGTTATAACAACGGATGCTTCCATGACAGGGTGGGGAGCACACCTCAATCAACACAGCATCCAAGGACAATGGGACATACATCAAAGAAAGTTTCACATAAATCACTTAGAACTGTTAGCAGTATTTCTAGCGTTGAAAGCATTCCAACCCATGATAACCCACAAATACATTCTTGTCAAAACAGACAACATGACGACAATGTATTATTTAAACAAACAGGGGGGGACACACTCGACACAGTTGTGTTCTCCTAACACAAAAAATATGGCATTGGGCAATTCACAACCATATTCGCCTAATAGCACAATTTATTCCAGGGATCCAGAACCAACTAGCAGACAATCTCTCTCGGGTCCACCAACAAATCCACGAATGGGAAATTCACCCCCAAATACTGAACACTTACTTTCAAATTTGGGGAACACCTCAAATAGATCTATTTGCAACAAAAGAAAACGCAAAATGCCAAAACTTTGCATCCAGGTACCCACACAGGTACTCCCAAGGCAATGCTCTATGGATGAATTGGTCAGGGTACTCTTTTCCCCCTCTCCCTCTCCTTCCATATCTAGTAAACAAATTGAGTCAAAACAAACTCAAACTCATACTAATAGCACCAACATGGGCAAGACACCCTTGGTATACGACACTACTAGACCTGTCAGTAGTACCTCATGTCAAACTACCCAACAGACCAGATCTGTTAACACAACACAAACAACAGATCAGGCATCCAAACCCAGCATCGCTGAATCTAGCAATTTGGCTCCTGAAATCCTAGAATTTGGACACTTAGACCTCACACAAGAATGTATGGAGGTCATAAAACAAGCTAGAAAACCTTCCACTAGACACTGCTATGCAAGTAAATGGAAAAGATTTGTTTATTACTGCCATAATGATCAAATTCATCCATTGCATGCGTCTCCAAAAGATGTAGTAGGATATTTACTACATTTGCAAAAATCCAATCTAGCTTTCTCTTCCATAAAGATACATCTCGCCGCAATATCTGCTTACCTGCAGATTACTCATTCAACTTCCCTGTTTAGAATACCTGTCATTAAAGCGTTTATGGAAGGCCTAAAGAGAATTATACCACCAAGGACACCACCTGTTCCTTCATGGAACCTCAACATTGTCTTAACAAGGCTCATGGGTCCACCTTTCGAACCCATGCATTCTTGTGAAATGCAATACTTAACGTGGAAAGTTGCATTTCTCATTGCTATCACATCTCTAAGAAGAGTAAGTGAAATACAGGCGTTTACCATACAAGAACCATTTATTCAAATACACAAGAATAAAGTAGTTCTAAGAACAAATCCAAAATTCTTACCAAAGGTTCTCTCACCGTTCCACTTAAATCAAACAGTAGAATTACCAGTGTTCTTCCCACAGCCAGATTCAATAGCTGAAAGAGCACTACATACATTAGACATCAAAAGAGCACTAATGTACTACATTGACAGAACAAAAGTAATTAGAAAGACAAAACAACTATTTATTGCCTTTCAAAAACCTCATACAGGAAATCCAATTTCAAAACAAGGTATTGCCAGATGGATAGTTAGGTGCATCCAAACCTGCTATCTTAAAGCAAAGAGAGAGCTGCCTATTACACCAAAGGCACACTCAACTAGAAAGAAAGGTGCTACCATGGCCTTTCTAGGAAATATTCCAATGAACGAAATATGTAAGGCAGCAACATGGTCTACGCCTCATACATTTACTAAACACTACTGTGTAGATGTGTTATCTGCACAACAAGCCACAGTAGGGCAAGCCGTACTAAGAACTTTATTTCAAACTACTTCCACTCCTACAGGCTGATCCACCGCTTTTGAGGAGATAACTGCTTACTAGTCTATGCACAGCATGTGTATCTGCAGCTACACATGCCACCGAACGGAAAATGTCACTTACCCAGTGTACATCTGTTCATGGCATTAGTCGCTGCAGATTCACAAGCGCCCACCCGCCTCCCCGGGAGCCTGTAGCCGTTTGGAAGTATATCTTCAACATTTGTACATTTGTAAATATATTACTTTAACCTTCATTTGGTACATACGTATTCATTCCATTGCATGGGCACTATTACTAGCATACACAACTCCTACCTCACCCTCTGCGGGGAAAATAATCTAAGATGGAGTCGATGCCCATGCGCAATGGAACCGAAGTGGGAGGAGTCCCTCGGTCTCGTGACTCGAAAAGACTTCTTCGAAGAAAAACAACTTGTAACACTCCGAGCCCAACACCAGACGGCGGACTATGCACAGCATGTGAATCTGCAGCGACAAATGCCACGAACAGATGTACACTGGGTAAGTGACATTTTCCTTTTCTATACAAAAACCTATTGGGCTGGAATTGTCTCTGAGTGTGTGTTCCTCATTTATTGCCTGTGTGTGTACAACAAATGCTTAACACTACCCTCTGATAAGCCTACTGCTCGACCACACTACCACAAAATAGAGCATTGGAATTATCTCTTTTTGCCACCATCTTACCTCTAAGGGGAACCCTTGGACTCTGTGCATGCTATTTCTTACTTTGAAATAGTACATACAGAGCCAAATTCCTACATTGGTGGATCAGCGGTGGGGTACAAGACTTTGCATTTGCTGGACTACTCAGCTAATACCTGATCACACGACTAAATTCCCAAAATTGTCATTAGAAACTGATTTTTTAAATTTGAGCAATTTTTCTAAACAAAATTAAGTCCTGCTAGGGCCTTGTGTTAGTCCCTGTTAGCATTTCTTTTAGAGTTTAAAAGTTTTGTAAAAGTTTGAATTAAGTTCTAGAGATAGTTTTAGATTCTTAAAAAGTATTCCAACTTTTAGAAACATAGGTGGTCATTACGACCCTGGCGGTATTATAACCGCAGGGCCAAAACGACGGGAGCACCGCCAACAGGCTGGCGGTGCCTCCTGGCGTATTTTGACCGCGGCAGTAGCGCCGCGGTCGCACCGCCGGGGCCTGCGGTTTGTCGCCACAATGGCTCCGGCGGATGTAATCCGCCAGGGCAGCGCTGCTTGCAGTGCTGCCCAGGGGATTACGAGTCCCCGACCGCCAGCCTTTTTCTGGCAGTCTGAACCGCCAGGAAAAGGCTGGCGGTACGGGGAGTCGTGGGGCCCCTGGGGGCCCCATGCGGCTTTTCACTGTCTGCTGTGCAGACAGTGAAAAGCGCGAAAGGTGCAACTGCACCCGTCGCACGGCCGCAACACCGCCGGCTCCATTTGGAACTGGCTCCTATGTTGCGGCCGTGATCCCCGCTGGGCCAGCAGGGTTCTCCAAATGGCCGCGGCGGGGGTGCCGCAGCATTGGCGGCCGCATGGCGCCAATGTCGTAATGACCCCCATAATGTCTAATGCAGAAGAGAATGTGATGGAACTCAACGTCACCCCTTACCTTCATCTTAGGATGTCAGAGTTAAGGTCTCTCTGCAAAACCAAAAAGATTACAACTGGTTCAAACCCTACCAAAGCACAGCTCCAGGAGCTTTTGGCAGAGTTTGCTAAAAACAACCCCTCTGAGGATGCCCTCCCAGAGGAAGAAGCTAGTGAAGTGGAGGATCTCCCACCCCCAGTCCTAGTTAGGGAGGCCAGGGCTCCTCAAACCCTGACTCCAAATGTGATAGTCAGAGATGCTGCTTCTCTCACAGGAGAGTCCAGCAACTCTGGAAGCATTGAGGACAACCTCAATGAAGATGACCTACTGTTAACCAGGATGGTCAAAAGATTGGCTTTAGAGAGACAGCTCCTAGCCATAGAAAGGGAAAGACAAGAGATGGGGTTTGGTCCCATCCATGGTGACAGCAACATAAATAGGGTCAGAGATTCTCCTGACATGTTGAAAATCCCAAAAGGGATTGTAACTAAATATGAAAATGGTGATGACATCACCAAATGGTTCACAGCTTTTGAGAGGGCTTGTGCAACCAGAAAAGTAAACAGATCTCACTGGGGTGCTCTCCTTTGGGAAATGTTCACTGGAAAGTGTAGGGATAGACTCCTCACACTCTCTGGAAAAGATGCAGAATCCTATGACCTCATGAAGGCTACCCTGATTGAGGGTTTTGGATTCTCCACTGAGGAGTACAGGATTAGGTTCAGGGGGGCTCAAAAATCCTCGAGCCAGACCTGGGTTGATTTTGTTGACTACTCAGTGAAAACACTGGATGGTTGGATTCAAGGCAGTGGTGTAAATGATTATGATGGGCTGTACAATTTATTTGTGAAAGAACACCTGTTAAATAATTGTTTCAATGATAAACTGCATCAGCATCTGGTAGACCTAGGACCAATTTCTCCCCAAGAATTGGGAAAGAAGGTGGACCATTGGGTCAAGACTAGGGTGACCAAGACTTCCACAGGGGGTGACCAAAAGAAAGGGGTCACAAATACTCCCCAGGGGAAGAGTGTTGAGACATCCAAAGGGAAAAGTAAAGAGTCTTCTACAGGGCCCCAAAAACCTGCTCAGGAGGGAGGGTCCAGAGCCTCTTTACAATCCAATTTTGGGTACAAGGGTAAAAGCTTTGATCCCAAAAAGGCCTGGTGTCGTAGCTGTAATCATCAAGGACACCAAACTGGAGACAAGGCCTGTCCCAAGAAAGGTTCCACTTCTAACTCTACTCTAGCTAACACTGGAATGGCCAGTCTCCAAGTGGGATCAACAGTGTGCCCAGAGCAAATCAGGGTCCACACTGAAGCTACATTAGTCTCTGAAGGTGGGGTGGATTTAGCTACACTGACAAGTGTAGAAGGCCTGGGGGATACAGGGGCCAGTGTCACCATGGTGACAGAGAAACTGTTTTCGCCTGGTCAATACCTGGCTGGACAAACTTATCCAGTCACCAACACTGACAATCAGACTAAAGTACATCCCATGGCTATGGTAACTTTAGAATGGGGAGGGGTCAATGGCCTGAAACAGGTGGTGGTCTCCTCAAATATCCCTGTAGACTGTTTGCTTGGAAATTACCTGGAGTCCTCAGCATGGGCTGAGGTAGAACTCAAAACCCATGCAGCCATGCTAGGTATCCCTGAACTGGTGCGTGTCAAGACAAGGGCACAGTGCAAGGCTCAGGGTGAAAAAGTGGTGTTGGAGCCTGGAAAAAGAGTCTTCTTCAGGGCTCCAAAAACCTGCTCAGGAGGGAGGGTCCAGAGCCTCTTCACAATCCAATTTTGGGTACAAGGGTAAAAACTTTGATCCCAAAAAGGCCTGGTGTCGTAGCTGTAATCAGCAAGGACACCAAACTGGAGACAAGGCCTGTCCCAAGAAAGGTTCCACTTCTAACTCTACTCCAGCTAACACTGGAATAGCCAGTCTCCAGGTGGGATCAACAGTGTGCCCAGAGCAAATCAGGGTTCACACTGAAGCTACATTAGTTTCTGAGGGTGGGGTGGACTTACCCACACTGGCTGCCTGGCCCCCTAATATGCAAAAATACAGGCAGCAACTCTTAATTAATGGGACCACTGTAGAAGGCCTGAGGGATACAGGTGCCAGTGTCACCATGGTGACAGATAAACTGGTTTCCACTGGTCAATACCTGGCTGGACAAACTTATCCAGTCACCAACGCTGACAATCAGACTAAAGTGCATCCCATGGCTATGGTAACTTTAGAATGGGGAGGGGTCAATGGCCTGAAACAGGTGGTGGTCTCCTCAAATATCCCTGTAGACTGTTTGCTTGGAAATGACCTGGAGTCCTCAGCATGGGCTGAGGTAGAACTCAAAACCCATGCAGCCATGCTGGGTATCCCTGAACTGGTGCGTGTCAAGACAAGGGCACAGTGCAAGGCTCAGGGTGAAAAAGTGGTGTTGGAGCCTGTAAAAAGGGCCCAACCCTCCAAGAGAAAAGGAAAGAAAACCGGGGAATCAGTTTCAACACAACAAGAAAAAGAGAACCTCTCTTCTCAGGAAGAAGTTCTGCCCTCTGAGGGAACTGATCCCATGGAGTTCGAACCTTATCAGGTTGAGCTCCTAGGCCCCGGGGGACCCTCAAGGGAGCAGTTGTGTAAGGGGCAAGAAACCTGTCCCTCTCTTGAAGGCCTTAGGCAGCAAGCTGCTGAAGAGTCCAATGGAAAAATAACAGGAACACGTAGAGTCTATTGGGAAGATGGACTCCTTTACACTGAGGAAAGAGATCCCAAACCTGGTGCCACTAGGAGAGTGGTAGTGCCTCAGGAGTTTAGGGAGTTAATTCTGACCTTAGCTCATGACATTCCTCTTGCTGGGCATTTTGGACAGACCAAGACGTGGGAGAGATTAGTCAACCACTTCTATTGGCCCAACATGTCCCAGAAGGTCAAGGAGTTTTGTGCCTCATGTGCCACCTGTTAAGCCAGTGGTAAGACAGGTGGACACCCAAAGGCCCCCCTCATTCCACTTCCAGTGGTGGGGGTCCCCTTTGAAAGAGTGGGTGTGGACATAGTGGGTCCACTTGAACCTCCCACAGCCTCAGGGAACCAATACATACTAGTAGTAGTGGATCATTCTACTAGATACCTTGAAGCAATTCCCCTTAGATCGACTACTGCCCCTGCAGTAGCCAAAGCACTCATTGGTATTTTTACCAGAGTGGGATTTCCTAAGGAGGTGGTGTCTGACAGAGGTACCAACTTCATGTTAGCATACCTGAAACATGTGTAATGAGTGTGGGGTGACTTACAAATTCACCACACCATACCATCCACAAACCAATGGTCTTGTTGAAAGATTTAACAAGACATTGAAAGGCATGATCATGGGGCTCCCTGAAAAACTCAAAAGGAGATGGGATGTCCTCTTGCCATGTCTGCCTTTCGCCCACAGAGAGGTGCCTCTGAAGACAGTAGGGTTTTCCCCCTTTGAACTTCTGTTTGGCCATCCTGTAAGGGGACCACTAGCTCTTGTAAAAGAAGGCTGGGAGAGACCTCTTCATGAGCCTAAACAAGATATAGTGGACTATGTACTAGGCCTACATTCAAGGTTGGCAGCGTATATGAAAAAGGCAAGCAAAAACCTTGAGGCCAGCCAACAACTCCAGAAGTTGTGGTATGACCAAAAGGCTGCCATGGTTGAGTTTCATCCAGTGCAGAAAGTCTGGGTTCTAGAGCCTGTGGCTCCCAGGGCACTTCAGGACAGATGGAGTGGCCCTTACCCAGTGCTAGAAAGGAAGAGTCAAGTCACCTACCTGGTAGTCCTAGGCACTAGCAGGACCCCCAAAAGGGTGTTCCATGTGAACCGCCTCAAACTCTTCCATGACAGGGCAGATGTGAATCTATTGATGGTAACAGATGAGGACCAGGAACCTGAGAGTGAACCTCTCCCTGATCTCCTCTCCACAGACCCTAAAGATGGTTCAGTAGATGGAGTGATCTATTCAGACACCCTCTCTGGCCAACAGCAATCTGACTGTAGGAAGGTCCTGCAACAGTTTGCTGAGCTCTTTTCCCTAACCCCTGGTCAGACACACCTGTGTACCCATGATGTGGACACAGGAGACAGTATGCCTGTCAAAAACAAAATCTTCAGACAGTCTGACCAAGTTAAGGAAAGCATCAAAGTGGAAGTCCACAAGATGCTGGAATTGGGAGTCATTGAGCACTCTGACAGCCCCTGGGCTAGCCCAGTGGTCTTAGTCCCCAAACCTCACATCAAAGATGGAAAGAGAGAGATGAGGCTCTGTGTGGACTACAGGGGACTTAATTCTGTCACCAAGACAGATGCCCTTCCCATTCCAAGGGCAGATGAATTGATAGACAAACTGGGTGCTGCCAAATACTTAAGTACCTTTGACTTGGCAGCAGGGTACTGGCAAATCAAAATGGCACCAGGAGCAAAAGAAAAGACAGCATTTTCCACACCTGATGAGCATTATCAGTTTACTGTTATGCCCTTTGGTTTAAAGAATGCCCCTGCCACCTTTCAAAGGTTGGTGAATCAAGTCCTTGCTGGCTTGGAGTCTTTTAGTGCAGCTTATCTTGACGATATTGCTGTCTTTAGCTCCAACTGGCAGGATCACCTGGTCCACCTGAAGAAGGTTTTGAAGGCCCTGCAAGCAGCAGGCCTCTCTATCAAGGCATCCAAATGCCAGATAGGGCAGGGAACTGTGGTTTACTTGGGACACCTTGTAGGTGGAGGCCAAGTTCAGCCACTCCAGCCTAAGATCCAGACTATTCTGGACTGGGCAGCTCCAAAAACCCAGACTCAAGTCAGGGCATTCCTTGGCTTGACTGGGTACTACAGGAGGTTTGTGAAGGGATATGGATCCACAGTGACACCCCTCACAGAACTTACCTCCAAGAAAATGCCCAAGAAGGTAAACTGGACTGTAGAATGCCAACAGGCCTTTGACACCCTGAAACAAGCTATGTGCACAGCACCAGTTCTCAAAGCTCCAGATTACTCCAAGCAGTTCATTGTGCAGACTGATGCCTCTGAACATGGGATGGGGCAGTTTTGTCCCAACCAAATGATGATGGCCTTGACCAGCCTGTTGCTTTCATTAGCAGTAGGTTACTCCCCAGGAAGCAGCGTTGGAGTACCATTGAGAGGGAGGCCTTTGCTGTGGTTTGGCCCTGAAGAAGCTGAGACCATACCTCTTTGGTACTCACTTTATAGTTCAAACTGACCACAGATCTCTCAGATGGCTAATGCAAATGATAGGTGAAAATCCAAAACTGTTGAAGTGGTCCATCTCCCTACAGGGAATGGACTTTATAGTGGAACACAGACCTGGGACTGCCCATGCCAATGCAGATGGCCTTTCCAGGTTCTTCCACTTAGAAAATGAAGACTCTCTTGGGAAAGGTTAGTCTCATCCTCTTTCGTTTGGGGTGGGGTTGTGTAAGGAAATGCCTCCTTGGCATGGTTACCCCCTGACTTTTTGCCTTTGCTGATGCCAAGTTATGATTTGAAAGTGTGCTGGGGCCTGCTAATCAGGCCCCAGCACCAGTGTTCTTTCCCTAACCTGTACCTTTGTTTCCACAATTGGCACACCCTGGCATCCAGGTAAGTCCCTTGTAACTGGTACCTCTGGTACCAAGGGCTCTGATGCCAGGGAAGGTCTCTAAGGGCTGCAGCATGTCTTATGCCACCCTGGGGACCCCTCACTCAGCACAGACACTGCTTGCCAGCTTGTGTGTGCTAGTGGGGATAAAATGACTAAGTCGACATGGCCAAAGTCACACTGCCTATAGATATAGGTAAGTCACCCCTCTAGCAGGCCTTACAGCCCTAAGGCAGGGTGCACTATACCATAGGTGAGGGCATAAGTGTATGAGCACTATGCCCCTACAGTGTCTAAGCAAAACCTTAGACATTGTAAGTGCAGGGTAGCCATAAGAGTATATGGTCTGGGAGTCTGTCATGCACGAACTCCACAGCACCATAATGGCTACACTGAAAACTGTGAAGTTTGGTATCAAACTTCTCAGCACAATAAATGCACACTGATGCCAGTGTACATTTTATTCTAACATACACCCCAGAGGGCATCTTAGAGATGCCCCCTGAAACCTTAACCGACTACCAGTGTAGGCTGACTAGTTTTAGCAGCCTGCTGCACACCAGACATGTTGCTGGCCACATGGGGAGAGTGCCTTTGTCACTCTGTGGCTAGTAACAAAGCCTGTACTGGGTGGAGATGCTTCTCACCTCCCCCTGCAGGAACTGTAACACCTGGCGGTGAGCCTCAAAGGCTCACCACCTTTGTTACAGCACCCCAGGGCACTCCAGCTAGTGGAGTTGCCCGCCCCCTCCGGCCACGGCCCCACTTTTGGCGGCAAGGCCAGAGGAGATAATGAGAAAAACAAGGAGGAGTCACTGGCCAGTCAGGACAGCCCCTAAGGTGTCCTGAGCTGAGGTGACTCTGACTTTTAGAAATCCACCATCTTGCAGATGGAGGATTCCCCCAATAGGGATAGGGATGTGCCCCCCTCCCCTCAGGGAGGAGGCACAAAGAGGGTGTAGCCACCCTCAGGGCTAGTAGCCATTGGCTACTAACCCCCCAGACCTAAACACACCCCTAAATCGAGTATTTAGGGGCTCCCACAACACAGCAAGATAGATTCCTGCAACTTAAGACGAAGAAGGACTGCTGAGCTGAAAACCTGTAGAGAAGACGGAGACACCAACTGCTTTGGCCCCAGCTCTACCGGCCTGTCTCCCCACTTCTAAAGACACTGCTGCAGCGACACGTTCCACAGGGTCCAACGACCTCTGAAGCCTCAGAGGACTACCCTGCATCTGGAAGGACCAAGAACTACCGAGGACAGCGGCTCTGTTCCCCAAAGACTGCAACTTTGAAACAACACATGTTTCACGCCGGAAGCGTAAGACTTTGCACTCTGCACCCGACGCCCCCGGCTAGACTTGTGGAGAACAAACACCACAGGGAGGAATCCCCGGCGACTACGAGACCGTGAGTAGCCAGTTGACCCCCCTGAGCCCCTACAGTGACGCCTGCAGAGGGAATCCCGAGGCTCCCCCTGACCGCGACTGCCTGCTTCAAAGACCCGACGCCTGGTAAAGACACTGCACCCGCAGCCCCCAGGACCTGAAAGATCCGACCTCCAGTGCAGGAGCGACCCCCAGATGGCCCTCTCCCTTGCCCAGGTGGTGGCTACCCCGAGGAGCCCCCCTTTGCCTGCCTGCATCGCTGAAGAGACCCCTTGGTCTCCCATTGAAACCTATTGCAAACCCGACGCCTGTTTTCACACTGCACCCGGCCGCCCCCGTGCCGCTGAGGGTGTACTTTTTTGTGCTGACTCGTGTGTCCCCCCCGGTGCCCTACAAAACCCCTCTGGTCTGCCCTCCGAAGACGCGGGTACTTACCTGCTGGCAGACTGGAACCGGGGCACCCCCTTCTCCATTGAAGCGTATGCGTTTTGGGCCCCACTTTGACCTCTGCACCTGACCGGCCCTGAGCTGCTGGTGTGGTAACTTTGGGGTTGCCTTGAACCCCCAACGGTGGGCTACCTTGGACCCAACTTTGAACCCCGTAGGTGGTTTACTTACTTGCAAAACTAACAAACACTTACCTCCCCCAGGAACTGTTGAAAATTGCACTGTCTAGTTTTAAAAAAGCTATATGCCATTTGTGTGAAAACTGTATATGCTATTTTGCTAATTCAAAGTTCCTAAAGTTCATAAGTGAAATACTTTTCATTTAAAGTATTGTTTGTAAATCTTAAACCTGTGGTTCTTAAAATAAACTAAGAAAATATATGTTTGATGGCATCTGTCGCTGTAGATACGCATGTTTTGCAATAGCTCGCCATCTGGTGTTGGGCCGGAGTGTTACAAGTTGTTTTTCTTCGAAGAAGTCTTTCGAGTCACGGGACCGAGTGACTCCTCCTTTTGTCTCCATTGCGCATGGGCGTCGACTCCATCTTCGATTGTTTTTTTTCCGCCATCGGGTTCGGACGTGTTTCTGTCGCTCCGAGTTTCGGAACGGAGAATTAGCTAATTTCGGAAGATTTTCGTCGGTATTGTTGCGTTCGGGATCGGCGTACTTAGATTCAACACCGCATCGAAGATCGAAGAGCTCCGGTGCCCTTCGGGGTAGTTTTTCGATCCCCCGTCGGGGCCTGGTCGGCCCGACCGCGTGCTGAAGAACGCCGATGGAACGGACCCCGTTCCGTTTCTGCCCCAAATGCCACAATAAATACCCCTATACAGACCAACACTTGGTCTGTAACCTGTGCCTGTCACCTGAGCACAGTGAAGACACCTGTGAGGCCTGTCGTGCGTTCCGGTCCCGAAAGACACTCCGAGACCGTCGAGCCAGAAGACTTCAGATGGCGTCCGCGCCGACAGCCCACCGAGAGTTCGAGGAGCAGGAAGAGGAAGGTACCTTCTCGATCCAAGAATCGGACTCCGAAGGATTCGACGATACACAAACCGTGAGTAAGACGTCGAAAACCACACAAAGGAAGGTTTACAAGGCCCAGGGGACGCCACTGCCATCAGGCCATGGCCCACCCATAAATTCGGTGACCGACCGTCGGCACCGAAAAAGGCCCAAACAGTGCCGAGATCGTCCGACTCCGGTCGAGACACCGGCACGCAGCCTTCTCGGGACCGAGAAAGTGCTGGAGACAAGCCTCGACACCGAGATGCCGGTGTGGACACGGCTCGACGCCGAGACAGCGGCACCGAAGAAGATCGACGCCGAGAGGTTTCGGCCCCGAAAAAGAAAAAAGTCACCTCGGAGCCGAAAAAACATGCAGACAGGGTTTCGGTGCCGAAACAAACTGCAAGCGACCCAGCTTCAGGCTCTTATACAGAAGAGCACTCGCTAACCTCCCAAATGCTAAAGCATAGGTTTGAGGAAGAGCTACAATCAACTGATGTGGACCATACGCAAAAGCGTATCTTCATACAGCAGGGGACAGGAAAAATAAGCACCCTTCCCCCCATTAGAAGAAAGAGAAGGTTGGAGTTCCAAACTGAACAGACACCACAACCAAAAGTGGTGAAAAGAGTTACCCCACCACCCTCTCCTCCGCCCGTGATTAACGTCTCACCAGCACGAACTCCATCACACTCCCCAGCTCACACCACCATAAGCCAGGGTGACCAAGATCAAGACGCATGGGACCTATACGACGCCCCAGTGTCAGATAACAGTCCGGAGGCATACCCTACGAAGCCATCTCCACCAGAAGACAGCACCGCGTATTCTCAAGTGGTGGCTAGAGCAGCACAATTTCACAACGTAAGCCTCCACTCAGAACAGGTCGAGGATGATTTTTTATTCAACACACTCTCCTCCACCCACAGCTCATACCAAAGCCTGCCTATGCTCCCTGGTATGCTCCGGCACGCGAAAGAAATCTTAAAGGAGCCGGTCAAAAGTAGGGCAATCACACCAAGGGTGGAAAAAAAGTATAAGGCGCCTCCTACAGACCCGGTTTTCATCACTACACAGCTGCCACCAGACTCTGTCGTTGTAGGAGCAGCTAGGAAAAGGGCCAACTCTCACACATCTGGAGATGCACCACCCCCAGATAAAGAAAGCCGCAAGTTCGATGCAGCTGGTAAAAGAGTCGCAGCACAAGCTGCAAACCAGTGGCGCATCGCGAACTCCCAGGCACTACTTGCGCGCTATGACAGAGCCCACTGGGACGAGATGCAACATCTCATTGAACATCTGCCCAAGGACTTACAAAATAGGGCAAAACAAGTGGTTGAGGAGGGACAGACCATTTCCAACAACCAGATCCGCTCCTCCATGGACGCTGCAGATACAGCTGCACGGACAATTAATACATCTGTAACTATCAGAAGGCATGCATGGCTCCGAACGTCTGGATTTAAACCAGAGATTCAACAAGCAGTTCTCAATATGCCTTTTAATGAAAAAGAACTGTTCGGTCCAGAAGTGGACACAGCGATTGAGAAACTCAAAAAAGATACGGACACTGCCAAAGCCATGGGCGCACTCTACTCCCCGCAGAGCAGAGGGAATTACAGCACATTCTGTAAAACACCCTTTCGAGGGGGGTTTCGGGGTCAGAGCACACAAGCCAGCACCTCACAAGCAACACCGTCCAGTTACCAGGGACAGTATAGAGGAGGTTTTCGGGGACAATATAGAGGAGGGCAATTCCCTAGAAATAGAGGAAGATTTCAGAGCCCCAAAACCCCTACTGCTAAACAGTGACTCACATGTCACTCACCCCCTCCACACAACACCAGTGGGGGGAAGAATAAGTCATTATTGCAAAGCATGGGAGGAAATCACTACAGACACTTGGGTTCTAGCAATTATCCAACATGGTTATTGCATAGAATTTCTACAATTCCCTCCAAACATACCACCAAAAGCACAAAATTTGACAACACACCATTCCAATCTCCTGGAGATAGAAGTGCAGGCACTATTGCAAAAGAATGCAATCAAATTAGTGCCAAACACACAAATAAACACAGGAGTTTACTCACTGTACTTTCTGATACCAAAGAAGGACAAAACGCTGAGACCAATCCTAGACCTCAGAGTAGTGAACACTTTCATCAAATCAGACCACTTTCACATGGTCACACTACAAGAAGTATTGCCATTGCTAAAACTACACGACTACATGGCAACTTTAGACCTCAAGGATGCTTATTTCCATATACCAATACACCCATCGCACAGGAAATACCTAAGGTTTGTATTCAAGGGAATACATTACCAATTCAAGGTACTGCCTTTCGGATTAACAACCGCACCAAGAGTCTTTACCAAATGTCTAGCGGTAGTCGCTGCACACATAAGAAGGCAGCAAATACATGTGTTCCCATATCTAGACGACTGGCTAATCAAGGCCCATTCGTTAATACAGTGCTCAAATCACACAAATCATATCATACAAACCCTCTTCAAACTAGGGTTCACCGTCAATTTCACAAAATCCAAAATTCTGCCGCGCAAGGTACAACAATACCTGGGAGCCATAATAGACACATCAAAAGGAGTAGCCACTCCAAGTCCACAAAGAATTCGAAATTTCAACACCATCATACAACGCATGTATCCAACACAAAGGATACAAGCAAAGATGGTACTACAACTCCTAGGCATGATGTCTTCATGCATAGCCATTGTCCCAAACGCAAGACTGCACATGAGGCCCTTACAACAGTGCCTAGCATCACAGTGGTCACAAGCACAGGGTAACCTTATAGATCTGGTGTTAATAGACCGCCAAACTTACCTCTCGCTTCTGTGGTGGAACAACATAAATTTAAACAAAGGGCGGCCTTTCCAAGACCCAGTGCCACAATACGTAATAACAACAGATTCTTCCATGACAGGGTGGGGAGCACACCTCGATCAACACAGCATACAAGGACAATGGAACGTACATCAAACAAAACTGCATATAAATCACCTAGAACTTCTAGCAGTTTTTCAAGCACTAAAAGCTTTCCAACCAATAATAGTTCACAAATACATTCTCGTCAAAACAGACAACATGACAACAATGTATTATCTAAACAAGCAAGGGGGGACGCACTCCACGCAGTTAAGCCTGCTAGCACAAAAGATTTGGCGTTGGGCAATTCACAACCAAATTCGCCTAATAGCACAATTTATACCAGGGATCCAAAATCAACTCGCAGACAATCTCTCTCGAGATCACCAACAGGTCCACGAATGGGAAATTCACCCCCAAATTCTGAACACTTATTTCAAACTCTGGGGAACACCTCAGATAGACTTGTTTGCGACAAGGGAGAACGCAAAATGCCAAAACTTCGCATCCAGATACCCACACAAACAGTCCCAAGGCAATGCCCTATGGATGAACTGGTCAGGGATATTTGCTTACGCTTTTCCTCCTCTCCCTCTCCTTCCTTACCTGGTAAACAAACTCAGTCAAAACAAACTCAAACTCATATTGATAGCACCAACTTGGGCAAGGCAACCCTGGTACACAACGCTGCTAGACCTATCAGTAGTACCCTGCATCAAATTGCCCAACAGGCCAGATCTGTTGACACAGCACAACCAAAAGATCAGACACCCAGATCCAGCATCGCTGAATCTAGCAATCTGGCTCCTGAAATCCTAGAATTCGGGCACTTACAACTTACCCAAGAATGTATGGAAGTCATAAAGCAAGCCAGAAGGCCATCCACCAGGCACTGCTATGCAAGTAAATGGAAGAGGTTTGTCTGCTACTGCCATATTAATCAAATACAACCATTACACACAACTCCAGAACATGTAGTGGGTTACTTGCTTCACTTACAAAAATCTAACCTGGCTTTCTCTTCCATTAAAATACACCTTGCAGCAATATCTGCATACCTGCAGACTACCTATTCAACTTCCCTATATAAGATACCAGTCATTAAAGCATTCATGGAGGGCCTTAGGAGAATTATACCACCAAGAACACCACCTGTTCCTTCATGGAACCTAAATGTTGTCCTAACTAGACTTATGGGTCCACCTTTTGAACCCATGCACTCCTGCGAAATACAGTTCCTAACCTGGAAGGTGGCATTTCTCATCGCCATTACTTCCCTAAGAAGAGTAAGCGAGATTCAGGCGTTTACAATACAGGAACCTTTTATACAACTACACAAGAATAAGGTCGTCCTAAGGACCAATCCTAAATTTTTGCCAAAGGTTATTTCACCGTTCCATCTAAATCAAACAGTGGAACTTCCAGTGTTCTTTCCACAGCCAGATACCGTAGCTGAAAGGGCACTACATACATTAGATGTCAAAAGAGCATTGATGTATTACATTGACAGAACAAAAAACATCAGAAAGACTAAACAACTATTTATTGCATTTCAAAAACCTCATGCAGGAAACCCAATATCAAAACAAGGTATAGCCAGATGGATAGTTAAATGCATCCAAATCTGCTACCTTAAAGCTAAACGACAGCTGCCCATTACACCAAGGGCACACTCAACCAGAAAGAAAGGTGCTACCATGGCCTTTCTAGGAAACATCCCAATGCAAGAAATATGTAAGGCAGCCACATGGTCTACGCCTCACACATTCACCAAGCACTACTGTGTAGACGTGTTATCCGCACAACAAGCCACAGTAGGTCAAGCCGTATTAAGGACATTATTTCAAACTACTTCCACTCCTACAGGCTGATCCACCGCTTTTGGGGAGATAACTGCTTACTAGTCTATGCAAAACATGCGTATCTACAGCTACAGATGCCATCGAACTGAAAATGTCACTTACCCAGTGTACATCTGTTCGTGGCATCAGTCGCAGTAGATTCGCATGTGCCCACCCGCCTCCCCGGGAGCCTGTAGCAGTTTGGAAGTTACCTTCAATTATTTATATATGTATCATCTCAACCTTAAATAGGTGCATACTTAGTCACTCCATTGCATGGGCACTATTACTACAATTCAACTCCTACCTCACCCTCTGCGGGGAAAAACAATCGAAGATGGAGTCGACGCCCATGCGCAATGGAGACAAAAGGAGGAGTCACTCGGTCCCGTGACTCGAAAGACTTCTTCGAAGAAAAACAACTTGTAACACTCCGGCCCAACACCAGATGGCGAGCTATTGCAAAACATGCGAATCTACTGCGACTGATGCCACGAACAGATGTACACTGGGTAAGTGACATTTTCATTTTCTATACAAAAACCTATTGGCCTGGAATTGTCTCTGAGTGTGTGTTCCTCATTTATTGCCTGTGTGTGTACAACAAATGCTTAACTCTACCCTCTGATAAGCCTACTGCTCGGCCACACTACCACAAAATAGAGCATTAGAATTATCTCTTTTTGCCACTATCTTACCTCTAAGGGGAACCCTTGGACTCTGGGCATGCTATTTCTTACTTTGAAATAGTACATACAGAGCCAACTTCCTACAGGAACTCACTGCAAGTCTGCAGTGTAGAGGGCTCCGAGAGGAACTCACTGCAGGTCTGCAGTATAGAGGGCTCAGGGAGGAGGGCATCGCAGGTCTGCAGTATAGAGGGCTCAGAGAGGAAGGCATTGCAGGTCTGCGGTATAGAGGGCTCAGAGAGAAGGCATTGCAGGTCTGCAGTATAGCGGGCTCAGAGAGGAACTCACCGCAGGTCTGCAGTATAGAGGGCTCAGGGAGGAGGCATTGCAGGTCTGCAGTATAGAGGGCTCAGAGAGGAACTCACCGCAGGTCTGCAGTATAGAGGGCTCAGGGAGGAGGGCATCGCAGGTCTGTAGTATAGAGGGCTCAGAGAGGAAGGCATTGCAGGCCTGCAGTATAGAGGGCTCAGAGAGGAAGGCATTGCAGGTCTGCAGTATAGACGGCTCAGAGAGGAACTCACTGCAGGTCTGCAGTATAGAGGGCTCCGAGAGGAACTCACTGCAGGTCTGCAGTATAGGGGGCTCAGAGAGGAACTCACTGCAGGTCTTCAGTATAGAGGGTTCAGAGAGGAGGGCATTGCAGGCCTGTAGTAGAGGGCTCAGAGAGGAAGGCATTGCAGGTCTGCAGTATAGAGGGCTCAGAGAGGAACTCACTGCAGGTCTGCAGTATAGGGGGCTCCGAGAGGAGGGCATTGCAGGCCTGCAGTATAGAGGACTCAGGGAGGAGGGCATCGCAGGTCTGCAGTATAGAGGGCTCAGAGAGGAAGGCATTGCAGGCCTGCAGTATAGAGGGCTCAGAGAGGATCTCACTGCAGGCCTGCAGTATAGAGGGCTCAGAGAGAAGGCATTGCAGGTCTGCAGTATAGAGGGCTCAGAGAGGAACTCACCGCAGGTCTGCAGTATAGAGGGCTCAGAGAGGAACTCACCGCAGGTCTGTAGTATAGAGGGCTCAGAGAGGAGGGCATTGCAGGCCTGTAGTAGAGGGGTCAGAGAGGAAGGCATTGCAGGTCTGCAGTATAGAGGGCTCAGAGAGGAACTCACTGCAGGTCTGCAGTATAGAGGGCTCCGAGAGGAACTCACTGCAGTTCTGCAGTATAGGGGGCTCAGAGAGGAACTCACTGCAGGTCTTCAGTATAGAGGGCTCAGAGAGGAAAGCATTGCAGGTCTGCAGTATAGAGGGCTCAGAGATGAAGGCATTGCAGGCCTGCAGTATAGAGGGTTCAGAGAGGAGGGCATTGCAGGCCTGCAGTAGAGGGCTCAGAGAGGAACTCACTGCAGGTCTGCAGTATAGAGGGCTCAGAGAGGAAAGCATTGCAGGCCTGCAGTATAGAGGGCTCAGAGAGGAAGTCACTGCAGGTCTGCAGTATAGGGGGCTCAGAGAGGAACTCACTGCAGGTCTGCAGTATAGAGGGCTCAGAGAGGAACTCAACGCAGGTCTGTAGTATAGAGGGCTCCGAGAGGAACTCACTGCAGGCCTGCAGTATAGAGGGCTCCAAGAGGAACTCACTGCAGGTCTGTAGTATAGAGGGCTCCGAGGTGAACTCACTGCAGGCCTGCAGTATAGAGGGCTCCGAGAGGAACTCACTGCAGGTCTGTAGTATAGAGGGCTCAGAGAGGAACTCACCGCACGTCTGTAGTATAGAGGGCTCCGAGAGGAACTCACTGCAGGCCTGCAGTATACAGAGGAGGAGAGGATCTCACTGCAGGCCTGCAGTATGCAGGGGAGGAGAGGATCTCACTGCAGGCCTGCAGTATGCAGGGGAGGAGAGGATCTCACTGCAGGCCTGCAGTATACAGGGGACGGAGAGGAACTCACTGCAGGCCTGCAGTATACAGAGGAGGAGAGGATCTCACTGCAGGCCTGCAGTATACAGAGGAGGAGGGGATCTCACTGCAGGCCTGCAGTATACAGAGGAGGAGAGGATCTCACTGCAGGCCTGCAGTATACAGAGGAGGAGAGGATCTCACTGCAGGCCTGCAGTATACAGAAGCGGGAGAGGAACTTACTTCAGCCTGCATACAGAGGCTAGAGAGAAATTATCTGCAAGCCCACAGTAGAGGAGAGGGCCTTCAAGATGCAGTGCCAGAGAGGGCACACAGCCCTTCACTGCAGGTCTGCAGTATAAGGGGCAAGAAGGGGTGCACTGTCCTTCACTCCAGCTCCATAGGGGCAGAAGAGGGACACAGCGGGTCATTCCGACCCTGGCGGTCGGTGGCCGCCAGGGCCACCGACCACGGGAGCACCGCCAACAGGCTGGCGGTGCTCCTACGAGCATTCTGACCGCGGCGGTTTAGCCGCGGTCAGACGCGGAAAGCCAGCGGTCTCCCGCTGACTTTCCGCCGCTCGTAGGAATCCTCCATGGCTGCGGAGCGCGCTCCGCAGCCATGGAGGATTCCGACTCCCCCTCCCGCCATCCAGTTCCTGGCGGTTCTCCCGCCGGGAACCGGATGGCGGGAGGGGGAGTCGCGGGGCCCCTGGGGGCCCCTAAAAGTATTTCAGTGTCTGCAAAGCAGACACTGAAATACGCGACGGGTGCAACTGCACCCGTCGCACCTTCCCACTCCGCCGGCTCTATTACGAGCCGGCGTCATCGTGGGAAGGGAGTTTTCCCCTGGGCTGGCGGGCGGTCTTGCGAAGACCGCCCGCCAGCCCAGGGGAAAACTCGGAATACCCTCCGCGGTCTTTCGACCGCGGAGCGGTATTTCGGAGGGGGGAAGTCTGGCGGGCGGCCTCCGCCGCCCGTCAGACTCAGAATTAGGGCCACAGTGTCCTTCGCTCCATGTGTCCACGGGAAGGTGAGGGACACACTGCTCTTTGCTCCCAATGTATAGGGGCAGTAGGACACTGCACTTCACCCCAGGTCCTTAGAGGCAGGAGAGAGACACTGCACTTCACTCTAGGTTTGTAGGGGCAGGAGAGGGACACACTGCACTTCACTCTAGGTTTGTAGGGGCAGGAGAGGGACACACTGCACTTCGCTTCAGGTTTGTAGGGGCAGGAGAGGGACACACTGCACTTCGCGTCAGGTTTGTAGGGGCAGGAGAGGGACACACTGCACTTCGCGTCAGGTTTGTAGGGGCAGGAGAGGGACACACTGCACTTCGCTTCAGGTTTGTAGGGGCAGGAGAGGGACACACTGCACTTTGCTTCAGGTTTGTAGGGGCAGGAGAGGGACACACTGTCCTTCGCTCAACGTGTACAGGGGGACACATTGCACTTTGCTCCAGGTCTATAAGCGGAGGAGAGGGGAACACTTCACTCCCAGTCTATAAGTGCTGGAAAGGAACACACTGCAGTTTTCCCCACGTGTACAGGGGCAGGAGAGGGACACATTGCACTTTGCTCCCTGTCTGTAGGAGCGGGACACACTGCACTTCACTGCACGTTCACAGGGGCAAGCGAGGGGCACACTGCACTTCCCTCCAGGTCTATAGGGGCAGTAGAGGGACACACTGCACTTCGCTCCACGTTCACAGGGGCAGGCGAGGGACACACTGCACTTTGCTCCCGGTCTGTAGGGACAGGAGAGGGACACACTGCACTTCACTCCACGTTCACAGGGGCAGGCGAGGGACACACTGCACTTTGCTCCCGGTCTGTAGGGACAGGAGAGGGACACTGCACTTCTCTCCACGTGTACAGGAGCAGGAGAGTGACATACTGCACTTCGTTCCAGGTCTATGGGGGGTAGGAGAGAGACACACTGCAGTTTGCCCCACATGTACAGGGGCCGGAGGGGGACACACTGCACTTCGCTCCCAGGCTGTACGGGTAGGAGAGGGACACACTGCACTCCAGGTTTATAGGGACAGGAAAGGGGCACACTGTCCTTCACTCCATGTGTACAGGGGCAGGTGAGGGACACACTGCACTCCCGGTCTATAGGGGCAGTAAAAGGACACTGCACTTTGTCCCAGGTCTATAGGGGTAGGAGAGAGACACACTGCACTTTGCCCCAGCTCTATGGGGGCTGGAGAGGGACACACTACAATTGTCCTCACATGTACAGGGGCAGGAGGGGGACACACTGCACTTCTCTCCCTGTCTATAGGGGCTGGAGAGGGACACACTGCAGTTTTCCCCACATGTACAGGGACAGGAGGGGGACACACTGCACTTTGCTCCCTGTCTATAGGGGCAGGAGAGGGAAACACTGCGCTTCACTACATGTGTACAGGGGCAGGTGAGGGACACTTCACTTCACTCCCGGTCTTTCAGGGCAGGAGAGGGACACACTGCACTTGGCTCCAGGTCTACAGGGGCAGTAGAAATACCCTGGACCTTGCACCAGACCCCTAGGGCAGGAGAGGGACACACTGCACTTCACTCCCGGTCTAAAGGGGCAGGAGAGGGAGACACTGCACTTCGCTCCACGTGTACAGGGGCAGGAGAGTGACATTCTGCACTTAGTTCACGGTCTATAGGGGCAGTAGAAATACACTGGACTTCGCCCCTGATCTGTAGGGCAGGAGAGGGACACACTGCACTTTGCTCACGGTCTATAGGGGCAGGAGGGGGACACACTGCACTTCACTCCAGGTCTATAGGGGCTGGAGAGGGACACACTGCACTTCACTCCCGGTCTATGGAATCAGGAGAGGGACACACTGCACTTCGCTCTACGTGTACAGGGGCAGGAGAAGGACACACTGCACTTCACTCCAGGTCTATAGGGGCTGGAGAGGGACACACTGCATGACGTTCCAGATCTATAGAAGCAGGAGAGGGAGACACTGCACTTCACTCCCGGTCTATGGGGTCAGGACAGGGAGACACTGCACTTCGCTCCTCGTGTACAGGGGCAGGAGAGTGACATTCTGCACTTAGTTCACGGTCTATAGGGGCAGGAGAGGGACACACTGCACTTCACTCCCGGTCTAAAGGGGCAGGAGAGGGACACACTGCATGACGTTCCAGATCTGTAGGGCAGGAGAGGGACACACTGCACTTCACTCCCGGTCTATGGAGTCAGGAGAGGGACACACTGCACTTCACTCCCGGTCTATGGAGTCAGGAGAGGGACACACTGCACTTCGCTTCACGTGTACAGGGGCAGGAGAGGGACACACTGCACTTCACTCCCGGTCTATGGAGTCAGGAGAGGGACACACTGCACTTCACTCCCGGTCTATGGAGTCAGGAGAGGGACACACTGCACTTCGCTCCACGTGTACAGGGGCAGGAGAGGGACACACTGCACGTTGCTCACGGTCTATGGGAGCAGGAGAGGGACACACTGCACTTCCCTCCAGGTCTATAGGGACAGGAGAGGGACACACTGCACTTCCCTCCAGGTCTATAGGGACAGGAGAGGGACACACTGCACTTCGCTCCAGGTCTATAGGGACAGGAGAGGGACACACTGTACTTCCCTCCAGGTCTATAGGGGCTGGAGAGGGACACACTGCATGACGTTCCAGATCTATAGAAGCAGGAGAGGGAGAGACTGCACTTCACTCCCGGTCTATGGGGTCAGGACAGGGAGACACTGCACTTCGCTCCACGTGTACAGGGGCAGGAGAGTGACATTCTGCACTTAGTTCACGGTCTATGGAGTCTGGAGAGGGACACACTGCACTTCGCTCCACGTGTACAGGGGCAGGAGAGGGACACACTGCACTTCGCTCCAGGTCTATAGGGGCTGGAGAGGGACACACTGCACTTTGCTCACGGTCTATGGGAGCAGGAGAGGGACACACTGCACTTTGCTCACGGTCTATGGGAGCAGGAGAGGGACACACTGCACTTCCCTCCAGGTCTATAGGGACAGGAGAGAGACACACTGCACTTCCCTCCAGGTCTATAGGGGCTGGAGAGGGACACACTGCACTTTGCTCACAGTCTATGGGAGCAGGAGAGGGACACACTGCACTTTGCTCACGGTCTATGGGAGCAGGAGAGGGACACACTGCACTTCCCTCCAGGTCTATAGGGACAGGAGAGAGACACACTGCACTTCACTCCAGGTCTATGGGGACAGGAGAGGGACACACTGCACTTCACTCCAGGTCTATAGGGACAGGAGAGAGACACACTGCACTTCACTCCAGGTCTATAGGGACAGGAGAGGGACACACTGCACTTCCCTCCAGGTCTATAGGGACAGGAGAGAGACACACTGCACTTCACTCCAGGTCTATAGGGACAGGAGAGGGACACACTGCACTTCCCTCCAGGTCTATAGGGACAGGAGAGAGACACACTGCACTTCACTCCAGGTCTTTAGGGACAGGAGAGGGGGACACTGCACTTCACTCCAGGTCTATGGAATCAGGAGAGGGACACACTGCACTTCGCTCTACGTGTACAGGGGCAGGAGAGGGGGACACTGCACTTCGCTCTACGTGTACAGGGGCAGGAGAGGGACACACTGCACTTCACTCCCGGCTATGGAATCAGGAGAGGGACACACTGCACTTCGCTCTACGTGTACAGGGGCAGGAGAAGGACACACTGCACTTCACTCCAGGTCTATAGGGGCTGGAGAGGGACACACTGCATGACGTTCCAGATCTATAGAAGCAGGAGAGGGAGACACTGCACTTCACTCCCGGTCTATGGGGTCAGGACAGGGAGACACTGCACTTCGCTCCTCGTGTACAGGGGCAGGAGAGTGACATTCTGCACTTAGTTCACGGTCTATAGGGGCAGGAGAGGGACACACTGCACTTCACTCCCGGTCTAAAGGGGCAGGAGAGGGACACACTGCATGACGTTCCAGATCTGTAGGGCAGGAGAGGGACACACTGCACTTCACTCCCGGTCTATGGAGTCAGGAGAGGGACACACTGCACTTCACTCCCGGTCTATGGAGTCAGGAGAGGGACACACTGCACTTCACTCCCGGTCTATGGAGTCAGGAGAGGGACACACTGCACTTCGCTTCACGTGTACAGGGGCAGGAGAGGGACACACTGCACTTCACTCCCGGTCTATGGAGTCAGGAGAGGGACACACTGCACTTCACTCCCGGTCTATGGAGTCAGGAGAGGGACACACTGCACTTCGCTCCACGTGTACAGGGGCAGGAGAGGGACACACTGCACGTTGCTCACGGTCTATGGGAGCAGGAGAGGGACACACTGCACTTCCCTCCAGGTCTATAGGGACAGGAGAGAGACACACTGCACTTCCCTCAAGGTCTATAGGGACAGGAGAGGGACACACTGCACTTCGCTCCAGGTCTATAGGGACAGGAGAGGGACACACTGCACTTCGCTCCAGGTCTATAGGGGCTGGAGAGGGACACACTGCACTTTGCTCACGGTCTATGGGAGCAGGAGAGGGACACACTGCACTTTGCTCACGGTCTATGGGAGCAGGAGAGGGACACACTGCACTTCCCTCCAGGTCTATAGGGACAGGAGAGGGACACACTGCACTTCCCTCCAGGTCTATAGGGACAGGAGAGGGACACACTGCACTTCGCTCCAGGTCTATAGGGACAGGAGAGGGACACACTGTACTTCCCTCCAGGTCTATAGGGGCTGGAGAGGGACACACTGCATGACGTTCCAGATCTATAGAAGCAGGAGAGGGAGAGACTGCACTTCACTCCCGGTCTATGGGGTCAGGACAGGGAGACACTGCACTTCGCTCCACGTGTACAGGGGCAGGAGAGTGACATTCTGCACTTAGTTCACGGTCTATGGAGTCTGGAGAGGGACACACTGCACTTCGCTCCACGTGTACAGGGGCAGGAGAGGGACACACTGCACTTCGCTCCAGGTCTATAGGGGCTGGAGAGGGACACACTGCACTTTGCTCACGGTCTATGGGAGCAGGAGAGGGACACACTGCACTTTGCTCACGGTCTATGGGAGCAGGAGAGGGACACACTGCACTTCCCTCCAGGTCTATAGGGACAGGAGAGAGACACACTGCACTTCCCTCCAGGTCTATAGGGGCTGGAGAGGGACACACTGCACTTTGCTCACAGTCTATGGGAGCAGGAGAGGGACACACTGCACTTTGCTCACGGTCTATGGGAGCAGGAGAGGGACACACTGCACTTCCCTCCAGGTCTATAGGGACAGGAGAGAGACACACTGCACTTCACTCCAGGTCTATGGGGACAGGAGAGGGACACACTGCACTTCACTCCAGGTCTATAGGGACAGGAGAGAGACACACTGCACTTCACTCCAGGTCTATAGGGACAGGAGAGGGACACACTGCACTTCCCTCCAGGTCTATAGGGACAGGAGAGAGACACACTGCACTTCACTCCAGGTCTATAGGGACAGGAGAGGGACACACTGCACTTCCCTCCAGGTCTATAGGGACAGGAGAGAGACACACTGCACTTCACTCCAGGTCTTTAGGGACAGGAGAGGGGGACACTGCACTTCACTCCAGGTCTATGGAATCAGGAGAGGGACACACTGCACTTCGCTCTACGTGTACAGGGGCAGGAGAGGGGGACACTGCACTTCGCTCTACGTGTACAGGGGCAGGAGAGGGACACACTGCACTTCACTCCCGGCTATGGAATCAGGAGAGGGACACACTGCACTTCGCTCTACGTGTACAGGGGCAGGAGAAGGACACACTGCACTTCACTCCAGGTCTATAGGGGCTGGAGAGGGACACACTGCATGACGTTCCAGATCTATAGAAGCAGGAGAGGGAGACACTGCACTTCACTCCCGGTCTATGGGGTCAGGACAGGGAGACACTGCACTTCGCTCCTCGTGTACAGGGGCAGGAGAGTGACATTCTGCACTTAGTTCACGGTCTATAGGGGCAGGAGAGGGACACACTGCACTTCACTCCCGGTCTAAAGGGGCAGGAGAGGGACACACTGCATGACGTTCCAGATCTGTAGGGCAGGAGAGGGACACACTGCACTTCACTCCCGGTCTATGGAGTCAGGAGAGGGACACACTGCACTTCACTCCCGGTCTATGGAGTCAGGAGAGGGACACACTGCACTTCACTCCCGGTCTATGGAGTCAGGAGAGGGACACACTGCACTTCGCTTCACGTGTACAGGGGCAGGAGAGGGACACACTGCACTTCACTCCCGGTCTATGGAGTCAGGAGAGGGACACACTGCACTTCACTCCCGGTCTATGGAGTCAGGAGAGGGACACACTGCACTTCGCTCCACGTGTACAGGGGCAGGAGAGGGACACACTGCACGTTGCTCACGGTCTATGGGAGCAGGAGAGGGACACACTGCACTTCCCTCCAGGTCTATAGGGACAGGAGAGAGACACACTGCACTTCCCTCAAGGTCTATAGGGACAGGAGAGGGACACACTGCACTTCGCTCCAGGTCTATAGGGACAGGAGAGGGACACACTGCACTTCGCTCCAGGTCTATAGGGGCTGGAGAGGGACACACTGCACTTTGCTCACGGTCTATGGGAGCAGGAGAGGGACACACTGCACTTTGCTCACGGTCTATGGGAGCAGGAGAGGGACACACTGCACTTCCCTCCAGGTCTATAGGGACAGGAGAGAGACACACTGCACTTCCCTCCAGGTCTATAGGGACAGGAGAGGGACGCACTGCACTTCCCTCCAGGTCTATAGGGACAGGAGAGAGACACACTGCACTTCACTCCAGGTCTATAGGGACAGGAGAGGGACACACTGCACTTCGCTCCAGGTCTATAGGGACAGGAGAGGGGCACACTGCACTTCGCTCCAGGTCTATAGGGACAGGAGAGGGGCACACTGCACTTCGCTCCAGGTCTATAGGGACAGGAGAGGGGCACACTGCCCTTCGCTGCAGACCCACAGGGTGAGGAGAAAGGCGCTGCCCTTCGCTGCAGACCAAGAGAGGCAGAAGGCGCTTCCCATGCAGTTCATTGTGATTACTTTGTTTCATAGCGCCACGAAGTGATGTGTTCGGCCTATGTGAGATTGCCGCGGCAGGTCTCCATCCTGTGGTGTGCCATGGGCGGGGGTCCGGTGGGGGCACAGGCCCTTTCCGAGGTCAGAGAGTGATCTCTCTGGGTCACCGCCCCCAGCAGGGCTCATCTTTTGTTGAGCTTTTTGCATCCTGGCGCTAAGTGCTCTCCGGGGCCTGCAAGTGCCGCGGGTTTCTCATTCCTAAAGCTGTAGAAGGGGTCACAGTCAGTCAATACACCCCCCACCCCGCGGCCGAAAGACGGGGGGCGGCTCAGGCCAAGTGCAGGGAGGTGACGCCTCACACCAAGGCCGGGGGGGCATGGGGTGCCGTCAATATGCTGCATTCACGGGGCGCCCCCACTGAGCGCCCCGTCTCTTTACAATGGGTGTGAGCTGGGCTCAGCCCGGAGGGAGGAGGGGGTAATCCACTCAGGCGCCACCTCGCACCCCCAGGGCACCCCCTGCAGCACCCCCCAACAAAAGGCCTCTCGATCGGCCACTTAATCAGCAACTTTCCCGCCCCCCCCCCCCCCCATCTGCATAGCCCCGGCGCACCCCCTTTGTCTTTCACACCGCCCTCTTATCTGTTAGTGGTGTGTCTGGGGGTGCGGCGGACCCCCCACACGCACACACAAGTGTGAATGAAAGAGGGCACGGCGGTGTATGGATCTTATCTCTACAGTTTTATGCAGCGCCAACTCGGCCCGGGCGCCTCGGAGCGCTTTACAGATTCACGTTAGTGATTAGAGCAGAATCACAGGATGTCGAGCCTAGGCCGGGGTCACCTGGGCCCCAGTTCCACAGCTGCAGCAGCGTACCCCTAGCAAAGCTCAGAATGTGGAGCCACTTGGTGGTAGGCACTGGGCAACGATGCCCTATCAGTGGTGGTATGTACTGGGAGGTGATGCCCTCTCTAGTGGAATGCACTGGTAGTGATGCCCTCTCTCATGTGGTATGCATTGTGTTAGGATGCCCTCTCTGGTTGTATGCACTGGCTTACGATGCTCTCTCCTTGGTGGTACACACTGGCATGCAATGCCCCCTCTCTTGTGGTAAGCTCCGGGCTGCCCCCCCCCCCCCCACCCGTGTTATCACTGGGAGGCGAAGCTCGAGCAACGATGCCATCTCTCTGGTGATATGCACTGGCACACAATGCTCTCTCCTTGGTGGTACGCACTGGGAGGGATGCCCTCTCCCTGGTGGTACACACTGGTAGGGATGCCCTCTCCCTGGTAGTACACACTGGTAGGGATGCCCCTACTGCTAGTGCACACTGGCCCAGGATGTGCTCGCTGGTGGTATGCACTGGGAGGGATTCCCTCTCCCTGGTAGTACACACTGGTAGGGGTGCCCCTACTGCTAGTGCACACTGGCCCAGGATGTGCTCGCTGGTGGTATGCACTGAGAGGGATGCCCTCTCCTTGGTGGTACGCACTGGGATGGATGCCCTCTCCTTGGTGGTACGCACTGGGAGGGATGCCCTCTCCCTGGTGGTACACACTGGTAGGGATGCCCTCTCCCTGGTAGTACACACTGGTAGGGATGCCCCTACTGCTAGTGCACACTGGCCCAGGATGTGCTCGCTGGTGGTATGCACTGGAAGGGATTCCCTCTCCCTGGTGGTACACACTGGTAGGGATGCCCTCTCCCTGGTGGTACACACTGGTAGGGATGCCCTCTCCCTGGTAGTACACACTGGTAGGGATGCCCCTACTGCTAGTGCACACTGGCCCAGGATGTGCTCGCTGGTGGTATGCACTGGGAGGGATTCCCTCTCCCTGGTGGTACACACTGGTAGGGATGCCCTCTCCCTGGTGGTACACACTGGTAGGGATGCCCTCTCCCTGGTAGTACACACTGGTAGGGATGCCCCTACTGCTAGTGCACACTGGCCCAGGATGTGCTCGCTGGTGGTATGCACTGGGAGGGATTCCCTCTCCCTGGTGGTACACACTGGTAGGGTTGCCCCTACTGCTAGTGCACACTGGCAGTGGGTGTGCTCTCTGGTGGTATGCACTGGGAGGGAAAGCTGTCTCTTTAATGGAACACACTGGCTGGTGACCCCCTGTCTGATAAACTTGAATTTATTGCAAAGCGGTAATATGTCCATGGCATCAAAAAGTTGGATGGACTGAAGTTGTGATGAGAAAGGATGTGCTAAATCATATGGGGCCGGATTCACAAAGGTAAACTTGAACGTTTGGTCTAAACTTACACCAAATGTCTAACTTTACAACTTTGGGAATCCAAAAAGGGCACTTACGAGTGGTATATTTATGTCCACACTTAAAGGGGGATCACCTTCCTGAGTGTGGACCTAAAGATACTACTGGTAAGGGTCTCCACCCGAGTGTGGACAGGAAATACCTCTGAAACAAGACATAGCACTCCGCAGCCACCAAGTCTGATTGGAATAGGCCATGCAAGGTTCATGGAACCGGTCAGAACACCCTATACTGAAGCGAATACTTCAGTTTAGGCCCCACTACTATACACCTGGATTGGAAATAATAGTCCAGGAGACGCTGCCCGTACTGAAAGGTGACTGCACCAGCGGTTACTCCCAGCATAGGACACCGTAATCCAGATGATGACTAAACACCGCAAGTGCGGCCTCTTGGACAGTAGGTATCAGTCTAGAAGATACCTCCAGCATCTTACATAATAACACAACTCCTTGTCCAAGTCTGGACACGGTGCTCCAGCAGAGTCCTCTAGAACTGGACCCCTGGATCCAGGAGGTGCCTCGGATCTGGACACGGTGCTCTAGCAGAGTCCTCTAGAACTGGACCCCTGGATCCAGGAGGTGCCTCGGATCTGGACACGGTGCTCTAGCAGAGACCTGCAGAAGAGACCCCTGAATGCAGGAGATGCCTCGGATCTGGACACGGTGCTCCAGCAGAGACCTGCGGAAGAGACCCCTGAATGCAGGAGATGCCTCGGATCTGGACACGGTGCTCCAGCAGAGACCTGCGGAAGAGACCCCTGAATGCAGGAGATGCCTCGGATCTGGACACGGTGCTTTAGCAGAGGCCTGCGGAAGAGACCCCTGAATGCAGGAGATGCCTCGGATCTGGACACGGTGCTCTAGTAGAGGCCTGCAGAAGAGACCCCTGAATGCAGGAGATGCCACAGATCTGGACACAGTGCTCTAGCAGAGTCCTCTAGAACTGGACCCCTGGATCCAGGAGGTGCCTCGGATCTGGACACGGTGCTCCAGCAGAGACCTGCGGAAGAGACCCCTGAATGCAGGAGATGCCTCGGATCTGGACACGGTGCTCCAGCAGAGTCCTCTAGAACTGGACCCCTGGATCCAGGAGGTGCCTCGGATCTGGACATGGTGCTCCAGCAGAGACTTGCGGAAGAGACCCCTGAATGCAGGAGGTGCCTCGGATCTGGACACGGTGCTCCAGCAGAGACCTGCGGAAGAGACCCCTGAATGCAGGAGATGCCTCGGATCTGGACACGGTGCTCTAGTAGAGGCCCGCAGAAGAGACCCCTGAATCCAGGAGGTGCCTCGGATCTGGACACGGTGCTCTAGCAGAGTCCTCTAGAACTGGACCCCTGGATCCAGGAGGTGCCTCGGATCTGGACACGGTGCTCCAGCAGAGACCTGCGGAAGAGACCCCTGAATGCAGGAGATGCCTCGGATCTGGACACGGTTCTCCAGCAGAGACCTCTAGAACTGGACCCCTGGATTCAGGAGGTGCCTCGGATCGGGACACGGTGCTCTAGCAGAGGCCCGCAGAAGAGACCCCTGAATGCAGGAGATGCCTCGGATCTGGACACAGTGCTCTAGTAGAGGCCCGCAGAAGAGACCCCTGAATGCAGGAAATGCCTCGGATCTGGACACAGTGCTCTAGCAGAGTCCTCTAGAACTGGACCCCTGGATCCAGGAGGTGCCTCGGATCTGGACACGGTGCTCCAGCAGAGACCTGCGGAAGAGACCCCTGAATGCAGGAGATGCCTCGGATCTGGACACGGTGCTCCAGCAGAGTCCTCTAGAACTGGACCCCTGCATCCAGGAGGTGCCTCGGATCTGGACATGGTGCTCCAGCAGAGACCTGCGGAAGAGACCCCTGAATGCAGGAGGTGCCTCGGATCTGGACACGGTTCTCCAGCAGAGACCTGCGGAAGAGACCCCTGAATGCAGGAGATGCCTCGGATCTGGACACGGTGCTCTAGTAGAGGCCCGCAGAAGAGACCCCTGAATCCAGGAGGTGCCTCGGATCAGGACACAGTGCTCTAGCAGAGTCCTCTAGAACTGGACCCCTGGATCCAGGAGGTGCCTCGGATCTGGACACGGTGCTCCAGCAGAGACCTGCGGAAGAGACCCCTGAATGCAGGAGATGCCTCGGATCTGGACACGGTTCTCCAGCAGAGGCCTCTAGAACTGGATCCAGGAGGTGCCTTGGATCGGGACACGGTGCTCTAGCAGAGGCTCGCAGAAGAGACCCCTGAATGCAAGAGATGCCTCGGATCTGGACACGGTGCTCTAGCAGAGTCCTCTAGAACTGGACCCCTGGATCCAGGAGGTGCCTCGGATCTGGACACGGTGCTCCAGCAGAGACCTGCAGAAGAGACCCCTGAATGCAGGAGATGCCTCGGATCTGGACACGGTGCTCTAGCAGAGGCCTGCGGAAGAGACCCCTGAATGCAGGAGGTGCCACAGATCTGGACACGGTGCTCCAGCAGAGGCCTGCGGAAGAGACCCCTGAACGCAGGGGATGCCACAGAGCTGAGCACCTCCTGAGAGGGCACCCCTGGGGTCAGGTCACCTCCTATACTGAGGGCATCCTTGGACTCAGGGCACCACTGGAGTCAGGGCACCCCCATACTGAAAGCATCCTTAGAGTCAGGGCACACCCTATACTGGACCCCGTTATACTGAGGACACCTCCTATACTGTGGGGACCTCAGGGCACCCTTATACTGAGGGCACCCTTATACTGAGGGCACGCCCGATACTGAGGGCACCCATGGAGTCTGGGCACACCATAAACTGAGGGCACAAGTGGAGTCAAGGCACCCCTTACACCCAGGGCAACTTCTGGACACAGGGATCCCCTTACACCGAGGGCATCTCTGGACTCGGGCATCCCTGGAGCCAGGGACCCTCTTTTACTGAGGGCAGCCCCTATACTTAGGGCACCTCTGGACTCAGGACGCCACTGGAGCCAGGGACCCTCTTTTACTGAGGGCACCCCTTATACCAAGGGCACCTCTGGACCTATACTAAGGGCACCCCGGGAGCCAGGATCCCCCTTAAACTGAGAGCACCTCTGGACTCAGGGCACCCCTTGAGCCAGAGACCCTCTTATACTGAGGGCACCTCTGGACTCTGGGCACCCCAGGAGCCAGGGACCCTCTTATACCGAGGGCACCCCTTATACCGAGGGCCCCTTCTGGACTCGGGCACCCCTGGAGCCAGGGACCACCTTTTACTGAGGGCACCCCTGGAGCCAGGGTACCCCCTTATACTGAGGGCACCCCTGGAGCCAGGGACCACCTTATATTGAAGGCACCCCTGGAGCCAGGGACCCCCTTATACTGAGGGCACCCCTGGAGCCAGGGACCACCTTATATTGAAGGCACCTCTGGACTCGGGCACCCCTGGAGCCAGGGACCCCCTTATACTGAGAGCACCTCTGGACTCGGGCACCCCAGGAGCCAGGGACCCCCTTATACTGAGAGCAGCTCTGGACTCGGGCACCCCTGGAGCCAGGGACCCCCTTATACTGAGAGCACCTCTGGACTCGGGCACCCCAGGAGCCAGGGACCCCCTTATACTGAGAGCACCTCTGGACTCGGGCACCCCAGGAGCCAGGGACCCCCTTATACTGAGAGCACCTCTGGACTCGGGCACCCCTGGAGCCAGGGACCCCCTTATACTGAGAGCACCTCTGGACTCGGGCACCCCAGGAGCCAGGGACCCCCTTATACTGAGAGCACCTCTGGACTCGGGCACCCCTGGAGCCAGGGACCCCCTTATACTGAGAGCACCTCTGGACTCGGGCACCCCAGGAGCCAGGGACCCCCTTATACCGAGGGCACCCCTTACACCGAGAGCACCTCTGGACTTGGGGCACCCCTTATACCGAGTGCCCCCCTGGAGCCAGGGTACCCCCTTATACTGAGGGCACCCCTGGAGCCAGGGACCACCTTATATTGAAGGCACCTCTGGACTCGGGCACCCCTGGAGCCAGGGACCCCCTTATACTGAGGGCACCCCTGGAGCCAGGGACCACCTTATATTGAAGGCACCTCTGGACTCGGGCACCCCTGGAGCCAGGGACCCCCTTATACTGAGAGCACCTCTGGACTCGGGCACCCCAGGAGCCAGGGACCCCCTTATACTGAGAGCACCTCTGGACTCGGGCACCCCTGGAGCCAGGGACCCCCTTATACTGAGAGCACCTCTGGACTCGGGCACCCCAGGAGCCAGGGACCCCCTTATACTGAGAGCACCTCTGGACTCGGGCACCCCTGGAGCCAGGGACCCCCTTATACTGAGAGCACCTCTGGACTCGGGCACCCCAGGAGCCAGGGACCCCCTTATACTGAGAGCACCTCTGGACTCGGGCACCCCTGGAGCCAGGGACCCCCTTATACCGAGGGCACCCCTTACACCGAGAGCACCTCTGGACTTGGGGCACCCCTTATACCGAGTGCCCCCCTGGAGCCAGGGTACCCCCTTATACTGAGGGCACCCCTGGAGCCAGGGACCCCCTTATACTGAGAGCACCTCTGGACTCGGGCACCCCAGGAGCCAGGGACCCCCTTATACCGAGGGCACCCCTTACACCGAGAGCACCTCTGGACTTGGGGCACCCCTTATACCGAGTGCCCCCCTGGAGCCAGGGTCCCCCTTATACTGAGGGCACCCCTTTCTGCGCGCCCCTTTATTAAGGTTTTTACTTCGTCGCAGGGTGGCCCTCGAAGGGGTTATTTTGTGGTAGTTTAAGCGGGCGCGGGTTTATTTTAGAGCGTGTGCTATGGTTTTCGAGGTGAGTTGTTTTCGGGGCGCCGGCACCCCCAAGTAGAGGTTGGCTCCTTTGTGCGTCACGCCGCGCCCCCGGCCCATTGTCCACCTGAGAGGCGCGCGCCGCGGCCACGCCCCCTCCGCTAAGGCGGGAAGGCGCGTCACGCCGCCAACGGTCACGCACGGCCAGCCCTGCTCTGCGCGCGCCGCTCCGACGGCGGGAAAGAGCATCACGGGGCGTGGTCTGTATCGGCCTATAAAAGGGGAGCGCGCGGATGCTCGGTCCTTCACTTCCTGAGATTCCACAGCTTGTCTTCGCTTCCTGTGTGCTGAACTCGGTGAGGAGGCTGCGGGGCCCGGTGCGGGGGTGATGCTGCTCCGGTGGGGGGGGAAATTCTTCCCCAAGTAGTAGGCGGGGTGGTGCGGATTCGGTGTACGAGATTTAGGGAGTGTAATTTGGCCTTTGTTGATGAGGTCGTCAGGAGATTTGAGAGTAGAGGGTTGCGCTGCTGCGAGGATGTTAGCCGGGGCGGGTCAGTGGGCTCGTCTTCTTGGTGATGGGAGTTGGGCGGTTTCCTCGAGCAGTGGCCTCGGTTCATCTTTATGTAACTGCGCAGCGGAGGGCTGCGCGCCAACGCCTGTTCGGTGTATGCCTGTCACCCGGCCGCCATCTTGGCACGGGTTAGTCTGCGATGTCTGGTGCCTCCATGTTGGCTTGGGGTGTGTGAGCGGGATGGTTATCGAACGGTAAGATGGCCGCCGGCGTGCCTGGCCGCCTGACGCAGCGATGGCCGCTGAGCTGCTCCCTGCGCGCAGCTCCTCGGCTCCGGCCCTAACGCGGCTCCTTTGTTCCCCGCAGGATCCATCATGTCTTCTAATTCTTCTGATGAAGGGAAGCTGTTCGTGGGGGGCCTGAGCTTCGACACCAACGAGCAGAGCCTGGAGACGGCCTTCGGTAAATTCGGACCCGTGTGCGACGGTGAGTGCGTGCGCCGGTGCGCGGCGCTGGCGGGCCGCGGGTGCCCCGGGCGGAAGCAGATACTAACGCCCTTCTCTCTCCCCTCGCAGCCGTGGTGGTGAAGGACCGGGAGACCGGCAGATCCCGCGGCTTCGGCTTCGTCACCTTCAGGAACACGGACGACGCCAAGGACGCGCTGCAGGGCATGAACGGCGAGAACCTGGACGGCCGGCAGATCCGCGTGGACCTGGCCGGGAAGTCCTCGGGCGGCGGCCGAGGCGGCGGCGGAGGATACCGAGGCGGCTCCGGCGGCGGCCGCGGATACTCTCGAGGTGGGTGTCTGCCCGCTCCTTCCTCGCGGGGCGGGGGTAGCCGAGTACTGCTGGGTTAACTTTCTCTAGCATTGCAGATGATTTTTTTTTAGTTAAAGTTCTGCATACGTTTCTCCTCTACCTGCTAGTACGCCCTGAGCGTCAGTGATGCACCATCTTGAGCTGAGTGAATTATTGAAAAACCCTTCTATTGGGCTCACCACACCCAGAATTGAACTGTTATGCTTACTCTTTGAGCCCCTGTTTAAGCTTTAGGTCCTAAATTATAATTTCCCAAATGGTCCTTTTTGAGTGTGTAGCGTGCCCACCCTATTGGGGGGTGGGTGGACCCGCACATTGTACAGCGCACTGACCAGCCCCTTGTCCCCGCTGTGTGGCGTGGCGGCCCCCGAGTACTGCTCTAACAGCTCCTTGCTTCCCAGGCGGTGGAGACAGCTACGGCAGAAGCGGCGGCTACGGCGGCGGCTCCCGGGACTACTACGGAGGAGGAGGAGGCGGCGGCGGCGGCAGGAGCGGCGGATACGACCGCTCAGGTGGATCCTATTACGACAACTAAAGTGAGTTAGTATCCGAGGGGTGTGCGGTGTGTTTCTGGCCGCTAGGTGGGTGTAGGTAAATCTTAACTTGACCCTTGTTTCCATCTACTTTTTCAGATATCCTCATGGACTTGACCTCTTTCCAATGGCTGTATTTATAAAGACTTTTGGAGCTTCGCAGATTTTGTTCAGGGCACCGCCATCTTGGCACTCGTTGTCCAGTCCGATGCCCAGCATAGAAATTCTTTTTTGTCCGTGCCCTTCACGAGCTGGTCTATTCTTCAGAAATGAAACGTTTACTTAAGCGGAAACTAAGCAAGCTGTGGAATCTTCTGAAAAGTGCATTACTGACTTCACGTGTGAACATTCCTCAAAGTACTACAGGGGGCTTCCCGCGTGGGACCCCTTGCAACGACCTACAGAACTTGTTTTACTGTAAAGTAACGACTCGTGATTCTTGAAGCTTTCCATGAAAGGTTCTTAATGTCCTTTTTTTACTGGAAGAAATGCATATTCAGTGTTCGAAGTGGTTAGGATTTATTGTGTACCCAATTCTTTTTGGCTTCATGAAGCCCTATTAAAGACGGTCTGAATTGACATACGAAGTGTTTTTTTCCTTATTTGCAATGATAGTATGTTTGGCTCTCGGGAGCAGTGTCTGCACTCCTGTGGTTTTTGTCTTGTGTTTTTCAATTAAATGTTCGCTGGGAGGTTTTGAGGGCCGGGGGGGGGGGGGGGGGGGGGGGGGGACCTACTGTTCGACTCGGCGCATGCATAACCAAGTCGTGGGACACGCCCCGCACGAGACGTGGTTAGATTAGTAGAAGGTTAAGGGTCAGCCCTAAGGAACCGTCCATGGATTGACTAGTGCCCAGCAGCTGAACTGTCGCCCTTTCAGATATCGAAAAGGCGATTCCACCCCAGAAGTGCCTCCTACACTAGTATCTGACCGCTGCGGCTCGACAGCAGATTTAATGTGTCACTTTGCTGACTCGTTTAGCAAAGCGCTATCTCCGCCGATTGGCGGAACTGTGCCGCTTGCATCCGTGATACCTTACCCTGTAAGCTGAGTAACTGCGGCAACTTTTTATTTTAAACCCACCTGGGATCAGCCCAGCTCACACTACACAATCCACCCCACCTTTCCCTCAAGGTTTTTATTTTTCCCTTGAGGATGCCTCTACTCGGACGAAGTTATCTGAATGCTAGCAAAGCACCTGTGGCTTAATCCCTCTGAAATGGGTGTAGGCAGTGATTCCTTCCACGGTCGACCTTTCGCTAAACGTTAGGGGTGACATGAGCGAAGTGTTGCCCATTTGTTTAAAAGGAGACAACTTGGATCCACGCGCACGCTTATTTTCACGTGCTTGTCCCTCCTAGTACTCTAAATATCTTGTGCTGAGTTCCAGTTTACTGGTGTACCTATACCTCTTCGACCTGGTAGGTTGCTGTAGCTTTGTAAGCACCTGCAACATCAGTGATGTTCTTTTGAAAACAAAAAGCACTTGCCACATTCCAGAGGTTGTTCAACCAGGTTCTCCAATGCCTAGACATAACAGTTCCACTTACAAGATCAACAGGTCCACCTATGTCTCAGTGAGCAGGCCTCGCTACCAAGGCATCAAATTGCCAGATAGGGCAGGGGAAAAGTAGTTTATCTGGGCCACTTGGTAGCAGAGGCCAGATTCAACCACTACAAGGCAAAATACATCCAATTCTGGATTGCCCATACCCCTCTAACCCTTTATAGGTCTGACAGGGCACTATTGTATTAAGAACTGTGGCTCTAATGCCCCCCCCCCCCCTCAAATGACCTAATCAAGGGATGCCTTTCAGTGTCTTAACAACTGCATTTGTTTTTGTGGGTGATATAGGGGAGTGTACCTTAGCCTGATATAAGCACTGAGGGCGGTTTATCTCTCCAGTCAAATATTCATCTAAGGCTGTTTTTTTTTTTTTTTTTTTCTCTTCTCTCCCCCCCCCCAAAAAAAAACACACTTGGGTGTTTTGGTTACCCGTGTCTGCCTTCTTTCCCAATTCTGGAGGAGAATTGGTGTAAAGCCTTTTATAATCATGTACCTTGTTAATAACCATCTTATCTTTATTGAACAGTCCACAAAATCTACTTTGGTAGGACTGCCTGGGTTTTAAGTCTCCTTGAATTAGATTTTGTATAAAAAAAACTCTGCACTGAACCCCAATGCTGTTGATCTGCTTTCTGTCAACACAAGCCATCTCATAGGCTGTCAGCACTCGGTGATGTCATCACCATCCTCAAATTTGGGTGGCAGGGTTGGGGTTACCTCTGCTAGTGCAGGGGTGCCCTCCCATACAGCTACTTGCCCCCTGCTCTTGGCTAGGAGGGCCTAGGTGCAATGACCTGGTAGTGAAAAGGGTGCATGCACCCTTTCATGCAGGCTGCAATGGCAGGACTGCAGGACACTGCATGAGCTCCTTATGGGTGGCACAATACATTCTGCAGACCATACAGATCACCTGGTACCCCAATGCCCTGGGTACCATGTACTAGAAACTTGCATGTAGGCAGCAGAATGGGAGTTAAAATAGGGACTGGCGGGGGGGGGCAAGCATAGACACTGGGGTCATGGATAGGAGTATCCTAGTGAAGTCACACACAGACTGGCACAAAAAGCTGCAACCATGGCAAGAATGGGGGTACTTTCCAAAATCTCGATAGAAAAACACGAAGACACCAAACTATCAAGGCAACCACTGATTCTTGTCTCATCCTTTGCTACTGGCGGTTCTGGGCACAAATGATCCTGATCAAATGTACTATCCCACCGCTCTTTCGCTCTCCCCTGCTTTCTACTCGCCTTCACTCTCACTGCTTTCCTTTCCTCACCCTTCTCCACTCACCACCCCCCCCCCCCCCCCCCCCCCCCCCCCCCCCCAAGTGACTGCTCTAGTGAACTCTTGATTCTTAGTTATGAGGTATTGGTTTTCTGTTGGGATTTAGTGGGCTACAACCCCTCAGGCTTGATCTGTTTATGGTGGTTACAGAATTCATGTGTCCTTGTTTGCACCGGGGAGGGGGCATGGGTTGGGGTTATTCTGTTCCACTTTGTTTGATAAGCACCTGCTTAGAAACAAAGTGAGGTGTAGATACTATGTTACATTGTAGGCCCAGTGCACTTCCATGGGCAAACTGCCACGACTTAAGGGCCCACATGGCGATGTCTAATTCTGCTGATGGGATGCCCTCTTCTCTTATGGAATGTGTTGCACCTGGCTGTTTTAGCAGGGTCATCCACAGTCTTTCTGACTGAATGTTTCTGCCCCGTTTTTGTTTAGGACTCTGGGCACTTTACCCCTGCTAAACAGTGCTAAAATAACTGGCATATTTGATCTACTGGTAAGTCCCTGGTAAAGTGTGCCCGGGGCCTGTAAATCAAATGCTACTATTGGGCCTGCATCACTAGTTGTGCCACCTACATTAGTAGCCCTGTAACCATGGCTCAGACCTGCCACTGCAGTGTGTGTGTGTGTGTGCAGTTTTAAACTGCCATTTCAACTTGGCAAGTGTACCTTACCAGGCCTAAACCTTCCCTTTTACTACATGTCAGGCACCCCTAAGGTAGGCCCTAGGTAGCCCCATGGGTAGGGTGCAGTGTATGTTTAAAGGTAGGACATATACTAGTGTGTTATATATGTCCTGACAGTGCAATACTGCCAAATTCGGTTTTCACTGTGCACTGTCTATCTCTCATAGGTTAACATAGAGGCTGCATCTAAATATCCTTAGAGCACAGATTCCCCTTGAGCAGATAGAAATGTGGAGTTTTGGGTCTCTGAACTCACAATTTAAAAATGCATCTTTTATTGAAGTTGGTTTTTAAATTGTTTGAAAATGCCTCTTTGAGAAAGTAGGCATTTTCTTGCTTATACCATTCTGTGCCTGTTGGTGAATAGTTTGTCTGGGTCAGTTTGACAGTTGGGCTGTTTTGCACCTCACTTAACAGTGACACAAAGGGGGCAGGGATGTAGCCTGCATATCCTGATGAGCCAGCTGAGCTAGATGGGAGGGACGAGTTGTCACTCACCTGAAAGGACTGTCTGCCCTCACACAATGCAGTCTCTGACCCCCTGGTGTGGGTCTTGGGCTCGGCCTAGGCAAGGAAGGATCTGTCAAACACTTGAGACTTTGCTTTGAAGTTTGCCAACTTTAAAGGCAGAAAGGGGTATAAGAGGAAGATCTAAAACCTCAGACATGGAGAATCTTCCTGGAATCAAGAGGAACCTCTACATGGGGAAGAGCTGGAGGAGGAGTAATTTGCTGTGTTGCTTTGCTGGATTGCAGTTGCTGCTACTGCATGAAGAGTGCAAAGGGTGAACTTTGCTGTGTGTTCTGCTTCAGAAAGTTCTCAAAGGGCCTGGAGTAGAGCTTTCCTCCTGTTGAGTCTCAGGGATATCAACGACCTCAGTTTCGATTTCCTACAGCACTGGGAACGGTTTGTTTTTGTGCTGTTCAAGGAGAAAAACCACTGCCAGACCATATACTCAGTATGGCTACCCTGCACTTAAAATGTCTAAGAATGGACTTAGACACTGTATGGGCATATTGCTCATGCAGCTATGCCCTCACCTATGGTATAGTGCACCCTGCCTTATGGATGTAAGGCCTGCTAGAGGGGTAACTCTAGCAGTCTGCTACCTGTTTTTTTTGCATGTTAGGCGGCCAGGCAGAAAGTGTGGCTAAATCCACCCCACCCTCAGAGACTAATGTAGCTTCAGTGTGAACCCTGATTTGCTCTGGGTACACTGTTGATCTCACCTGGAGACTGGCTATTCCAGTGCTAACTGGAGTAGTATTAGTTGTGGGACTTTTCTTGGGACGGGCCTTGTCTCCATTTTGGTGTCCATGCTTAGTACAGATGCGACACCAGGCATTCTCAGGATCAAAGTTTTTTCCCTTATACCCATTTGAGGGCTGTGAAGAGACTCTAGGCCTACCCTTCTGAGTAGGTTTTTGGGGCCCTGTAGAAGACTCTTTACTTTTTCCCTTGGATATCTCAACACTCTTCCCCTGGGGAGGCTTTGTGACCCCTTTCTTTTGGTCACCCCCTGTGGAAGTCTTGGCCACCCTAGTCTTGACTGAATGGTTTTCCTCATTATCTCCTCCAGCTTTGCTGCCAAAAGTGGGGGGCAGTGGCCGGAGGGGTGTGCATCTCCACTAGCTGGGATGCGGTGTGGCGCTGTAACAAAGGGGGTGAGCCTTTGAGGCTCACCGCCAGGTGTTACAGTTCCTGCAGGGTGAGGTGAGAAGCACCTCCACCCAGTACAGGCTTTGTTCCTGGCCACAGAGTGACAAAGGCACTCTCCCCATGTGGCCAGCAACATGTCTGGTGTGTGGCAGGCTGGCAAAAACTAGTCAGCCCACACTGGAAGTTGGGTATGTTTTCAGGGGGCGCATCTCCAAGATGCCCTCTGGGTGTATTTCACAATAAATGTACACTGGCATCAGTGTGCATTTATTGTGCTGAGAAGTTTGATACCAACCTTCCCAGTTTTCAGTGTAGCCATTATGATGCTGTGGAGTTCATGTATGAGAGAGTCCCAGACCATATACTCTTATGGCTACCCTGCACTTGCAATGTCGGTTTTGCTTAGACACTGTAGGGGCATAGTGCTCATGCACCTATGCCCTCACCTGTGGTATAGTGCACCCTGCCTTAGGGCTGTAAGGCCTGCTAGAGGGGTGACTTATCTATGCCATAGGCAGTGTGAGGTTGGCATGGCACTCTGAGGGGAGTGCCATGTCGACTTAGTCATTTTCTCCCCACCAGCACACACAAGCTGGCAAGCAGTATGCATGTGCTGAGTGAGGGGTCCCCAGGGTGGCATAAGACATGCTGCAGCCCTTAGAGACCTTCCCTGGCATCAGGGCCCTTGGTACCAGGGGTACCAGTTACAAGGGACTTACCTGGATGCCAGGGTTGTGCCAATTGTGGAGACAAAGGTAAAGTTTTAGGGAAAGAACACTGGTGCTGGGGCCTGGTTAGCAGGCCTCAGCACGCTTTCAAATCATAACTTGGCATCAGCAAAGGCAAAAAGTCAGGGGGTAACCATGCCAAGGAGGCATTTCCTTACACTCTACATACAGTGTTAAAGAGGATCCCATCACTATAGTGGTGCTTTTTTGGACTGCAGATGCTGCTGTAGCCAGTGCTTACTCACATAGGTAGTGACCTTTCACTACGGGATCTAGCACTCCACTGTAGTAGGTAATTGGTTTGTGTCTCATAGATGTCTTTTGAGTCAGTACTTCTGTCATTATCATTCCATAACAATGACAGAAGAGGTAGAATCTTTTGGTGTAGTCAGGTGTACCTAACAATGGAGCGTTTGTGATTGTTCTCTTTAGCTCCAGAAATGCTGTCTCTCTCTCTTTCATTAGTTATGTTTAATTTGTTCTCATTGTTATGGGACTTTAGTTGAGCGGTCAGAAGTGGTGCAGTCAGGGTGGCATAATCAAATACCCACTGTCTCACGTAATTGCAGAGTCCGAGGAACTGCTGCATTTGTTTTGTGGTGGTGGGTTTAGGCATGCTTCTGATGCTCTCTACTCTGTCAGGTGTCACCCTCCTCACATTTGGAGTTGTGCGTAAAATGGCTTCATCTGCCTCTGCAGGGTGATCCATCCTTGTGCTTGCTCATCGTTCTTTCTTGTTCTACATTCCCTGGCAAAATGACCCTTCTTACCACAATAATAACACTGCTGTCCTACCTTGTATCCTGCTTGTCTTCTTCCCTGCGCTGATGCTTGGCCTCCAGACAAACTTCCTTGTCCCTTTCCCATGTTACTTGCTGGCTGACTTCTTGGTACCGCACTGGTGTTGCAACAGCTGTTAGTGGTGCTGTCACAAGCGTAGGAAGCTGGCCTGGTGTGTGGTGAGCACCTATGGTGTTATCACCTTATACCAGGTCCAGGTATCCCCTAGTAGTTAAGTGTGGGTAGTGTCTAGAATCCAGGCTCTCTAGAGGTAGCTGTGGATGAGCAGCCAAGAATTATCTAGGGGAAATGCAAAGCTCATGCAATACCACTGTAGTCTCACAGCACTTACACACATGAAAGAACCACACAGTGTTACAAAAAGAAAGATACTTTTTATACTAAAATACTGCATAGGCAGTACCCCAACTGGAGGTAGGTCAACACACTATTATGTATACCTTAGCAATCAGTGAATAACCTAGAAAGCATTAGGGATTGGTAAAAGCAATAGCAAATAGTGAGGGCCCTAGGGGAGGGCCAAACCATATACTAAAAAAGTGGAATCTGAAAGGCAATCCCTCACCCAAGTAAAAGGGATCAGTAGAGGGGAGCTGGATGAACTAGGAACCCCAAGAGGTCAGTACCAGAGTGACCCCCAGCGACAAGAAGAACAGAGGTAAGTACCTGGCTTTCCCCAAAACCAACAGGAGCACTTTGGAAAAGGATTGTGCAAGACCCAGGCAAGACTGGAAGAGCCAAAATGTGTATCCTGACAGAAGAGGACCTGCAAAGGAAGGGGACCAAGTTCAGTTTGTGATGAAGGATGTACTACCTACTCTTTTGTTATGGATGGAGTAGAGGAAATAGAAGCTAAACTGTGACCTGAAATACAAACCCATATAATACATTATTTCAAGTGAAAACAAGAGAAGGAAAGGAAAGAACAGACAGAGAGGGCCACACCTAAGTTGGTGCAACAGAAACTTAAGAAACCGAGTACAGAAGAGGCACTTGTAGGAAAGTACCCTCTTTTTGGCATGGTTACCCCCACTTTTGCCTGCTGTCGGTGTGTTTTGACTCCGTTCACTGGCATCCTGCTAACCAGGACCCTAGTGACTGTGGTCTCTCCCTCTAAATTTGGTTGCTTAGGACTTTGCACCCCCCACAATTGGCATACTGGTGTCCCCATATAAGCCCCTTGTATATGTTACCTAGGCACTAAGGGCATTGGGGAACCGGGGGTATCTCATGGGCTGGTGCATGTAATAAGTCACCCATGAGAGCCAATGCAAAACGTATCTGCAGGCCTGCCATTGCAGCCAGCATGAAAAGGTGCATGCACCCTTTCACTACAGGCTACTGCGCAAGATCACTGTAAGTCACCCCGAGGGCCAGCCCAAAGGGCAGGGTGCAAGTACCTGTGTGTGAGGGCACCCCTGCTTGAGCAAATATGCCCGTACAAATTCCAACTTCATTTTCCTGGACTTCTTAAATGCGGGGAAGCTATTTTACCTGTTTACTGGACATAGGTCACTCACTACCTGTGTCCAGGTCCATAATGGTAACTCCAAACCTGGGCATGTTTGGTATCAAACATGTGGGATTCATACACTGATAGTGTTGCCAGTATTGGTTGTATGATTCCATGCACTTTGGGGGTTCCTTAGAGGACCCCCAGCTTTCCTCCTACCAGTTTGCAGAGTTTTTGTGGGCAGCCTGCGCTGCTGCCATCCTATAGCAGGTTTCTGCCCTCCTGCTGCTTGACCAGCTCAAGCCCACGAACATTCCAAAGAGTCCCTGGGTTCTGCCGTCTTGGTTCCCAGGTTGGCAGGGAGCTCTGGGAACATCTGAGTTGCCAGGCCAGGCAGGTGACGTCAGGGCCCCCTCCATGATAGGTGAACAATCCCACTTTCAGGGATATTTAGGGTCTCTCTCTTAGCTGGGTTCTCAGATTTGACTTGCAAGAATCCAGCAGGATTACTCTGCAACCTTTACTTCTACTTCTGTCCCCCGGAACTGCGACTGGACCCTTCAGTGCCTGACAATCTGCCTTTAAGAAGAAGTCTCCTGCAACATTGTTTCCAGGGCTCCTGCCAACAACTGCAACATTTCACCTGGCTGTGCATCCACTGAGTGTGGCGTGTCTTCAGTCTGTACTAGAAGAAAGAAGGAATCTCCCTTGGAGTGATGGAGTCACTCCCCTGCATCTGCAGGCACCTGCTGCAAAGACGACTGGCTGCGTGGATCTCCCTTTATCTTGAGCTGCGTGGATCCTGCATTACAGGTGGTGGTCCGGAGTAGTCCTCTTGGTCCTCTCTGCCAGCTGTACAACTTTGGTGGAGGTAAGCCATTGCCTTCCCACGCAGGAAAGTACTCCTGTGCACTGCATCACTTGCAGTTTCCAAAGCTTGTTTGCTGTGGTGACTCTGACGTTTAGAAATCCTCAATCTTGCAGATGGAGGATTCCCCCAATAGGATTAGGGATGTGCCCCCCTCCCCTCAGGGAGGAAGCACAAAGAGGGTGTAGCCGCCCTCAGGGCTAGTAGCCATTGGCTACTAACCCCCCAGACCTAAACACACCCCTAAATTGAGTATTTAGGGGCTCCCAGAACCTAGCAGGATAGATTCCTGCAACCTGAAGACGAAGAAGGACTGCTGACCTGAAAGCCCTGCAGAGAAGACAGTGATACCAACTGCTTTGGCCCCAGCCCTACCGGCCTGTCTCCCCACTTCAAGAAAAACTGCAACAGCGACGCGTCCCCCAGGGTCCAGCGACCTCTGAAGCCTCAGAGGTCTACCCTGCATCTAAAAGGACCAAGAACTCCTGAGGACAGCGGTCCTGTTCCACAAAGATTGCAACTTTGGAACAAAGAAGCAACTTTTAAAGACCACACGTTTCCTGCCGGAAGCGTGAGACTTTCCACTCTGCACCCGACGCCCCCGGCTCGACCTGCGGAGAACCAACACTACAGGGAGGACTCCCCGGCGACTGCGACCCTGTGAGTAGCCAGAGTTGACCCCCCTGAGTCCCCACAGCGACGCCAGCAGAGGGAATCCAGAGGCTTCCCCTGACCGCGACTGCCTGCTTCAAAGAACCCGACGCCTGGTAAAGACACTGCACCCGCAGCCCCCAGGACCTGAAGGATCCGACCTCCAGTGCAGAAGCGACCCCCAGGTGGCCCTCTCCCTTGCCCAGATGGTGGCTACCCCGAGGACCTCCCCCCCTTGCCTGCCTGCTTCGCAGAAGAGACCCCTGGGTCTCCCATTGAAACCTATTGCAAACCCAACGCCTGTTTGCACTCTGCACCCGGCCGCCCCGAGCCACTGACGGTGTACTTTTTGTGCTGACTTGTGTGTCCCCGGTGCCCTACAAAACCCCCCGGTCTGCCCTCTGAAGTCGCGGGTACTTACCTGCTGGCAGACTGGAACCGGGGCACCCCCTTCTCCATTGAAGCCTATGCGTTTTGGGCACCACCTTGACCTCTGCACCTGACCGGCCCTGAGCTGCTGGTGTGGTAACTTTGGGGTTACCCTGAACCCCCAACGGTGGGCTTCCTTGGACCCAACTTTGAACCCTGTGGGTCCACGAAGCCTCCTCCGGGGGTCTGCGACTGCTTAGAAAATTTAATAATATTAGATGCCGGTGTGGACACGGCTCGACGCCGAGACAGCGGCACCGAAGAAGATCGACGCCGAGAGGTTTCGGCCCCGAAAAAGAAAAAAGTCACCTCGGAGCCGAAAAAACACGCAGGCAGGGTTTCGGTGCCGAAACAAACTGCAAGCGACCCAGCTTCAGGCTCTTATACAGAAGAGCACTCGCTAACCTCCCAAATGCAAAAGCATAGGTTTGAGGAAGAGCTACAATCAACTGATGTAGACCATACGCAAAAGCGTATTTTCATACAGCAGGGGACAGGAAAAATAAGCACCCTTCCCCCCATTAGAAGAAAGAGAAGGTTGGAGTTCCAAACTGAACAGACACCACAACCAAAAGTGGTGAAAAGAGTTACCCCACCACCCTCTCCTCCGCCCGTGATTAACGTCTCGCCAGCACAAACTCCATCACACTCCCCAGCTCACACCACCATAAGCCAGGGTGACCAAGATCAAGACGCATGGGACCTATACGACGCCCCAGTGTCAGATAACAGTCCGGAGGCATACCCTACGAAGCCATCTCCACCAGAGGACAGCACAGCGTATTCTCAAGTGGTGGCTAGAGCAGCACAATTTCACAACGTAAGCCTCCACTCAGAACAGGTCGAGGATGATTTTTTATTCAACACACTCTCCTCCACCCACAGCTCATACCAAAGCCTGCCTATGCTCCCTGGTATGCTCCGGCACGCAAAAGACATCTTTAAGGAGCCGGTCAAAAGTAGGGCTATCACACCAAGGGTGGAAAAAAAGTATAAGGCGCCTCCTACAGACCCGGTTTTCATCACTACACAGCTGCCACCAGACTCTGTCGTTGTAGGAGCAGCTAGGAAAAGGGCCAACTCCCACACATCTGGAGATGCACCACCCCCAGATAAAGAAAGCCGCAAGTTCGATGCAGCTGGTAAGAGAGTCGCAGCACAAGCTGCAAACCAGTGGCGCATCGCCAACTCCCAGGCACTACTTGCGCGCTATGACAGAGCCCACTGGGACGAGATGCAACATCTCATTGAACATCTGCCCAAGGACTTACAAAATAGGGCAAAACAAGTGGTTGAGGAGGGACAGACCATTTCCAACAACCAGATCCGCTCCTCCATGGACGCTGCAGATACAGCTGCACGGACGATTAATACATCTGTAACTATCAGAAGGCATGCATGGCTCCGAACGTCTGGATTTAAACCAGAGATTCAACAAGCAGTTCTCAATATGCCTTTTAACGAAAAAGAACTGTTCGGTCCAGAAGTGGACACAGCGATTGAGAAACTCAAAAAAGATATGGACACTGCCAAAGCCATGGGCGCACTCTACTCCCCGCAGAGCAGAGGCAATTACAGCACATTCCGTAAAACACCCTTTCGAGGGGGGTTTCGGGGTCAGAGCACACAAGCCAGCACCTCACAAGCAACACCGTCCAGTTACCAGGGACAGTATAGAGGAGGTTTTCGGGGACAATATAGAGGAGGGCATTTCCCTAGGAATAGAGGAAGATTTCAGAGCCCCAAAACCCCTACTACTAAACAGTGACTCACATGTCACTCACCCCCTCCACACAACACCAGTGGGGGGAAGAATAAGTCATTATTACAAAGCATGGGAGGAAATCACTACAGACACTTGGGTTCTAGCAATTATCCAACATGGTTATTGCATAGAATTTCTACAATTCCCTCCAAACATACCACCAAAAGCACAAAATTTGACAACACACCATTCCAATCTCCTGGAGATAGAAGTGCAGGCACTATTGCAAAAGAATGCAATCGAATTAGTGCCAAACACACAAATAAACACAGGAGTTTACTCACTGTACTTTCTGATACCAAAGAAGGACAAAACGCTGAGACCAATCCTAGACCTCAGAGTAGTGAACACTTTCATCAAATCAGACCACTTTCACATGGTCACACTACAAGAAGTATTGCCATTGCTAAAACTACACGACTACATGGCAACTTTAGACCTCAAGGATGCTTATTTCCATATACCAATACACCCATCGCACAGGAAATACCTAAGGTTTGTATTCAAGGGAATACATTACCAATTCAAGGTACTGCCTTTTGGATTAACAACCGCACCAAGAGTCTTTACCAAATGTCTAGCGGTAGTCGCTGCACACATAAGAAGGCAGCAAATACATGTGTTCCCATATCTAGATGACTGGCTAATCAAGGCCCATTCGTTAATAGAGTGCTCAAATCACACAAATCATATCATACAAACCCTCTTCAAACTAGGGTTCACCGTCAATTTCACAAAATCCAAAATTCTGCTGCGCAAGGTACAACAATACCTGGGAGCCATAATAGACACATCAAAAGGAGTAGCCACTCCAAGTCCACAAAGAATTCAAAATGTCAGCACCATCATACAACGCATGTATCCAACACAAAGGATACAAGCAAAGATGGTACTACAACTCCTAGGCATGATGTCTTCATGCATAGCCATTGTCCCAAACGCAAGACTGCACATGAGGCCCTTACAACAGTGCCTAGCATCACAATGGTCACAAGCACAGGGTCACCTTCTAGATCTGGTGTTAATAGACCGCCAAACTTACCTCTCGCTTCTGTGGTGGAACAACATAAATTTAAACAAAGGGCGGCCTTTCCAAGACCCAGTGCCACAATACGTAATAACAACAGATGCTTCCATGACAGGGTGGGGAGCACACCTCGATCAACACAGCATACAAGGACAATGGAACGTACATCAAACAAAACTGCATATAAATCACCTAGAACTTCTAGCAGTTTTTCAAGCACTAAAAGCTTTCCAACCAATAATAGTTCACAAATACATTCTCGTCAAAACAGACAACATGACAACAATGTATTATCTAAACAAGCAAGGGGGGACGCACTCCGCGCAGTTAAGCCTGCTAGCACAAAAGATTTGGCGTTGGGCAATTCACAACCAAATTCGCCTAATAGCACAATTTATACCAGGGATCCAAAATCAACTCGCAGACAATCTCTCTCGAGATCACCAACAGGTCCACGAATGGGAAATTCACCCCCAAATTCTGAACACTTATTTCAAACTCTGGGGAACACCTCAGATAGACTTGTTTGCGACAAAGGAGAACGCAAAATGCCAAAACTTCGCATCCAGATACCCACACAAACAGTCCCAAGGCAATGCCCTATTGATGAACTGGTCAGGGATATTTGCTTACGCTTTTCCTCCTCTCCCTCTCCTTCCTTACCTGGTAAACAAACTCAGTCAAAACAAACTCAAACTCATATTAATAGCACCAACTTGGGCAAGGCAACCTTGGTACACAACGCTGCTAGACCTATCAGTAGTACCCTGCATCAAATTGCCCAACAGGCCAGATCTGTTGACACAACACAACCAAAAGATCAGACACCCAGATCCAGCATCGCTGAATCTAGCAATCTGGCTCCTGAAATCCTAGAATTCGGGCACTTACAACTTACCCAAGAATGTATGGAAGTCATAAAACAAGCCAGAAGGCCATCCACCAGGCACTGCTATGCAAGTAAATGGAAGAGGTTTGTTTGCTACTGCCATATTAATCAAATACAACCATTACACACAACTCCAGAACATGTAGTGGGTTACTTGCTTCACTTACAAAAATCTAACCTGGCTTTCTCTTCCATTAAAATACACCTTGCAGCAATATCTGCATACCTGTAGACTACCTATTCAACTTCCCTATATAAGATACCAGTCATTAAAGCATTCATGGAGGGCCTTAGGAGAATTATACCACCAAGAACACCACCTGTTCCTTCATGGAACCTAAATGTTGTCCTAACTAGACTTATGGGTCCACCTTTTGAACCCATGCACTCCTGCGAAATACAGTTCCTAACCTGGAAAGTGGCATTTCTCATCGCCATTACTTCCCTAAGAAGAGTAAGCGAGATTCAGGCGTTTACAATACAGGAACCCTTTATACAACTACACAAGAATAAGGTCGTCCTAAGGACCAATCCTAAATTTTTGCCAAAGGTTATTTCACCGTTCCATCTAAATCAAACAGTGGAACTTCCAGTGTTCTTTCCACAGCCAGATACCGTAGCTGTAAGGGCACTACATACATTAGATGTCAAAAGAGCATTGATGTATTACATTGACAGAACAAAGAACATCAGAAAGACTAAACAACTATTTATTGCATTTCAAAAACCTCATGCAGGAAACCCAATATCAAAACAAGGTATAGCCAGATGGATAGTTAAATGCATCCAAATCTGCTACCTTAAAGCTAAACGACAGCTGCCCATTACACCAAGGGCACACTCAACCAGAAAGAAAGGTGCTACCATGGCCTTTCTAGGAAACATCCCAATGCAAGAAATATGTAAGGCAGCCACATGGTCTACGCCTCACACATTCACCAAGCACTACTGTGTAGACGTGTTATCCGCACAACAAGCCACAGTAGGTCAATCCGTATTAAGAACATTATTTCAGACTACTTCCACTCCTACAGGCTGATCCACCGCTTTTGGGGAGATAACTGCTTACTAGTCTATGCAAAACATGCGTATCTACAGCGACAGATGCCATCGAACTGAAAATGTCACTTACCCAGTGTACATCTGTTCGTGGCATCAGTCGCAGTAGATTCGCATGTGCCCACCCGCCTCCCCGGGAGCCTGTAGCAGTTTGGAAGTTACCTTCAACTATTTATATATGTATCATCTCAACCTTAAATAGGTGCATACTTAGTCACTCCATTGCATGGGCACTATTACTACAATTCAACTCCTACCTCACCCTCTGCGGGGAAAAACAATCGAAGATGGAGTCGACGCCCATGCGCAATGGAGACAAAAGGAGGAGTCACTCGGTCCCGTGACTCGAAAGACTTCTTCGAAGAAAAACAACTTGTAACACTCCGGCCCAACACCAGATGGCGAGCTATTGCAAAACATGCAAATCTACTGCGACTGATGCCACGAACAGATGTACACTGGGTAAGTGACATTTTCATTTCTATACAAAAACCTATTGGCCTGGAATTGTCTTTGAGTGTGTGTTCCTCATTTATTGCCTGTGTGTATGTACAACAAATGCTTAACACTACCCTCTGATAAGCCTACTGCTCGACCATACTACCACAAAATAGAGCATTAGAATTATCTCTTTTTGCCACTATCTTACCTCTAAGGGGAACCCTTGGACTCTGTGCATGCTGTTTCTTACTTTGAAATAGTACATACAGAGCCAACTTCCTACATTGGTGGATCAGCGGTGGGGTACAAGACTTTGTATTTGCTGGACTACTCAGCCAATACCTGATCACACAACTAAATTCCAAAAATTGTCATTAGAAACTGATTTTTGAAATTTTTAGCTATTTTTCAAAAAATGTAAAAGTCCTGCTAGGGCATGTGTTAGTCCCATTTAGCATTTCTTTTAGAGTTTAAAAGTTTTGTAAAAGTTTGAATTAAGGGGAATTCCCTGGCACTGATAGTGCTTACCGCCATGGATTTCATGGCGGTTCCTACCGCTGGAAATCCACGGCGGTAAGCCGGGTCCAAATACCGGCGGCAATATTGTGACGTCCGCTGGGCTGGAGACCCAGGTCTCCAGCCCAGCGGGCGGAACGGAGAACCGGCGAATGACCATGGCGGTAACCGCCATGGTCATGATTCCACAATGTAAGACCGCCAGCCTGTTGGCTGTCTTACCGCAGGTTTAACACCGACCACCAGGGTTGTAATGACCCCTATAATGTCTGCTGCAGAAGAGATAGTGATGGAACTCAACATCACCCCTTACCTGCATCTTAGGATGTCAGAGTTAAGGTCTCTCTGCAAAATCAAAAAGATAAAGACTGGTTCAAACCCTACCAAAGTACAGCTCCAGGAGGTTTTGGCAGAGTTTGCTAAAAACAACCCCTCTGGGGATATCTTCACAGAGGGGGAAGCTAGTGATGTGGAGGATTTCCCACCTCCATTCTTAGATAGGGAGCCCTGGGTTTCTCAAACCCTTTCTCCAAAAGTGATAGTCAGAGATGTTGCTTCTCTCACAGGAGAGTCCAATAGCTCTGCAAGCATTGAGGGCAGCCTCAATGAAGATGACCTCCTGTTAGCCAGGATGGCCAAAAGATTGGCTTTGGAGAGATAGCTCCTAGCCATAGAAAGGGAAAGACAAGAGATGGGCTTAGGTCCGATCAATGGTGACAGCAACATAAATAGGGTCAGAGATTCTCCTGACATGTTGAAAATCCCTAAAGGGATTGTAACTAAATATGAAGATGGTGATGACATTACCAAATGATTCACAGCTTTTGAGAGGGCTTGTGCAACCAGAAAAGTAAACAGATCTCACTGGGGTGCTCTCTTTTGGGAAATGTTCACTGGAAAGTGTAGGGATAGACTCCTCACACTCTCTGGAAAAAGTGCAGAATCCTATGACCTCATGAAGGCTACCCTGATTGAGGGCTTTGGATTCTCAACTGAGGAGTACAGGATTAGGTTCAGGGGGGCTCAAAAATCCTCAAGCCAGACCTGGGATGATTTTGTTGACTTCTCAGTCAAAACACTGGATGGTTGGATTCATGGCAGTGGTGTAAATGATTATGATGGGCTGTACAATTTATTTGTGAAAGTAATTATTTTAATGATAAACTGCATCAGCATCTGGTAGACCTAGGACCAATTTCTCCCCAAGAATTGGGAAAAAAGGCAGACCATTGGGTCAAGACTAGGGTGACCAAGACTTCCACAGGGGGTGACCAAAAGAAAGGGGTCACAAAGAATCCCCAGGGGAAGAGTGTTGAGACATCCAAGGGAAAAAGTAAAGAGTCTTCTACAGGGCCCCCAAAACCTGCTCAGGAGGGAGGGCCCAAAGCCTCTTCACAATCCCATTTTGGGTACAAGGGTAAAAACTTTGATCCCAAAAAGGCCTGGTGTCCAAGCTGTAATCAGCAGGGACACCAAACTGGAGACAAGGCCTGTCCCAAGAAAGGTTCCACTTCAAACTCTACTCCAGCTAACACTGGAATAGCCAGTCTCCAGGTGGGATCAACAGTGTGCCCAGAGCAAATCAGGGTTCACACTGAAGCTACATTAGTCTCTGAGGGGGGGGGGGGGAGAGGACTTAGCCACACTTGCTGCCTGGCCCCCCAATATGCAAAAATACAGGCAGTAACTCTTAATTAATGGGACAATTGTAGAAGGCCTGGGGGATACAGGTGCCAGTGTCACCATAGTGACAGAGAAACTGGTTTCCCCTGGTCAGTACCTGGCTGGACAAACTTATCCAGTCACCAACGCTGACAATCAGACTAAAGTACATCCCATGGCTATGGTAACTGTAGAGTGGGGAGGGGTCAATGGCCTGAAACAGGTGGTGGTCTCCTCAAATATCCCTGTAGACAGTTTGCTTGGAAATGACCTGGAGTCCAAAACCCATGCAGCCACGCTGGGTATCCTTGAACTGGTGTGTGTCAAGACAAGGGCAGAGTGCAAGGCACAGGGTGAAAAAGTGGTGTTGGAGCTTGGAAAAAGGGCCCAACCCTCCAAGAGAAAAGGAAAGAAGACTGGGGAACCAGCTTCAACACAACAAGAGAAAGAGAACCTCTCTTCCCAGGAAGAAGTTCTGCCCTCTGAGGGAACTGAGCCCATGGAGTTAGAACCTTATCAGGTTGAGCTCCTAGGCCCAGGGGGACCCACAAGGGAACAGTTGTGTAAGGGGCAAGAAACCTGTCCCTCTCTTGAAGGCCTTAGGCAGCGAGCTGCTGAAGAGAACAAAGGGAAGATCATTGGAACACATAGAGTCTATTGGGAAGATGGTCTCCTCTACACTGAGGCAAGAGACCCCAAACCTGGTGCCACTAGGAGAGTGGTAGTGCCTCAGGAGTTTAGGGAGTTCATTCTAACCTTAGCTCATGATATTCCACTTGTTGGGCATTTGGGACAAACCAAGACTTGGGAAAGGTTAGTTAACCATTTCTATTGGCCCAGCATGTCCCAGAAAGTAAAGGAGTTTTGTGTCTCCTGTACCACCTGTCAAGCCAGTGATAAGACAGGTGGACATCCAAAGGCCCCCCTCATTCCACTTCCAGTGGTGGGGGTCCCCCTTGAAAGAGTGGGTGTGGACATAGTGGGTCCACTTGAACCTCCCACAGCCTCAGGGAACCAGTATATCCTAGTGGTAGTGGAGCACTCATTGGTATCTTTACCATAGTGGGATTTCCTAAGGAGGTGGTGTCTGACAGGGGTACCAACTTCATGTCAGCATACCTGAAACATATGTGGAATGAGTGTGGGGTGACTTACAAATTCACCACACCATACCATCCACAAACCAATGGCCTTATAGAAAGATTTAACAAGACATTGCAAGGCATGATCATGGGGCTCCCTAAAAAGCTCAAAAGGAGATGGGATGTCCTCTTGCCATGTCTGCTTTTCGCCTACAGAGAGGTGCCTCAGAAGGGAGTAGGGTTTTCCCCGTTTGAACTTCTGTTTGGCCATCCTGTAAGGGGACCACTAGCTCTTGTAAAAGAAGGCTGGGAGAGACCTCTTCATGAGCCTAAACAAGATATAGTGGACTATGTACTAGGCCACTACGTTCCAGGATTGCAGAGTACATGGAAAAGGCAAGCAAAAACCTTGAGGCCAGCCAACAACTCCAGAAGATGTGGTATGACCAAAATGCTGCTATGGTTGAGTTTCAGCCAGGGCAGAAAGTCTGGGTTCTGGAGCCTGTGGCTCCCAGGGCACTTCAGGACAGATGGAGTGGCCCTTACCCAGTGCTAGAGAGAAAGAGTCAGGTCACCTACCTGGTAGACCTAGGCACTAGCAGGACCCCCAAAAGGGTGATCCATGTGAACTGCCTCAAACTCTTTCATGACAGGGCAGATGTGAATCTGTTGATGGTAACAGATGAGGACCAGGAAGCTGAGAGTGAACCTCTCCCTGATGATCTCTCCACAGACCCTAAAGATGGCTCAGTTGATGGAGTGATCTATTCAGACACCCTCTCTGGCCAACAGCAATCCGACTGTAGGAAGGTCTTACAACAGTTTTCTGAGCTCTTTTTCCCTAACCCCTGGTTAGACACACCTGTGTACCCATGATGTGGACACAGGAGACAGCATGCCTGTCACAAACAACATTTTCAAACAGTCTGACCTAGTTAAGGAAAGCATCAAAGTGGAAGTCCACAAGATGCTGGAATTGGGAGTCATTGAGCACTCTGATAGCCCCTGGGCCAGCTCATTGGTCTTAGTCCCCAAACCTCACACCAAAGATGGAAAGAGAGAGATGAGGTTTTGTGTGGACTATAGAGGACTTAATTCTGTCACCAAGACAGATGCCCATCCCATTCCAAGGGCAGATGAATTAATTGACAAACTAGGTACTGCCAGATACTTAGGTACCTTTGACTTGACAGCAGGGTACTGGCAAATCAAAATGGCACCAGGAGCAAAAGAAAAGACAGCATTCTCCACACCTGATGGGCACTATCAGTTTACTGTTATGCCCTTTGGTTTAAAGAATGCCCCTGCCACCTTCCAAAGGTTGGTGAATCAAGTCCATGCTGGCTTGGAGTCCTTTAGTGCAGCTTACCTTGACGATATTGCTGTCTTTAGCTCCAGCTGACAGGTTGCTCCCCCCATCTGCCACGCAGCCCCCTGTGGGTTGAACCTCCGTTGCCGCTTTTGCCGCCTGACTACTCGCTCCCTTTTTTCTGTACCCCTGCGCTTGGCTTCTGTGCCACTTTGTTTTTTCATTCTGTGCCCCTGTGTTTTGCTTTCTGTACCCCTGTGCTCTGTTGTCCCTCTCCCGCCGTTTTTTCCCTGGGTTTTTCCCTCGCCGCTGAGCCCCTGCTGCCCTGCCCCCTTCACTCCAATTGGCCGCCCCGCTCCCACCTCCCAGCTGCTCCTCCCTCCCTCTGCCCTCATATGGAGGCTGCGAAGCGGCCGCGCCGATGGCGCGCCTAAGGTAAGCCTGTCTGCGCCCGTCCGCGCCTGGACTGCACCCAGCACCAGAACCCCTGGAACCTGCACCCCCGCAACGCTAGACTGCACTACGACGCAAGCACCCTCCACGCACTCAACACCAGACGAGACCACCCCTGTTACCGGGCCACCCCGAAACGCACCCAGGGGCCTTTCACCTGCCGGAACTCCAGATTCACAAGCATCCAACCCTCCACACCACCAGCCAGAGAACCCAACCACCTCCGCTGCATCCTCCTCAACACCCGCTCCGCTCGCAAGCACGCCATCGAACTTTGGGACCTTCTAGACTCCACCGCCCCGACGTCGCCTTCCTGACAGAGACCTGGTGAACGCCACCTCAGCACCAGACATCGCCATAACCATCCCACAGGGCTACAAGATCTCCCGCAGAGACCGCACCAACGGAGTGGGAGGAGGAATCGCCATCATCCACAAAGACTCCATCAAAATCTCAACGAACACCGATGACACCCTCACCACCGCCGAGCACATGCACTTCCAGATCCACACCGACCCCAACACCACCCTCAGAGGAACTCTCCTCTACAGACCTCCCGGACCCTGCCCACAGTTCAGCGACACCATCGCCGACCTCATCAGCACCCACGCCCTCGCCTCCACGGACTACATCCTCGGGGACCTGAACTTCCACCTTGAGAACAACAACGACGCCAACTCCACCGCCCTGATCGACAACCTCGCCAACCTCGGACTCAAACAGCTCGTAACGACACCCACTCACGCCGCTGGACACACGCTCGACCCCATCTTCTCCGCAAGCCCCCACGTCTCCTTCAACCACACCACCGAGCCACAATGGACGACCACAGATGCGTCCACTTCACCTTCAGAAAACCCACCACACACCACTGCACCCAACAGCTACCACGCCGCTGCTGGGGCAAGGTCACCGAGGACCAACTGACTACCGCCCTCACCCTGAGACCACCCACCGACCCAGACACCGCCGCAACCAACCTCACACAGTGGATCAACGACTGCGCCAACACCCTCGCCCCTCTCAAGACCTCTACAACCAACCACACCAACAAGAAAGCCGCCTGATTCACCGAGGACCTCCGGATCTCCAAGCACACCTGTCGGAAGCTGGAGAAGAAATGGCTCCACGACCGAACACCAGACAACCACACAGCCCTCAAGAGCGACACCCGCAGACATCACCAACTCATCAGGACCGCCAAGAAGACCGCCTTCAAGGACCGCCTAGACAACAGCGCACACAACACCAAAGAGCTTTTCAGCAACGTGAAAGAACTCTCCAACCCCAGCTCCATCACCAACGACATCCCGCCATCTCAAGGCCTGTGCGACTCCCTGGCCACCTTCTTCCACCGCAAGATCAACGACATCCATGACAGCTTCAACCCCGACCCCCCGCACCCACCACCGATTCCACCACCCCTGCGACTACCACTTGCACCAGTCGCCTGACCGTCTGGTCCAGCGCCAGCGACGAAGACACCATCAAAACCATGAACCCCATCGGACCCCTGCCCTCACCACGTCTTCAACAAAGCCAGCGCAGCCATCGCGCCCCACCTCCGGAAAACAATCAACTGTTCCTTCGAGACAGCAACCTTCCCAGAAAGCTGGAAGCACGCCGAGATCAACGCCCTTCTGAAGAAGCCCAAGGTGGACCCGAAGGACCTCAAAAACTTCCGGCCCACTTCCCTGCTCCCTTTCCAGGCAAAAGTGACCGAGAAGATTGTCAACAAACAGCTGACCCGCTACCTCGAAGTCAACAACATCCTGGACCCTTCCCAATCCGGTATTCGCCGTAACCACAGCACCGAGACCGCCCTCATCGCCGCCATTGACGACATCCGGACCCTGATGGACAAAGGAGAAACAGCCGCCCTCATCCTTCTGGACCTATCAGCAGCCTTTGACACGGTCTGCCACCGCACCCTATCAGCACGCCTCCATGACGCCGGTATTCAAGAGAAGGCCCTGGCCTGGACCACATCCTTCCTCTCCGGCAGAACACAGAGCGTCCGCCTCCCACCCTTCCACTCCAAAGCCACCGAGATCATCTGCGGCGTCCCACAGGGATCCTCCCTCAGCCCGACACTGTTCAATATCTACATGGCCCCCCTCGCCCACGTCGCACGACAACACAACCTCAACGTCATGTCCTACGCCGACGACACCCAACTGATCATATCCCTCACCGAAGATCCCCACACCGCCAAAGCTAACCTCCACGAGGAATGAAGGCCATAGCCGACTGGATGAAGGACAGCAGACTGAAGCTGAACTCAGACAAGACAGAGGTCCTCATTCTCTGACCCACCCCATCAGCCTGGGACGACTCTTGGTGGCCCACGTCACTAGGCACAGCCCCGGAACCCACGGACCACGCACACAACCTGGGGGTCATCCTCGACTCCACTCACTCCATGACCAGGCAAGTCAACTCCGTCTCCGCGTCCTGCTTCAACACCCTCCGTATGCTCCGCAGGATCTTCAAATGGATCCCCCTCGACACAAGAAAAAACTTTACCCAGGCCCTCATCACCAACTACGGGAACGCCCTCTACTCAGGAACTACAAACAAGCTCCTGAGACGACTCCAACACATCCAGAACTCCTCGGCCCAACTCATCCTCGATGTCGCCCGCCGCAGCCACATCACACTCCACCTGAGAGACCTGCACTGGCTCCCCGTCAACAAAAGAATCACCTTCAAGCTCCTGATCCACGCACACAAAGCACTGCACAACACCGGACCCACCTACCTCAACAACCGACTCAGCTTCCACACCCCCACCCGAAGCCTCCGCTCAGCCAACCTCACCCTCGCCACAGTCCCCCACATCCCAAAAAACACCGTTGGCGGCAGATCCTTCTCCTACCTCGCCGCCAAGAACTGAAACACTCTCCCCACCATCCTACGACAGACCCAGGACCTGCTGGCCTTCAGAAGACTCCTCAAGACCTGGCGCTTCGACCAGTAGCACCCCCCCTCCCCAGCACCTTGAGACCCTCGCGGGTATGTAGCGCGCTTTACAAATGCAGTGATTGATTGATTGATTGATTGATCACCTGGTCCACCTGAAGAAGGTTTTGAAGGCCCTGCAAGCAGCAGACATCTCTATCAAAGCATCCAAATGCCAGATAGGGCAGGGAACTGTGGTTTACTTGGGACACCTTGTAGGTGGAGGCCAAGTTCAGCCACTCCAGCCTAACATCCAGACTATTCTGGACTGGGCAGCTCCAAAAACCCAGACTCAAGTCAGGGCATTCCTTGGCTTGACTGGGTACTAAAGGAGGTTTGTGAAGGGATATGGATCAATAGTGACACCCCTCACAGAACTTACCTCCAAGAAAATGCCCAAGAAGGTAAACTGGACTGTAGAATGCCAACGTGCCTTTGACACCCTGAAACAAGCTATGTGCACAGCACCAGTTCTAAAAGCTCCAGATTACTCCAAGCAGTTCATTGTGCAGACTGATGCCTCTGAACATGGGATAGGGGCAGTTTTGTCCCAAACAAATGATGATGGCCTTGACCAGCCTGTCATTAGCAGGAGGTTACTCCCCAGGGAGCAGCTTTGGAGTGCCATTGAGAGGGAGGCCTTTGCTGTGGTTTGGTCCCTGAAGAAGCTGAGACCATACCTCTTTGGTACTCACTTCCTAGTTCAAACTGACCACAGACCTCTCAGATGGCTGATGCAAATGAAAGGTGAAAATCCAAAACTGTTGAGGTGGTCCATCTCCCTACAGGGAATGGACTTTATAGTGGAACACAGACCTGGGACTGCCAATGCAGATGGCCTTTCCAGGTTCTTCCACTTAAAAAATGAAGACTCTCTTGGGAAAGGTTAGCCTCATCCTCTTTCGTTGGGGGGGGGGGGGGGGTGTAAGGAAATGCCTCCTTGGCATGGTTACCCCCTGACTATTTGCCTTTGCTGATGCCAAGTTATGATTTGAAAGTGTGCTGAGGCCTGTTAACCAGGCCCCAGCACCAGTGTTCTTTCCCTATCCTGTACCTTTGTTTCCACAATTGGCACACCCTGGCATCCAGGTAAGTCCCTTGTAACTGGTACCTCTGGTACCAAGGGCCCTGATGCCAGGGAAGGTCTCTAAGGGCTGCAGCATGTCTTATGCCACCCTCGGGACCCCTCCCTCAGCACAGTCACACTGCTTGCCAGCTTGTGTGTGCTGGTGGGGAGAAAATGACTAAGTCGACATGGCACTCCCCTCAGGGTGCCATGCCAACCTCACACTGCCTATAGGTATAGATAAGTCACCCCTCTAGCAGGCCTTACAGCCCTAAGGCAGGGTGCACTATACCATAGGTGAGGGCATAAGTGCATGAGCACTATGCCCCTACAGTGTCTAAGCAAAACCTTAGACATTGTAAGTGCAGGGTAGCCATAAGAGTATATGGTCTGGGAGTCTGTCATGCACGAACTACACAGCACCATAATGGCTATACTGAAAACTGTGAAGTTTGGTATCAAACTTCTCAGCACAATAAATGCACACTGATGCCAGTCTACATTTTATTGTGAATTACACCCCAGAGGGAATCTTAGAGATGCCCCCTGAAAACATACCCGACTTCCAGTGTGGGCTGACTAGTTTTACCAGCCTGCCACACACCAGACATGTTGCTGGCCACATGGGGAGAGTGCCTTTGTCACTCTGTGGCTAGTAACAAAGCCTGAACTGGGTGGAGGTGCCTCTCAGCTCCCCCTGCAGGAACTCTAACACCTGGCGGTGAGCCTCAAAGGATCACCCCCTTTGTTACAGCGCCCCAGGGCACTCCAGCTAGTGGAGATGCCCGCCCCCTCCGGCCACGGCCCCACTTTTGGCGGCAAGGCCGGAGAAGATAATGAGAAAAACAAGGAGGAGTCACTGGCCAGTCAGGACAGCCCCTAAGGTGTCCTGAGCTGAGGTGACTCTGACTTTTAGAAATTCTCCATCTTGCAGATGGAGGATTCCCCCAATAGGATTAGGGATGTGGCCCCCTCCCCTCAGGGAGGAGGCACAAAGAGGGTGTTGCCACCCTCATGGCTAGTAGCCATTGACTACTAACCCCCCAGACCTAAACACACCCCTAAACTGAGTATTTAGAGGCTCCCATAACCTAGCAAGATAGATTCCTACAACCTGATGACGAAGAAGGACTGCTGACCTGAAAGCCCTGCAGAGAAGACGGAGATTTTAGGAGGCTGGCCTGGCTTGTAGTGGGTACCAAGGGGTACTTACACTCTGTACCAGGTCCAGTTATCCCTTATTAGTGTAGAAGAGGTGTTTCTAGCAGCTTAGGCTGATAGAAGGTAGCTATAGCAGAGCAGCTTAGGCTGAACTAGGAGACATGAAAAGCTCCTACTATACCACTGGTGTCATATGCACAATATTAAAAGAAAACACAATACACAGATATACTAAAAATAAAGGTACTTTATTTTTATGACAATATGCCAAAAGTATCTCAGTGAGTACCCTCAGTATGAGGATGCCAAATATACACAAGATATATGTACACAATACCAAAAATATGCAGTAATAGCAAAAGGAAGTAATGCAAGCAATGTAAACTTACAGTAGATTGCAATAGGAGCACATAGGTATAGGGGCAACACAAACCGTATACTCCAAAAGTGGAATGCGAACCACGAATGGACCACAAACCTATGTGAGCTTGTAGAGGGTCGCTGGGACTGTAAGAAAACAGTGAGGGTTAGAAAAATAGCCCACCCCAAGACCCTGTAAGGTAGGTGTAAAGTGCACCTACAACCCCCAGAGAGCACAGAAGTCGTGATAGGGGGATTCTGCAAGCAAAACCAACACCAGCAAAGCAACAACAGTGGATTTCTGGACCTGAGTGCCTGTGAAACAAGGGGACCAAGTCCAAGACTCGCGACAATGTCGAGAGTGGGCAGATGCCCAGGAAATGCCAGCTGAGGGTGCAAATAAGCTGCCACCGGATGGAAGAAGCTTTGGTTTCTGCAAGAACGAAGAGGACTAGCAACTTCCCCTTCGGAGGATGGATGTCCCACGTCGTGAAGAAGCTTGCAGAGGTGTTCCCACGCAGAAAGACCGCAAACAAGCCTTGCTAGCTGCAAGGGTCGCGGTTAGAGTTTTTGGATGCAGCTGTGGCCCAGGAGGGACCAGGATGTCGCCACTTGGATGAGGAGACAGAGGGGGCGCCCAGCAAGTCAGGGAGCCCTCACAGACGCAGGCAGCACCCGCAGAAGTACTGGAACAGGTAATTGGAAGAGGAATGAACCGGAGTCCACCCAAAGTCAGAAAAGGGAGTCCCACGACGCCGAAGGACAACTCAGAAGGTTGTGCACTGCAGGCTAGAGTGTCGGGGACCCAGGCTTGGCTGTGCACAAAGGAAATCCTGGAAGAGTGCACAGGAGCCGGAGCAGCTGCAAATCACGTGGTACCCAGCAATGCAGTCTAGCGTGGGGAGGCAAGGACTTACCTCCACCAAACTTGGACTGAAGAGTCACTGGACTGTGGAAGTCACTTGGACAGAATTGCTGAGTTCCAGGGACCACGCTTGTCGTGCTGAGAGGGGACCCAAAGGACCGGTGATGCAGTCTTTTGTTGCCTGCGGTTGCAGGGGGAAGATTCCGTCAACCCACGGGAGATTTCTTCAGAGCTCCTGGTGCAAGAAGGAGGCAGGCTACCCCCAGAGCATGCACCACCAGGAAACAGGCGAGAAAGCCAGCAGGATGAAGCGATACAAGGTTGCAGTAGTCGTCTTTGCTACTTTGTTGCTGTTTTGCAGGCGTCCTGAGCAGTCAGCGGTCGATCCTTTGGCAGAAGGTGAAGAGAGAGATGCATAGGAACTCTGATGAGCTCTTGCATTCGGTATCTGAAGAAATCCCCAAAGCAGAGACCCTAAATAGCCAGAAAAGGAGGTTTGGCTACCTAGGAAGGAGGATAGGCTAGTAACACAGGTAAGAGCCTATCAGAAGGAGTCTCTGACGTCACCTGCTGGCCCTGGCCACTCAGAGCAGTCCAGTGTGCCAGCACACCTCTGAATCCAAGATGGCAGAGGTCTGGGGCATGCTGGAGGAGCTCTGGGCACCTCCCCTGGGAGGTGCAGGTCAGGGGAGTGGTCACTCCCCTTTCCTTTGTCCAGTTTCGCACCAGAGCAGGGCTGGGGGATCCCTGAACCGGTGTAGACTGGCTTATGCAGAGATGGGCACCATCTGTGCCCATCAAAGCATTTCCAGAGGCTGGGGGAGGCTACTCCTCCCCAGCCCTGACACCTTTTTCCAAAGGGAGAGGGTGTAACACCCTCTCTCTGAGGAAGTCCTTTGTTCTGCCTTCCTGGGCCAGGCCTGGCTGGACCCCAGGAGGGCAGAAACCTGTCTGAGGGGTTGGCAGCAGCAGCTGCAGTGAAACCCCGGGAAAGGCAGTTTGGCAGTACCTGGGTCTGTGCTAGAGACTCAGCATTGGGGTGACAATTTCATGATCTTAGACATGTTACATGGCCATGTTCGGAGTTACTATTGTGACGCTATACATAGGTAGTGACCTATGTATTGTGCACGCGTGAAATGGTGTCCCCGCACTCACAAAGTCCGGGGAATTTGCCCTGAACAATGTGGGGGCACCTTGGCTAGTGCCAGGGTGCCCACACACTAAGTAACTTTGCACCCAACCTTCACCAGGTGAAGGTTAGACATATAGGTGACTTATAAGTTACTTGAGTGCAGTGGTAAATGGCTGTGAAATAACGTGGACGTTATTTCACTCAGGCTGCAGTGGCAGGCCTGTGTAAGAATTGTCAGAGCTCCCTATGGGTGGCAAAAGAAATGCTGCATCCCATAGGGATCTCCTGGAACCCCAATACCCTGGGTACCTCAATACCATATACTAGGGAATTATAAGGGTGTTCCAGTATGCCATTGTGAATTGGTGAAATTGGTCACTAGCCTGTTAGTGACAATTTAGAAAGCAGAGAGAGCATTACCACTGAGGTTCTGATTAGCAGAGCCTCGATGAGACAGTCATCACACAGGGAGCACATACAGGGCACACTTATGAGCACTGGGGCCCTGGCTGGCAGGGTCCCAGTGACACATACACTAAAACAACATATATACAGTGAAATATGGGGCTAACATGCCAGGCAAGATGGTACTTTCCTACACAACCGCCCCCCCAAACGAAGGACAATAAGACTAGCCATGACCTGATGAGTCTTCATTGTCTAAGTGGAAATATCTTGAGAGTTCATCTGTATTGGAGTGGGTACTCCCAGTTCTATGTTCCACTGTATAGTCCATTCCCTGTAGAGATATGGACCACCTCAACAATTTAGGGTTTTCACCTTTCATTTGTTTTAGCCAAAGTAGAGGTTTGTGGTCTGTCTGAACAATGAAGTGAGTGCCAAACAGGTATGGCCTCAACTTCTTCAGTGCCCAGACCACAGCAAAGGCCTCCCTCTCTATGGCAGACCAATGCTTTTCTCTAGGGGTCAACCTTCTGCTTATAAAAGCAACAGGTTGATCCTGGCCCTCAGAATTGAGTTGTGATAAGACTGCCCCTACCCCTAATTCAGATGCATCAGTTTGAACAATGAATTTCTTGGAGTAATATGGGCTTTTTAGGACAGGTGCAGTGCACATGGCCTGTTTCAGCTCCTCAAAAGCTTTCTGACAGCTAGCTGTCCACAATACCTTTTTAGGCATCTTCTTTGAAGTGAGATCATTAAGTGGGGCTGCAATGGAGCCATAGTTTTTAATGAATCTCCTGTAATACCCAGTGAAGCCTAAGAAGGCTCTCACCTGGGTCTGAGTTGTAGGGGCAACCCAATCCACGATTGTTTGGATTTTCCCCTGAAGTGGTGCAATCTGTTCTCCACCTACCAGGTGTCCCAGATAAACCACTTTCCCCTGCCCTATCTGGCACTTTGAAGCCTTGATAGTGAGGCCTGCCTTCTGCAGGGCCTCCAAAACTTTCCACAGGTGGACCAGGTGATCATCCCAGGTGGAGCTAAAGACAGCTATATCGTCCAGATATGCTGCACTAAAGGCCTCCAACCCTTGCAGGACTGTATTCACCAACCTCTGAAAAGTGGCAGGTGCATTTTTCAAACCAAAGGGCATTTCTGTGAATTGGTAGTGCCCTCCAATAGTCGAAAATGCAGTTTTTGCTTTAGCATCCTCTGATAACTTGATCTGCCAATCCCCTGCAGTCAAATCAAAGGTGCTTAGATACTTGGCAGATGCCAGTGTATCTATGAGCTCATCTGCCCTGGGCATAGGGTGAGCATCAGTTTTTGTTACCTGGTTGAGACCTCTGTAATCTACACAAAACTTCATCTCTCTTTTCCCATCTTTTTAGTGAGGCTTTGGTACAAGCACCACAGGAGAGGCCCATGGGCTTTCAGAATGTTCAACCACTCCTAGTTCAAGCATTTTCTGAACTTCTTGTTTTATGCAGTCCCTGACATGGTCAGGCTGCCTATAGATCTTACTTTTGACAGGCATGCTGTCGCCAGTATCTATAGTGTGCTCACACCAAAATGTGGTGCCTGGCACAGTAGAAAAGAGTTCAGAAAACTGACCTAGGAGATTTATGCAGTTGTCTTTCTGCTCAGCAGTAAGACAGTCTGCCAAAACTACACCTTCCACTAGAGCATCCTGTTCTGTGGAAGAGAAGAGATCAGGGAGAGGGTCACTCTCTTCTTCCTGTCCTTCATCTGTTGCCATGAGCAGGGTGAGATCAGCCCTGTCATAGTAGGGTTTTAGGCGATTGACATGGAGCACCCTAAGGGGACTCCTGCCAGTGCCCAGGTCAACCAAGTAGGTGACATTGCCCTTCTTTTCAACAATAAGATGGGGTCCACTCCATTTGTCTTGGAGTGCTCTTGGGGCCACAGGCTCCAATACCCACACCTTCTGTCCTGGTTGGTACTGAATCAGAACAGCCTTCTGGTCATGCCATTGCTTTTGGAGCTCTTGGCTGGCCTGAAGGTTTTTACTGGCCTTTTTCATGTACTCAGCCATTCTGGATCTTAGGCCGAGTACATAGTCCACTATGTCTTGCTTGGGAGCTTTTAAAGGTTGTTCCCAACCCTCCTTCACAAGTGTTAGGGAACCTCTTACAGGGTGTCCAAATAGGAGTTCAAAGGGGCTGAAGCCCACTCCTTTCTGGGGTACCTCCCTGTAAGCAAAAAGGAGGCAAGGTAACAGGACATCCCATCTCCTCCTGAGTTTTTCAGGGAGTCCCATTATCATTCCTTTGAGAGTTTTATTAAACCTCTCTACCAGTCCATTTGTTTGTGGATGATAAGGTGTGGTGAATTTGTATGTTACACCACATTCCTTCCACATGGCCTTCAAGTATGCAGACATAAAGTTGCTACCCCTGTCTGATTCAACCTCTTTTGGGGAACCCACCCTGGAAAAGATTCCCAGGAGGGCTTTTGCCACTGCAGGTGCTGTAGTGGTCCTTAGAGGAATTGCTTCAGGATATCTTGTGGCATGGTCCACTACCACCAAGATAAACGTATTGCCTGAAGCAGTAGGAGGGTCAAGGGGGCCAACTATGTCAACCCCTACCCTTTCAAAGGGAACCCCAACCACAGGTAGTCGAATAAGGGGAGCCTTTGGAGTGCCACCAGTCTTGCCACTGGCTTGGCAGGTCACACAGGACTTACAGAGTTAGGAGGAACTCTCTGTACTGCAGGGGAATGACCAATCTCCTGGCTGCTCCAGGTTTTGGGTCCCTTGCCTCTGTGTACAAGAGGTTGTCCTCCCAGTAAACTCTATGTGAGTCGCTGATATCCCCATTTTGCTGTTTGACAGCTTGCTGTCTGAGACCCTCTAATGTGGGACAGGTTTGCTGTGCCACACTCAGTTCCTCCCTGGCCGGCCCCCCTCCACCCAAAAGCTCAGCAGTGTCTGCTGCCAGCTCCTCTGGTGAAGGTTCTGCACAGGAGGGAAATTCTTCTTCCTCAGAAGATGAATCATCTGTAGAGGGAGGGATAGTAAAGTGCACCTATAACCCCCAGAGAGCACTGAAGTCGTGATAGGGGGTTTCTGCAAGGAAGACCAACACCAGCAAAGCAACAACAGTGGATTTCCGGACCTGAGTACCTGCGAAACAAGGGGACCAAGTCCAAGAGTCGCGACAATGTCGAGAGTGGGCAGATGCCCAGGAAATGCCAGCTGAGGGTGCAAAGAAGCTGCCACCGGATGGAAGAAGCTTTGGTTTCTGCAAGAACGAAGAGGACTAGGAACTTCCCCTTTGGAGGATGGATGTCCCACGTCGTGAAGAAGCTTGCAGAGGTGTTCCCACGCAGAAAGACCGCAAACAAGCCTTTGCTAGCTGCAAGGGTCGCGGTTAGGGTTTTTGGGTGCTGCTGTGGCCCAGGAGGGATCAGGATGTCGCCACTTGGATGAGGAGGCAGAGGGGGCGCCCAGCAAGTCAGGGAGCCCTCACAGAAGCAGGCAGCACCCGCAGAATTACCAGAACAGGCACTTGGAAGAGGAGTGAACCGGAGTCCACCCGAAGTCAGAAAAGGGAGTCCCACGACGCCGGAGGACAACTCAGAAGGTTGTGCATTGCAGGTTAGAGTGTCGGAGACCCAGGCTTGGCTGTGCACAAAGGAAATCCTGGAAGAGTGCACAGGAACCGTAGCAGCTGCAAATCACGCGGTACCCAGCAATGCAGTCTAGCGTGGGGAGGCAAGGACATACCTCCACCAAACTTGGACTGAAGAGTCACTGGACTGTGGGAGTCACTTGGACAGAGTTGCTGAGTTCCAGGGACCACGCTCGTCGTGCTGAGAGGGGACCCAGAGGACCGGTGATGCAGTCTTTTGTTGCCTGCGGTTGCAGGGGGAAGATTCTGTCGACCCACAGGAGATTTCTTCGGAGCTCCTGGTGCAAGAAGGAGGCAGGCTACCCCCAGAGCATGCACCACCAGGAAACAGGCGAGAAAGCCAGCAGGATGAAGCGATACAAGGTTGCAGTAGTCGTCTTTGCTACTTTGTTGCGGTTTTGCAGGCGTCCTGAGCAGTCAGCGGTCGATCCTTTGGCAGAAGGTGAAGAGAGAGATGCAGAGGAACTCTGATGAGCTCTTGCATTCGGTATCTGAAGAATTCCCCAAAGCAGAGACCCTAAATAGCCAGAAAAGGAGGTTTGGCTACCTAGGAAGGAGGATAGGCTAGTAACACAGGTAAGAGCCTATCAGAAGGAGTCTCTGACGTCACCTTCTGGCCCTGGCCACTCAGAGCAGTCCAGTGTGCCAGCACACCTCTGAATCCAAAATGGCAGAGGTCTGGGGCATGCTGGAGGAGCTCTGGGCACCTCCCCTGGGAGGTGCAGGTCAGGGGAGTGATCACTCCCCTTTCCTTTGTCCAGTTTCGCGCCAGAGCAGGGCTGGGGGATCCCTGAACCGGTGTAGACTGGCTTATGCAGAGATGGGCACCATCTGTGCCCATCAAAGCATTTCCAGAGGCTGGGGAGGCTACTCCTTCCCAGCCCTCACACCTTTTTCCAAAGGGAGAGGGTGTAACTCCCTCTCTCTGAGGAAGTCCTTTGTTCTGCCTTCCTGGGCCAGGCCTGGCTGGACCCCAGGAGGGCAGAAACCTGTCTGAGGGGTTGGCAGCAGCTGCAGTGAAACCCCGGGAAAGGCAGTTTGGCAGTACCCGGGTCTGTGCTAGAGACTCAGCATTGGGGTGACAATTTCATGATCTTAGACATGTTACATGGCCATGTTCGGAGTTACTATTGTGACGCTATACATAGGTAGTGACCTATGTATTGTGCACGCGTGAAATGGTGTCCCCGCACTCACAAAGTCCGGGGAATTTGCCCTGAACAATGTGGGGGCACCTTGGCTAGTGCCAGGGTGCCCACACACTAAGTAACTTTGCACCCAACCTTCACCAGGTGAAGGTTAGACATATAGGTGACTTATAAGTTACTTGAGTGCAGTGGTAAATGGCTGTGAAATAACGTGGACGTTATTTCACTCAGGCTGCAGTGGCAGGCCTGTGTAAGAATTGTCAGAGCTCCCTATGGGTGGCAAAAGAAATGCTGCATCCCATAGGGATCTCCTGGAACCCCAATACCCTGGGTACCTCAATACCATATACTAGGGAATTATAAGGGTGTTCCAGTATGCCATTGTGAATTGGTGAAATTGGTCACTAGCCTGTTAGTGACAATTTAGAAAGCAGAGAGAGCATTACCACTGAGGTTCTGATTAGCAGAGCCTCGATGAGACAGTCATCACACAGGGAGCACATACAGGGCACACTTATGAGCACTGGGGCCCTGGCTGGCAGGGTCCCAGTGACACATACACTAAAACAACATATATACAGTGAAATATGGGGCTAACATGCCAGGCAAGATGGTACTTTCCTACACAACCGCCCCCCCAAACGAAGGACAATAAGACTAGCCATGACCTGATGAGTCTTCATTGTCTAAGTGGAAATATCTTGAGAGTTCATCTGTATTGGAGTGGGTACTCCCAGTTCTATGTTCCACTGTATAGTCCATTCCCTGTAGAGATATGGACCACCTCAACAATTTAGGGTTTTCACCTTTCATTTGTTTTAGCCAAAGTAGAGGTTTGTGGTCTGTCTGAACAATGAAGTGAGTGCCAAACAGGTATGGCCTCAACTTCTTCAGTGCCCAGACCACAGCAAAGGCCTCCCTCTCTATGGCAGACCAATGCTTTTCTCTAGGGGTCAACCTTCTGCTTATAAAAGCAACAGGTTGATCCTGGCCCTCAGAATTGAGTTGTGATAAGACTGCCCCTACCCCTAATTCAGATGCATCAGTTTGAACAATGAATTTCTTGGAGTAATATGGGCTTTTTAGGACAGGTGCAGTGCACATGGCCTGTTTCAGCTCCTCAAAAGCTTTCTGACAGCTAGCTGTCCACAATACCTTTTTAGGCATCTTCTTTGAAGTGAGATCATTAAGTGGGGCTGCAATGGAGCCATAGTTTTTAATGAATCTCCTGTAATACCCAGTGAAGCCTAAGAAGGCTCTCACCTGGGTCTGAGTTGTAGGGGCAACCCAATCCACGATTGTTTGGATTTTCCCCTGAAGTGGTGCAATCTGTTCTCCACCTACCAGGTGTCCCAGATAAACCACTTTCCCCTGCCCTATCTGGCACTTTGAAGCCTTGATAGTGAGGCCTGCCTTCTGCAGGGCCTCCAAAACTTTCCACAGGTGGACCAGGTGATCATCCCAGGTGGAGCTAAAGACAGCTATATCGTCCAGATATGCTGCACTAAAGGCCTCCAACCCTTGCAGGACTGTATTCACCAACCTCTGAAAAGTGGCAGGTGCATTTTTCAAACCAAAGGGCATTTCTGTGAATTGGTAGTGCCCTCCAATAGTCGAAAATGCAGTTTTTGCTTTAGCATCCTCTGATAACTTGATCTGCCAATCCCCTGCAGTCAAATCAAAGGTGCTTAGATACTTGGCAGATGCCAGTGTATCTATGAGCTCATCTGCCCTGGGCATAGGGTGAGCATCAGTTTTTGTTACCTGGTTGAGACCTCTGTAATCTACACAAAACTTCATCTCTCTTTTCCCATCTTTTTAGTGAGGCTTTGGTACAAGCACCACAGGAGAGGCCCATGGGCTTTCAGAATGTTCAACCACTCCTAGTTCAAGCATTTTCTGAACTTCTTGTTTTATGCAGTCCCTGACATGGTCAGGCTGCCTATAGATCTTACTTTTGACAGGCATGCTGTCGCCAGTATCTATAGTGTGCTCACACCAAAATGTGGTGCCTGGCACAGTAGAAAATAGTTCAGAAAACTGACCTAGGAGATTTATGCAGTTGTCTTTCTGCTCAGCAGTAAGACAGTCTGCCAAAACTACACCTTCCACTAGAGCATCCTGTTCTGTGGAAGAGAAGAGATCAGGGAGAGGGTCACTCTCTTCTTCCTGTCCTTCATCTGTTGCCATGAGCAGGGTGAGATCAGCCCTGTCATAGTAGGGTTTTAGGCGATTGACATGGAGCACCCTAAGGGGACTCCTGCCAGTGCCCAGGTCAACCAAGTAGGTGACATTGCCCTTCTTTTCAACAATAAGATGGGGTCCACTCCATTTGTCTTGGAGTGCTCTTGGGGCCACAGGCTCCAATACCCACACCTTCTGTCCTGGTTGGTACTGAATCAGAACAGCCTTCTGGTCATGCCATTGCTTTTGGAGCTCTTGGCTGGCCTGAAGGTTTTTACTGGCCTTTTTCATGTACTCAGCCATTCTGGATCTTAGGCCGAGTACATAGTCCACTATGTCTTGCTTGGGAGCTTTTAAAGGTTGTTCCCAACCCTCCTTCACAAGTGTTAGGGAACCTCTTACAGGGTGTCCAAATAGGAGTTCAAAGGGGCTGAAGCCCACTCCTTTCTGGGGTACCTCCCTGTAAGCAAAAAGGAGGCAAGGTAACAGGACATCCCATCTCCTCCTGAGTTTTTCAGGGAGTCCCATTATCATTCCTTTGAGAGTTTTATTAAACCTCTCTACCAGTCCATTTGTTTGTGGATGATAAGGTGTGGTGAATTTGTATGTTACACCACATTCCTTCCACATGGCCTTCAAGTATGCAGACATAAAGTTGCTACCCCTGTCTGATTCAACCTCTTTTGGGGAACCCACCCTGGAAAAGATTCCCAGGAGGGCTTTTGCCACTGCAGGTGCTGTAGTGGTCCTTAGAGGAATTGCTTCAGGATATCTTGTGGCATGGTCCACTACCACCAAGATAAACGTATTGCCTGAAGCAGTAGGAGGGTCAAGGGGGCCAACTATGTCAACCCCTACCCTTTCAAAGGGAACCCCAACCACAGGTAGTCGAATAAGGGGAGCCTTTGGAGTGCCACCAGTCTTGCCACTGGCTTGGCAGGTCACACAGGACTTACAGAGTTAGGAGGAACTCTCTGTACTGCAGGGGAATGACCAATCTCCTGGCTGCTCCAGGTTTTGGGTCCCTTGCCTCTGTGTACAAGAGGTTGTCCTCCCAGTAAACTCTATGTGAGTCGCTGATATCCCCATTTTGCTGTTTGACAGCTTGCTGTCTGAGACCCTCTAATGTGGGACAGGTTTGCTGTGCCACACTCAGTTCCTCCCTGGCCGGCCCCCCTCCACCCAAAAGCTCAGCAGTGTCTGCTGCCAGCTCCTCTGGTGAAGGTTCTGCACAGGAGGGAAATTCTTCTTCCTCAGAAGATGAATCATCTGTAGAGGGAGGGATAGTAAAGTGCACCTATAACCCCCAGAGAGCACCGAAGTCGTGATAGGGGGTTTCTGCAAGGAAGACCAACACCAGCAAAGCAACAACAGTGGATTTCCGGACCTGAGTACCTGCGAAACAAGGGGACCAAGTCCAAGAGTCGCGACAATGTCGAGAGTGGGCAGATGCCCAGGAAATGCCAGCTGAGGGTGCAAAGAAGCTGCCACCGGATGGAAGAAGCTTTGGTTTCTGCAAGAACGAAGAGGACTAGGAACTTCCCCTTTGGAGGATGGATGTCCCACGTCGTGAAGAAGCTTGCAGAGGTGTTCCCACGCAGAAAGACCGCAAACAAGCCTTTGCTAGCTGCAAGGGTCGCGGTTAGGGTTTTTGGGTGCTGCTGTGGCCCAGGAGGGATCAGGATGTCGCCACTTGGATGAGGAGGCAGAGGGGGCGCCCAGCAAGTCAGGGAGCCCTCACAGAAGCAGGCAGCACCCGCAGAATTACCAGAACAGGCACTTGGAAGAGGAGTGAACCGGAGTCCACCCGAAGTCAGAAAAGGGAGTCCCACGACGCCGGAGGACAACTCAGAAGGTTGTGCATTGCAGGTTAGAGTGTCGGAGACCCAGGCTTGGCTGTGCACAAAGGAAATCCTGGAAGAGTGCACAGGAACCGTAGCAGCTGCAAATCACGCGGTACCCAGCAATGCAGTCTAGCGTGGGGAGGCAAGGACATACCTCCACCAAACTTGGACTGAAGAGTCACTGGACTGTGGGAGTCACTTGGACAGAGTTGCTGAGTTCCAGGGACCACGCTCGTCGTGCTGAGAGGGGACCCAGAGGACCGGTGATGCAGTCTTTTGTTGCCTGCGGTTGCAGGGGGAAGATTCCGTCGACCCACAGGAGATTTCTTCGGAGCTCCTGGTGCAAGAAGGAGGCAGGCTACCCCCAGAGCATGCACCACCAGGAAACAGGCGAGAAAGCCAGCAGGATGAAGCGATACAAGGTTGCAGTAGTCGTCTTTGCTACTTTGTTGCGGTTTTGCAGGCGTCCTGAGCAGTCAGCGGTCGATCCTTTGGCAGAAGGTGAAGAGAGAGATGCAGAGGAACTCTGATGAGCTCTTGCATTCGGTATCTGAAGAATTCCCCAAAGCAGAGACCCTAAATAGCCAGAAAAGGAGGTTTGGCTACCTAGGAAGGAGGATAGGCTAGTAACACAGGTAAGAGCCTATCAGAAGGAGTCTCTGACGTCACCTTCTGGCCCTGGCCACTCAGAGCAGTCCAGTGTGCCAGCACACCTCTGAATCCAAAATGGCAGAGGTCTGGGGCATGCTGGAGGAGCTCTGGGCACCTCCCCTGGGAGGTGCAGGTCAGGGGAGTGATCACTCCCCTTTCCTTTGTCCAGTTTCGCGCCAGAGCAGGGCTGGGGGATCCCTGAACCGGTGTAGACTGGCTTATGCAGAGATGGGCACCATCTGTGCCCATCAAAGCATTTCCAGAGGCTGGGGAGGCTACTCCTTCCCAGCCCTCACACCTTTTTCCAAAGGGAGAGGGTGTAACTCCCTCTCTCTGAGGAAGTCCTTTGTTCTGCCTTCCTGGGCCAGGCCTGGCTGGACCCCAGGAGGGCAGAAACCTGTCTGAGGGGTTGGCAGCAGCTGCAGTGAAACCCCGGGAAAGGCAGTTTGGCAGTACCCGGGTCTGTGCTAGAGACTCGGGGATCATGGAGTTGTCTCCCCAATGCCAGAATGGCATTGGGATGACAATTCCATGACCTTAGACATGGCCATGTTCGGAGTTACCATTGTGACACTATACATAGGTAGTGACCTATTGTAGGAGGCTGGACTGGCTTGTAGTGAGTACCAAGGGGTACTTGCACCTTGCACCAGGCCCAGTTATCCCTTATTAGTGTATAGGGTGTCTAGCAGCTTAGGCTGATAGATAATGGTAGCTTAGCAGAGCAGCTTAGGCTGAACTAGGAGACGTGTGAAGCTACTACAGTACCACTTAGTGTCATATGCACAATATCATAAGAAAACACAATACACAGTTATACTAAAAATAAAGGTACTTTATTTTTATGACAATATGCCAAAGTATCTTAGAGTGTACCCTCATTGAGAGGATAGGAAATATACACAAGATATATATACACAATAGCAAAAATATGCAGTATAGTCTTAGAAAACAGTGCAAACAATGTATAGTTACAATAGGATGCAATGGGGAAACATAGGGATAGGGGCAACACAAACCATATACTCCAAAAGTGGAATGTGAACCACGAATGGACCCCAAACCTATGTGACCTTGTAGAGGGTCGCTGGGACTATTAGAAAATAGTGAGAGTTAGAAAAATAACCCTCCCCAAGACCCTGAAAAGTGAGTGCAAAGTGCACTAAAGTTCCCCTAAGGACAAAGAGGTCGTGTTAGAGGAATAATGCAGGAAAGACACAAACCAGCAATGCAACAACTGTGGATTTCCAATCTAGGGTACCTGTGGAACAAGGGGACCAAGTCCAAAAGTCACAAGCAAGTCGGAGATGGGCAAATGCCCAGGAAATGCCAGCTACGGGTGCAAAGAAGCTTCTACTGGACAGAAGAAGCTGAGGTTTCTGCAGGAACGAAAAGGGCTAGAGACTTCCCCTTTGGTGGACGGATCCCTCTCGCCGTGGAGAGTCGTGCAGAAGTGTTTTCCCGCCGAAAGAACGCCAACAAGCCTTGCTAGCTGCAAATTGTGCGGTTAGCGTTTTTGGACGCTGCTGAGGCCCAGGAGGGACCAGGAGGTCGCAAATTGGACCAGCAGAGAGAGGGGACGTCGAGCAAGACAAGGAGCCCTCTCTGAAGCCGGTAGCACCCGGAGAAGTGCCAGAAACAGGCACTACGAGGATGCGTGAAACGGTGCTCGCCGAAGTTGCACAAAGGAGTCCCACGTCGCCGGAGACCAACTTAGAAAGTCGTGCAATGCAGGTTAGAGTGCCATGGACCCAGGCTTGGCTGTGCACAAAGGATTTCCGCCGGAAGTGCACAGGGGCCGGAGTAGCTGCAAAGTCGCGGTTCCCAGCAATGCAGCCCAGCGAGGTGAGGCAAGGACTTACCTCCACCAAACTTGGACTGAAGAGTCACTAGACTGTGGGGGTCACTTGGACAGAGTCGCTGGATTCGAGGCACCTCACTCGTCGTGCTGAGAGGAGACCCAAGGGACCGGTAATGCAGCTTTTTGGTGCCTGCGGTTTGCAGGGGGAAGATTCCGTCGACCCACGGGAGATTTCTTCGGAGCTTCTGGTGCAGAGAGGAGGCAGACTACCCCCACAGCATGCACAAGCAGGAAAACAGTCGAGAAGGCGGCAGGATCAGCGTTACAGAGTTGCAGTAGTCGTCTTTTCTACTATGTTGCAGGTTTGCAGGCTTCCAGCGCGGTCAGCAGTCGATTCCTTATCAGAAGGTGAAGAGAGAGATGCAGAGGAACTCGGATGAGCTCTTGCATTCGTTATCTGAAGTTTCCCCAGAGACAGAGACCCTAAATAGCCAGAAAAGAGGGTTTGGCTACCTAGGAGAGAGGATAGGCTAGCAACACCTGAAGGAGCCTATCACAAGGAGTCTCTGACGTCACCTGGTGGCACTGGCCACTCAGAGCAGTCCAGTGTGCCAGCAGCACCTCTGTTTCCAAGATGGCAGAGGTCTGGAGCACACTGGAGGAGCTCTGGACACCTCCCAGGGGAGGTGCAGGTCAGGGGAGTGGTCACTCCCCTTTCCTTTGTCCAGTTTCGCGCCAGAGCAGGGGCTAAGGGGTCCCTGAACCGGTGTAGACTGGCTTATGCAGAATTGGGCACATCTGTGCCCAATAAAGCATTTCCAGAGGCTGGGGGAGGCTACTCCTCCCCTGCCTTCACACCATTTTCCAAAGGGAGAGGGTGTCACACCCTCTCTCAGAGGAAGTTCTTTGTTCTGCCATCCTGGGCCAGGCCTGGCTGGACCCTAGGAGGGCAGATGCCTCTCTGAGGGGTTGGCAGCAGCAGCAGCTGCAGTGAAACCCCAGGAAGGGCAGTTTGGCAGTACCAGGGTCTGTGCTACAGACCACTGGGATCATGGAATTGTACCAACACTAAAACAACATATATACAGTGAAATATGGGGCTAACATGCCAGGCAAGATGGTACTTTCCTACACAACCGCCCCCCCAAACGAAGGACAATAAGACTAGCCATGACCTGATGAGTCTTCATTGTCTAAGTGGAAATATCTTGAGAGTTCATCTGTATTGGAGTGGGTACTCCCAGTTCTATGTTCCACTGTATAGTCCATTCCCTGTAGAGATATGGACCACCTCAACAATTTAGGGTTTTCACCTTTCATTTGTTTTAGCCAAAGTAGAGGTTTGTGGTCTGTCTGAACAATGAAGTGAGTGCCAAACAGGTATGGCCTCAACTTCTTCAGTGCCCAGACCACAGCAAAGGCCTCCCTCTCTATGGCAGACCAATGCTTTTCTCTAGGGGTCAACCTTCTGCTTATAAAAGCAACAGGTTGATCCTGGCCCTCAGAATTGAGTTGTGATAAGACTGCCCCTACCCCTAATTCAGATGCATCAGTTTGAACAATGAATTTCTTGGAGTAATATGGGCTTTTTAGGACAGGTGCAGTGCACATGGCCTGTTTCAGCTCCTCAAAAGCTTTCTGACAGCTAGCTGTCCACAATACCTTTTTAGGCATCTTCTTTGAAGTGAGATCATTAAGTGGGGCTGCAATGGAGCCATAGTTTTTAATGAATCTCCTGTAATACCCAGTGAAGCCTAAGAAGGCTCTCACCTGGGTCTGAGTTGTAGGGGCAACCCAATCCACGATTGTTTGGATTTTCCCCTGAAGTGGTGCAATCTGTTCTCCACCTACCAGGTGTCCCAGATAAACCACTTTCCCCTGCCCTATCTGGCACTTTGAAGCCTTGATAGTGAGGCCTGCCTTCTGCAGGGCCTCCAAAACTTTCCACAGGTGGACCAGGTGATCATCCCAGGTGGAGCTAAAGACAGCTATATCGTCCAGATATGCTGCACTAAAGGCCTCCAACCCTTGCAGGACTGTATTCACCAACCTCTGAAAAGTGGCAGGTGCATTTTTCAAACCAAAGGGCATTTCTGTGAATTGGTAGTGCCCTCCAATAGTCGAAAATGCAGTTTTTGCTTTAGCATCCTCTGATAACTTGATCTGCCAATCCCCTGCAGTCAAATCAAAGGTGCTTAGATACTTGGCAGATGCCAGTGTATCTATGAGCTCATCTGCCCTGGGCATAGGGTGAGCATCAGTTTTTGTTACCTGGTTGAGACCTCTGTAATCTACACAAAACTTCATCTCTCTTTTCCCATCTTTTTAGTGAGGCTTTGGTACAAGCACCACAGGAGAGGCCCATGGGCTTTCAGAATGTTCAACCACTCCTAGTTCAAGCATTTTCTGAACTTCTTGTTTTATGCAGTCCCTGACATGGTCAGGCTGCCTATAGATCTTACTTTTGACAGGCATGCTGTCGCCAGTATCTATAGTGTGCTCACACCAAAATGTGGTGCCTGGCACAGTAGAAAAGAGTTCAGAAAACTGACCTAGGAGATTTATGCAGTTGTCTTTCTGCTCAGCAGTAAGACAGTCTGCCAAAACTACACCTTCCACTAGAGCATCCTGTTCTGTGGAAGAGAAGAGATCAGGGAGAGGGTCACTCTCTTCTTCCTGTCCTTCATCTGTTGCCATGAGCAGGGTGAGATCAGCCCTGTCATAGTAGGGTTTTAGGCGATTGACATGGAGCACCCTAAGGGGACTCCTGCCAGTGCCCAGGTCAACCAAGTAGGTGACATTGCCCTTCTTTTCAACAATAAGATGGGGTCCACTCCATTTGTCTTGGAGTGCTCTTGGGGCCACAGGCTCCAATACCCACACCTTCTGTCCTGGTTGGTACTGAATCAGAACAGCCTTCTGGTCATGCCATTGCTTTTGGAGCTCTTGGCTGGCCTGAAGGTTTTTACTGGCCTTTTTCATGTACTCAGCCATTCTGGATCTTAGGCCGAGTACATAGTCCACTATGTCTTGCTTGGGAGCTTTTAAAGGTTGTTCCCAACCCTCCTTCACAAGTGTTAGGGAACCTCTTACAGGGTGTCCAAATAGGAGTTCAAAGGGGCTGAAGCCCACTCCTTTCTGGGGTACCTCCCTGTAAGCAAAAAGGAGGCAAGGTAACAGGACATCCCATCTCCTCCTGAGTTTTTCAGGGAGTCCCATTATCATTCCTTTGAGAGTTTTATTAAACCTCTCTACCAGTCCATTTGTTTGTGGATGATAAGGTGTGGTGAATTTGTATGTTACACCACATTCCTTCCACATGGCCTTCAAGTATGCAGACATAAAGTTGCTACCCCTGTCTGATTCAACCTTGTAGGAAGTTGGCTCTGTATGTGCTATTTCAAAGTAAGGAATAGCATGCACAGAGTCCAAGGGTTCCCCTTAGAGGTAAAATAGTGGTAAAAATAGATAATACTAATGCTCTATTTTGTGGTAGTGTGGTCGAGCAGTAGGCTTATCCAAGGAGTAGTGTTAAGCATTTGTTGTACATACACATAGACAATAAATGAGGTACACACACTCAGAGACAAATCCAGCCAATAGGTTTTTATATAGAAAAATATCTTTTCTTAGTTTATTTTAAGAACCACAGGTTCAAATTCTACATGTAATATCTCATTCGAAAGGTATTGCAGGTAAGTACTTTAGGAACTTCAAATCATCAAAATTGCATGTATACTTTTCAAGTTATTCACAAATAGCTGTTTTAAAAGTGGACACTTAGTGCAATTTTCACAGTTCCTAGGGGAGGTAAGTATTTGTTAGGTTAACCAGGTAAGTAAGACACTTACAGGGCTTAGTTCTTGGTCCAAGGTAGCCCACCGTTGGGGGTTCAGAGCAACCCCAAAGTCACCACACCAGCAGCTCAGGGCCGGTCAGGTGCAGAGTTCAAAGTGGTGCCCAAAACACATAGGCTAGAATGGAGAGAAGGGGGTGCCCCGGTTCCGGTCTGCTTGCAGGTAAGTACCCGCGTCTTCGGAGGGCAGACCAGGGGGGTTTTGTAGGGCACCGGGGGGGACACGAGTCCACACAGAAATTTCACCCTCAGCAGCGCGGGGGCGGCCGGGTGCAGTGTAGAAACAAGCGTCGGGTTTGTAATGGAAGTCAATGGGAGATCTAGGGATCTCTTCAGCGCTGCAGGCAGGCAAGGGGGGGGTTCCTCGGGGAAACCTCCACTTGGTCAAGGGAGAGGGACTCCTGGGGGTCACTCCTCCAGTGAAAGTCCGGTCCTTCAGGTCCTGGGGGCTGCGGGTGCAGGGTCTCTCCCAGGTGTCGGGACTTAGGATTCAAAGAGTCGCGGTCAGGGGAAGCCTCGGGATTCCCTCTGCAGGCGGCGCTGTGGGGGTTCAGGGGGGACAGGTTTTTGTACTCACAGTCTTAGAGTAGTCCTGGGGTCCCTCCTGAGGTGTTGGATCGTCACCAGCCGAGTCGGGGTCGCCGGGTGCAGTGTTGCAAGTCTCACGCTTCTTGCGGGGAGCTTGCAGGGTTCTTTAAAGCTGCTGGAAACAAAGTTGCAGCTTTTCTTGGAGCAGGTCCGCTGTCCTCGGGAGTTTCTTGTCTTTTCGAAGCAGGGGCAGTCCTCAGAAGATGTCGAGGTCGCTGGTCCCTTTGGAAGGCGTCGCTGGAGCAGGATCTTTGGAAGGCAGGAGACAGGCCGGTGAGTTTCTGGAGCCAAGGCAGTTGTCGTCTTCTGGTCTTCCTCTGCAGGGGTTTTCAGCTAGGCAGTCCTTCTTCTTGTAGTTGCAGGAATCTAATTTTCTAGGGTTCAGGGTAGCCCTTAAATACTAAATTTAAGGGCGTGTTTAGGTCTGGGGGGTTAGTAGCCAATGGCTACTAGCCCTGAGGGTGGGTACACCCTCTTTGTGCCTCCTCCCAAGGGGAGGGGGTCACAATCCTAACCCTATTGGGGGAATCCTCCATCTGCAAGATGGAGGATTTCTAAAAGTCAGAGTCACCTCAGCTCAGGACACCTTAGGGGCTGTCCTGACTGGCCAGTGACTCCTCCTTGTTGCTTTCTTTGTTACCTCCAGCCTTGCCGCCAAAAGTGGGGGCCGTGGCCGGAGGGGGCGGGCAACTCCACTAAGCTGGAGTGCCCTGCTGGGCTGTGACAAAGGGGTGAGCCTTTGAGGCTCACCGCCAGGTGTTACAGCTCCTGCCTGGGGGAGGTGTTAGCATCTCCACCCAGTGCAGGCTTTGTTACTGGCCTCAGAGTGACAAAGGCACTCTCCCCATGGGGCCAGCAACATGTCTCTGGTGTGGCAGGCTGCTGGAACTAGTCAGCCTACACAGACAGTCGGTTAAGTTTCAGGGGGCACCTCTAAGGTGCCCTCTGTGGTGTATTTTACAATAAAATGTACACTGGCATCAGTGTGCATTTATTGTGCTGAGAAGTTTGATACCAAACTTCCCAGTTTTCAGTGTAGCCATTATGGTGCTGTGGAGTTCGTGTTTGACAAACTCCCAGACCATATACTCTTATGGCTACCCTGCACTTACAATGTCTAAGGTTTTGTTTAGACACTGTAGGGGTACCATGCTCATGCATTGGTACCCTCACCTATGGTATAGTGCACCCTGCCTTAGGGCTGTAAGGCCTGCTAGAGGGGTGTCTTACCTATACTGCATAGGCAGTGAGAGGCTGGCATGGCACCCTGAGGGGAGTGCCATGTCGACTTACTCGTTTTGTCCTCACTAGCACACACAAGCTGGCAAGCAGTGTGTCTGTGCTGAGTGAGAGGTCTCCAGGGTGGCATAAGGCATGCTGCAGCCCTTAGAGACCTTCCTTGGCATCAGGGCCCTTGGTACTAGAAGTACCAGTTACAAGGGACTTATCTGGATGCCAGGGTCTGCCAATTGTGGATACAAAAGTACAGGTTAGGGAAAGAACACTGGTGCTGGGGCCTGGTTAGCAGGCCTCAGCACACTTTCAATTGTAAACATAGCATCAGCAAAGGCAAAAAGTCAGGGGGCAACCATGCCAAGGAGGCATTTCCTTACACAACCCCCCCCCAAACGAAAGAGGATGAGACTAACCTTTCCCAAGAGAGTCTTCATTTTCTAAGTGGAAGAACCTGGAAAGGCCATCTGCATTGGCATGGGCAGTCCCAGGTCTGTGTTCCACTATAAAGTCCATTCCCTGTAGGGAGATGGACCACCTCAACAGTTTAGGATTTTCACCTTTCATTTGCATCAGCCATTTGAGAGGTCTGTGGTCAGTTTGAACTAGGAAGTGAGTCCCAAAGAGGTATGGTCTCAGCTTCTTCAGGGACCAAACCACAGCAAAGGCCTCCCTCTCAATGGCACTCCAACGCTGCTCCCTGGGGAGTAACCTCCTGCTAATGAAAGCAACAGGCTAGTCAAGGCCATCATCATTTGTTTGGGACAAAACTGCCCCTATCCCATGTTCAGAGGCATCAGTCTGCACAATGAACTGCTTAGAATAATCTGGAGCTTTTAGAACTGGTGCTGAGCACATTGCCTGTTTCAGGGTGTCAAAGGCCTGTTGGCATTCCACAGTCCAGTTCACTTTCTTGGGCATTTTCTTGGAGGTGAGTTCAGTGAGGGCTGTCACAATGGATCCATATCCCTTCACAAACCTCCTGTAATACCCAGTCAAGCCAAGGAATGCCCTGACTTGAGTCTGGGTTTTTGGAGCTACCCAGTCCAGAATGGTCTGGATCTTGGGTTGGAGTGGCTGAACTTGGCCTCCACCTACAAGGTGTCCCAAGTAAACCACAGTTCCCTGCCCTATCTGGCATTTGGATGCCTTGATAGAGAGGCCTGCAGATTGCAGAGCCTTCAAAACCTTCTTCAGGTGGACCAGGTGATCCTGCCAGGTGGAGCTGAAGACAGCAATATCATCAAGATAAGCTGTGCTAAAGGACTCCAAGCCAGCAAGGACTTGATTCACCAACCTTTGGAAGGTGGCAGGGGCATTCTTTAAACCAAAGGGCATAACAGTAAACTGATAATGCCCATCAGGTGTGGAGAATGCTGTCTTTTCTTTTGCTCCAGGTGCCATTTTTATTTGCCAGTACCCTGCTGTCAAGTCAAAGGTACTTAGGAATTTGGCAGCACCTAATTTATCAATGAGCTCATCAGCTCTTGGAATTGGATGGGCATCTGTCTTGGTGACAGAGTTGAGCCCTCTGTAGTCCACACAAAACCTCATCTCTTTCTTTCCATCTTTGGTGTGAGGTTTGGGGACTAAGACCACTGGGCTAGCCCAGGGACTGTCAGAGCGCTCAATAACTCCCAATTCCAGCATCTTGTGGACTTCCACCTTGATGCTTTCCTTAACATGGTCAGACTGTCTAAAGATTTTGTTTTTGACAGGCATGCTGTCTCCTGTGTCCACATCATGGGTACACAGGTGTGTCTGACCAGGGGTTAAGGAGAAGAGTTCAGGAAACTGTTGTAGGACTCTCCTACAATCAGCTTGCTGTTGGCCAGAGAGGGTGTCTGAGTAGATCACTCCATCTACTGTGCCATCTTTTGGGTCTGATGACAGAAGATCAGGGAGAGGTTCACTCTCTGCCTCCTGATCCTCATCTGTTACCATTAACAGATTCACATCAGCCCTGTCGTGGAAGAGCTTAAGGCGGTTCACATGGATCACCCTCTTGGGGCTCCTGCTTGTGCCCAGGTCCACCAGGTAGGTGACCTGACTCTTCCTCTCTAGCACTGGGTAAGGGCCACTCCATTTGTCCTGGAGTGCCCTGGGAGCCACAGGCTCCAGAACCCAGACTTTCTGCCCTGGTTGGAACTCAACCAGTGCAGCCTTTTGGTCATACCAAAACTTCTGGAGTTGTTGGCTGGCCTCAAGGTTTTTGGTTGCCTTTTCCATGTACTCTGCCATTCTAGAGCGAAGGCCGAGTACATAGTCCACTATGTCCTGTTTAGGCTCATGGAGAGGTCTCTCACAGCCTTCTTTAACAAGGGCAAGTGGTCCCCTTACAGGATGTCCAAACAGAAGTTCAAAGGGTGAGAATCCTACTCCCTTCTGTGGCACCTCTCTGTAAGCGAAAAGCAGACATGGCAAGAGGACATCCCATCTCCTTTTGAGTTTTTCTGGGAGCCCCATGATCATGCCTTTTAATGTCTTGTTGAATCTCTCAACCAAGCCATTAGTTTGTGGATGGTATGGTGTAGTGAATTTATAAGTCACTCCACACTCATTCCACATGTGCTTTAGGTATGCTGACATGAAGTTGGTACCTCTGTCAGACACCACCTCCTTAGGGAAACCCACTCTGGTAAAGATACCAATGAGGGCCTTGGCTACTGCAGGGGCAGTAGTCGACCTAAGGGGAATAGCTTCAGGATACCTGGTAGCATGATCCACTACTACCAGGATATACATATTTCCTGAGGCTGTGGGAGGTTCTAGTGGACCAACTATGTCCACACCCACTCTTTCAAAGGGAACCCCCACCACTGGAAGTGGAATGAGGGGGGCCTTTGGATGCCCACCTGTCTTACCACTGGCTTGACAGGTGGGGCAGGAGAGGCAAAACTCCTTAACCATGTTGGACATATTGGGCCAGTAGAAGTGGTTGACTAACCTCTCCCACGTCTTGGTTTGTCCCAAATGTCCAGCAAGGGGAATGTCATGGGCCAATGTTAGGATGAACTCTCTGAACAGCTGAGGCACTACCACTCTCCTAGTGGCACCAGGTTTGGGGTCTCTGGCCTCAGTGTACAGGAGTCCATCTTCCCAATAGACCCTATGCGTTCCATTTTTCTTGCCTTTGGACTCTTCAGCAGCTTGCTGCCTAAGGCCTTCAAGAGAGGGACAGGTTTCTTGTCCCTTACACAGCTCCTCCCTTGAGGGTCCCCCTGGGCCTAAGAGCTCAACCTGATAAGGTTCAAGCTCCAAAGGCTCAGTTCCCTCAGAGGGCAGAACTTCTTCCTGAGAAGAGAGGTTCCCTTTCTTTTGCTGTGTTGCAGTTGGTTTCCCAACTGACTTTCCTGTTCTCTTGGTAGGCTGGGCCATTTTTCCAGACTCCAGCTCTACTTGTTCACCCTGGGCCTTGCATTGTGCTCTTGTTTTCACACACACCAGTTCAGGGATACCCAGCATTGCTGCATGGGTTTTTAGTTCTACCTCAGCCCATGCTGAGGACTCCAGGTCATTTCCAAGCAGACAGTCCACTGGGATATTTGAGGAGACCACCACCTGTTTCAGGCCATTGACCCCTCCCCATTCTAAAGTAACCATTGCCATGGGATGTACTTTTCTCTGATTGTCAGCGTTGGTGACTGTGTAAGTTTTTCCAGTCAGGTATTGGCCAGGGGAAACCAGTTTCTCTGTCACCATGGTGACACTGGCACCTGTATCCCTCAGGCCCTCTATTCTAGTCCCATTAATTAAGAGTTGCTGTCTGTATTTTTGCATGTTAGGCGGCCAGACAGCTAGTGTGGCTAAATCCACCCCACCCTCAGAAACTAGAGTAGCTTCAGTGTGGACCCTGATTTGCTCTGGGCACACTGTTGATCCCACTTGGAGACTAGCCATACCAGTGTTACCTGGATGGGAGTTTGGAGTGGAACCTTTCTTGGGACAGGCCTTGTCTCCAGTTTGGTGTCCATGCTGTTTACAGCTATGACACCAGGCCTTTTTGGGATCAAAGTTTTTACCCTTGTACCCATTGTTTTGTGAAGAGGCTCTGGGCCCACCCTCCTGTGCAGGTTTTTGGGGGCCTGTAGAAGACTCTTTACTATTTTTAGTTTTGGTTGTCTCATCACCCTTCCCCTGGGGAGTCTTTGTGACCCCTTTCTTTTGGTCACCCCCTGTTGAAGTCTTGGACACCCTTGTCTTGACCCAATGGTCCGCCTTCTTTCCCAATTCTTGGGGAGAAATTGGTCCTAGGTCTACCAGATGCTGATGCAGTTTATCATTGAAACAATTACTTAACAGGTGTTCTTTCACAAATAAATTGTACAGCCCATCATAATTACTTACACCACTGCCTTGAATCCAACCATCTAGTGTTTTCACTGAGTAGTCTACAAAGTCAACCCAGGTCTGGCTCGAGGATTTTTGAGCCCCCCTGAATCTAATCCTATACTCCTCAGTAGAGAATCCAAAGCCCTCAATCAGGGTACCCTTCATGAGGTCATAAGATTCTGCATCTTGTCCAGAGAGTGTGAGGAGTCTATCCCTACACTTTCCTGTGAACATTTCCCAAAGGAGAGCACCCCAGTGAGATCTGTTCACTTTTCTGGTTACACAAGCCCTCTCAAAAGCTGTGAACCATTTGGTGATGTCATCACCATCTTCATATTTAGTTACAATCCCTTTAGGGATTTTCAACATGTCAGGAGAATCTCTGACCCTATTTATGTTGCTGCCACCATTGATGGGTCCTAGGCCCATCTCTTGTCTTTCCCTCTCTATGGCTAGGATCTGTCTTTCCAAAGCCAATCTTTTGGCCATCCTGGCTAACTGGATGTCCTCTTCACTGGGGCTATCCTCAGTGATTTCAGAGGTGTTGGTCTCTCCTGTGAGGGAACCAGCATCTCTGACTATTATTTTTGGAGTCAGGGTTTGAGGGACCCTGTTCTCCTTAGATAGGACTGGTAGGGGGGAATTGTCCTCCAAGTCACTATCCTCTTCCTCTGAGTTGCCACCCTCAGAGGGGTTGGCCTTTTCAAACTCTGCCAAAAGCTCCTGGAGCTGTATTTTGGTAGGTTTGGGGCCCATTGTTATTTTCTTTATTTTACAGAGTGACCTTAGCTCCCTCATCTTAAGATGGAGGTAAGGTGTGGTGTCGAGTTCCACCACAGTCACATCTGTGCTAGACATTTTGCTTCTAAAAGTTGGAATACTTTTTAAGAATCTACAACTGGTTCTAGAATCTAATTCAAACTTTTACAAACTTTTAAACTCTAAAAGAAATGCTAAACAGGATCTAACACAAGGCCCTAGCAGGTCTTTTAAGAATTTAGAAAACTTTTCAAATTGCAAAAATCAATTTCTAATGACAATTTTGGAATTTGTCGTGTGATCAGGTATTGGCTGAGTAGTCCAGCAAATGCAAAGTCTTGTACCCCACCGCTGATCCACCAATGTAGGAAGTTGGCTCTGTATGTGCTATTTCAAAGTAAGGAATAGCATGCACAGAGTCCAAGGGTTCCCCTTAGAGGTAAAATAGTGGTAAAAATAGATAATACTAATGCTCTATTTTGTGGTAGTGTGGTCGAGCAGTAGGCTTATCCAAGGAGTAGTGTTAAGCATTTGTTGTACATACACATAGACAATAAATGAGGTACACACACTCAGAGACAAATCCAGCCAATAGGTTTTTATATAGAAAAATATCTTTTCTTAGTTTATTTTAAGAACCACAGGTTCAAATTCTACATGTAATATCTCATTCGAAAGGTATTGCAGGTAAGTACTTTAGGAACTTCAAATCATCAAAATTGCATGTATACTTTTCAAGTTATTCACAAATAGCTGTTTTAAAAGTGGACACTTAGTGCAATTTTCACAGTTCCTAGGGGAGGTAAGTATTTGTTAGGTTAACCAGGTAAGTAAGACACTTACAGGGCTTAGTTCTTGGTCCAAGGTAGCCCACCGTTGGGGGTTCAGAGCAACCCCAAAGTCACCACACCAGCAGCTCAGGGCCGGTCAGGTGCAGAGTTCAAAGTGGTGCCCAAAACACATAGGCTAGAATGGAGAGAAGGGGGTGCCCCGGTTCCGGTCTGCTTGCAGGTAAGTACCCGCGTCTTCGGAGGGCAGACCAGGGGGGTTTTGTAGGGCACCGGGGGGGACACGAGTCCACACAGAAATTTCACCCTCAGCAGCGCGGGGGCGGCCGGGTGCAGTGTAGAAACAAGCGTCGGGTTTGTAATGGAAGTCAATGGGAGATCTAGGGATCTCTTCAGCGCTGCAGGCAGGCAAGGGGGGGGTTCCTCGGGGAAACCTCCACTTGGTCAAGGGAGAGGGACTCCTGGGGGTCACACCTCCAGTGAAAGTCCGGTCCTTCAGGTCCTGGGGGCTGCGGGTGCAGGGTCTCTCCCAGGTGTCGGGACTTAGGATTCAAAGAGTCGCGGTCAGGGGAAGCCTCGGGATTCCCTCTGCAGGCGGCGCTGTGGGGGCTCAGGGGGGACAGGTTTTTGTACTCACAGTCTTAGAGTAGTCCTGGGGTCCCTCCTGAGGTGTTGGATCGTCACCAGCCGAGTCGGGGTCGCCGGGTGCAGTGTTGCAAGTCTCACGCTTCTTGCGGGGAGCTTGCAGGGTTCTTTAAAGCTGCTGGAAACAAAGTTGCAGCTTTTCTTGGAGCAGGTCCGCTGTCCTCAGGAGTTTCTTGTCTTTTCGAAGCAGGGGCAGTCCTCAGAAGATGTCGAGGTCGCTGGTCCCTTTGGAAGGCGTCGCTGGAGCAGGATCTTTGGAAGGCAGGAGACAGGCCGGTGAGTTTCTGGAGCCAAGGCAGTTGTCGTCTTCTGGTCTTCCTCTGCAGGGGTTTTCAGCTAGGCAGTCCTTCTTCTTGTAGTTGCAGGAATCTAATTTTCTAGGGTTCAGGGTAGCCCTTAAATACTAAATTTAAGGGCGTGTTTAGGTCTGGGGGGTTAGTAGCCAATGGCTACTAGCCCTGAGGGTGGGTACACCCTCTTTGTGCCTCCTCCCAAGGGGAGGGGGTCACAATCCTAACCCTATTGGGGGAATCCTCCATCTGCAAGATGGAGGATTTCTAAAAGTCAGAGTCACCTCAGCTCAGGACACCTTAGGGGCTGTCCTGACTGGCCAGTGACTCCTCCTTGTTGCTTTCTTTGTTCCCTCCAGCCTTGCCGCCAAAAGTGGGGGCCGTGGCCGGAGGGGGCGGGCAACTCCACTAAGCTGGAGTGCCCTGCTGGGCTGTGACAAAGGGGTGAGCCTTTGAGGCTCACCGCCAGGTGTTACAGCTCCTGCCTGGGGGAGGTGTTAGCATCTCCACCCAGTGCAGGCTTTGTTACTGGCCTCAGAGTGACAAAGGCACTCTCCCCATGGGGCCAGCAACATGTCTCTGGTGTGGCAGGCTGCTGGAACTAGTCAGCCTACACAGACAGTCGGTTAAGTTTCAGGGGGCACCTCTAAGGTGCCCTCTGTGGTGTATTTTACAATAAAATGTACACTGGCATCAGTGTGCATTTATTGTGCTGAGAAGTTTGATACCAAACTTCCCAGTTTTCAGTGTAGCCATTATGGTGCTGTGGAGTTCGTGTTTGACAAACTCCCAGACCATATACTCTTATGGCTACCCTGCACTTACAATGTCTAAGGTTTTGTTTAGACACTGTAGGGGTACCATGCTCATGCATTGGTACCCTCACCTATGGTATAGTGCACCCTGCCTTAGGGCTGTAAGGCCTGCTAGAGGGGTGTCTTACCTATACTGCATAGGCAGTGAGAGGCTGGCATGGCACCCTGAGGGGAGTGCCATGTCGACTTACTCGTTTTGTCCTCACTAGCACACACAAGCTGGCAAGCAGTGTGTCTGTGCTGAGTGAGAGGTCTCCAGGGTGGCATAAGGCATGCTGCAGCCCTTAGAGACCTTCCTTGGCATCAGGGCCCTTGGTACTAGAAGTACCAGTTACAAGGGACTTATCTGGATGCCAGGGTCTGCCAATTGTGGATACAAAAGTACAGGTTAGGGAAAGAACACTGGTGCTGGGGCCTGGTTAGCAGGCCTGAGCACACTTTCAATTGTAAACATAGCATCAGCAAAGGCAAAAAGTCAGGGGGCAACCATGCCAAGGAGGCATTTCCTTACAAACCTCTTTTGGGGAACCCACCCTGGAAAAGATTCCCAGGAGGGCTTTTGCTACTGCAGGTGCTGTAGTGGTCCTTAGAGGAATTGCTTCAGGATATCTTGTGGCATGGTCCACTACCACCAAGATAAACGTATTGCCTGAAGCAGTAGGAGGGTCAAGGGGGCCAACTATGTCAACCCCTACCCTTTCAAAGGGAACCCCAACCACAGGTAGTGGAATAAGGGGAGCCTTTGGAGTGCCACCAGTCTTGCCACTGGCTTGGCAGGTCACACAGGACTTACAGAGTTAGGAGGAACTCTCTGTACAGCAGGGGAATGACCAATCTCCTGGCTGCTCCAGGTTTTGGGTCCCTTGCCTCTGTGTACAAGAGGTTGTCCTCCCAGTAAACTCTATGTGAGTCGCTGATATCCCCATTTTGCTGTTTGACAGCTTGCTGTCTGAGACCCTCTAATGTGGGACAGGTTTGCTGTGCCACACTCAGCTCCTCCTTGGCCGGCCCCCCTCCACCCAAAAGCTCAGCAGTGTCTGCTGCCAGCTCCTCTGGTGAAGGTTCTGCACAGGAGGGAAATTCTTCTTCCTCAGAAGATGAATCATCTGTAGAGGGAGGGATAGTGGGTAGGGATTTACCCTTACTAACCCTAGCTTTAGGGAGCACTTGGTCCATTGTTCCAGGATCCAAGTCACCCTGTCCTTTTTGCTTTTTGGCCTGAGCCCTTGTCAAAGCAAAAATATGCCCAGGAATGCCCAGCATTGCTGCATGAGCCTCCAACTCCACTTCTGCCCAAGCTGATGTCTCTAAATCATTTCCTAGTAGATAGTCTACAGGTAAATCTGAAGCAACCACAACTTTCATTGGACCAGTAACCCCCCCCCAGTTGAGATTCACAACAGCCATGGGGTGGCAAGAGTGTTGTTATGAGCGTCTGTCACTTGGTACTGGTGACCAAGTAGGTGTTGTTCAGGGTGTACCAGTTTCTCTATTACCATGGTAACACTGGCACCTGTGTCCCTGTAGGCCGGAACCTCAACACCATTGATTAGGGGAAGTTGCTTGTACTTATCCATATTAAGGGGACAAGCAACCAAGGTGGCCAAATCAATGGCACCTTCAGAGACTAGCACAGCCTCTGTGGCCTCCCTAACAAGACCAACCCCAACTAAATTACCAAAAGTGAGCCCAGCTACTCCCTTGGATTGGCTATTAGTAGGTTTGCTCCCACCACCACTGCTATTACTGTGGGCACTAGAGGTTGCAGTAGGGGTTGTGGTAGTGGGAGGCTTGGTGCTTTTCTTTGGACAACTGGCATCAGTTGTCCAATGGCCTTTTACTTTATATAAATAGCACCATGGTTTATTTACTTGATTAGAAGAGGGTGTGGACCCACCATCCCCACCAGGGTGTTTTTGTGGGCCTGATGAAGACTCATTTTTAGATTTGTCCCCACCCTTGTCTGAAGACTTACCAACCCTCTTCTTGCCATCCTTGTCACCCCCTGTATGAACTTTTCTGTTCACTCTTATTCTGACCCATTTGTCTGCCTTCTTTCCCAATTCTTGGGGAGAGGTCAGATCTGAGTCCACTAGAAATTGGTGTAACAAATCAGACACACAGTTATTCAGAACATGCTCTCTCAGGATTAGATTGTACAGGCTTTCATGGTCAGAAACTTTAATGCCATGTAACCACCCCTCCAAGGCCTTCACTGAATAGTCAACAAAGTCTACCCAGTCTTGTGAGGACTCTTTTCTGGTTTCTCTGAACTTAATCCTGTATTGTTCAGTGGTTAAGCCAAATCCATCCAAGAGTGCATTCTCCAAAACTGTAAAATTATTGGCCTCACTTTCCTTAACAGTAAGGAGCCTATCCCTACCCTTTCCACTGAAAGATAGCCATAGGATAGCAGCCCACTGCCTTTGAGGGACCCCCTGTACCATACAGGCCATCTCAAGTGCAGCAAACCACTTGTTAATGTCATCCCCCTCCTTATAAGGGGGAACTATCTTGTGCAGATTCCTGGAATCATGCTCTTTAACAGGATTACTATCAGGAATACTGCTGCTGCCACCATGGGGTCCTAACCCCAACCTCTGTCTCTCTTTTTCTAAGTCTAGGGATTCCCTGTCTAGAGCCAGCTGTTGCTGTTTAAGCTTCAGCCTGGTCTCTTCCACTCTCAACTTATTGAGTTCCCTTTCTAACATTTTGTCATCAGGGTGGGTGGGTTGGGAATGTTTTGACACAGAAGAAAGATTGGAATGAGCAGAGGGAGACCTGTCCCTAACAGTTGGCACTCTAACAACCTGGCCTCCAGGAACTATCTTTCTTCAGAGCTCCTGGTGCAAGAAGGAGGCAGGCTACCCCTAGAGCATGCACCACCAGGAAACAGGCGAGAAAGCCAGCAGGATGAAGCGATACAAGGTTGCAGTAGTCGTCTTTGCTACTTTGTTGCGGTTTTGCAGGCGTCCTGAGCAGTCAGCGGTCGATCCTTTGGCAGAAGGTGAAGAGAGAGATGCAGAGGAACTCTGATGAGCTCTTGCATTCGGTATCTGAAGAATTCCCCAAAGCAGAGACCCTAAATAGCCAGAAAAGGAGGTTTGGCTACCTAGGAAGGAGGATAGGCTAGTAACACAGGTAAGAGCCTATCAGAAGGAGTCTCTGACGTCACCTTCTGGCCCTTGCCACTCAGAGCAGTCCAGTGTGCCAGCACACCTCTGAATCCAAGATGGCAGAGGTCTGGGGCATGCTGGAGGAGCTCTGGGCACCTCCCCTGGGAGGTGCAGGTCAGGGGAGTGGTCACTCCCCTTTCCTTTGTCCAGTTTCGCGCCAGAGCAGGGCTGGGGGATCCCTGAACCGGTGTAGACTGGCTTATGCAGAGATGGGCACCATCTGTGCCCATCAAAGCATTTCCAGAGGCTGGGGAGGCTACTCCTTCCCAGCCCTCACACCTTTTTCCAAAGGGAGAGGGTGTAACTCCCTCTCTCTGAGGAAGTCCTTTGTTCTGCCTTCCTGGGCCAGGCCTGGCTGGACCCCAGGAGGGCAGAAACCTGTCTGAGGGGTTGGCAGCAGCTGCAGTGAAACCCCGGGAAAGGCAGTTTGGCAGTACCCGGGTCTGTGCTAGAGACTCGGGGATCATGGAGTTGTCTCCCCAATGCCAGAATGGCATTGGGATGACAATTCCATGACCTTAGACATGACCCCAAGACCCTGAAAAGTGAGTGCAAAGTGCACTAAAGTTCCCCTAAGGACAAAGAGGTCGTGTTAGAGGAATAATGCAGGAAAGACACAAACCAGCAATGCAACAACTGTGGATTTCCAATCTAGGGTACCTGTGGAACAAGGGGACCAAGTCCAAAAGTCACAAGCAAGTCGGAGATGGGCAAATGCCCAGGAAATGCCAGCTGCGGGTGCAAAGAAGCTTCTACTGGACAGAAGAAGCTGAGGTTTCTGCAGGAACGAAAAGGGCTAGAGACTTCCCCTTTGGTGGACGGATCCCTCTCGCCGTGGAGAGTCGTGCAGAAGTGTTTTCCCGCCGAAAGAACGCCAACAAGCCTTGCTAGCTGCAAATTGTGCGGTTAGCGTTTTTGGACGCTGCTGAGGCCCAGGAGGGACCAGGAGGTCGCAAATTGGACCAGCAGAGAGAGGGGACGTCGAGCAAGACAAGGAGCCCTCTCTGAAGCCGGTAGCACCCGGAGAAGTGCCAGAAACAGGCACTACGAGGATGCGTGAAACGGTGCTCGCCGAAGTTGCACAAAGGAGTCCCACGTCGCCGGAGACCAACTTAGAAAGTCGTGCAATGCAGGTTAGAGTGCCGTGGACCCAGGCTTGGCTGTGCACGAAGGATTTCCGTCGGAAGTGCACAGGGGCCGGAGTAGCTGCAAAGTCGCGGTTCCCAGCAATGCAGCCCAGCGAGGTGAGGCAAGGACTTACCTCCACCAAACTTGGACTGAAGAGTCACTGGACTGTGGGGGTCACTTGGACAGAGTCGCTGGATTTGAGGCACCTCACTCGTCGTGCTGAGAGGAGACCCAAGGGACCGGTAATGCAGCTTTTTGGTGCCTGCGGTTTGCAGGGGGAAGATTCCGTCGACCCACGGGAGATTTCTTCGGAGCTTCTGGTGCAGAGAGGAGGCAGACTACCCCCACAGCATGCACAAGCAGGAAAACAGTCGAGAAGGCGGCAGGATCAGCGTTACAGAGTTGCAGTAGTCGTCTTTTCTACTATGTTGCAGGTTTGCAGGCTTCCAGCGCGGTCAGCAGTCGATTCCTTATCAGAAGGTGAAGAGAGAGATGCAGAGGAACTCGGATGAGCTCTTGCATTCGTTATCTGAAGTTTCCCCAGAGACAGAGACCCTAAATAGCCAGAAAAGAGGGTTTGGCTACCTAGGAGAGAGGATAGGCTAGCAACACCTGAAGGAGCCTATCACAAGGAGTCTCTGACGTCACCTAGTGGCACTGGCCACTCAGAGCAGTCCAGTGTGCCAGCAGCACCTCTGTTTCCAAGATGGCAGAGGTCTGGAGCACACTGGAGGAGCTCTGGACACCTCCCAGGGGAGGTGCAGGTCAGGGGAGTGGTCACTCCCCTTTCCTTTGTCCAGTTTCGCGCCAGAGCAGGGGCTAAGGGGTCCCTGAACCGGTGTAGACTGGCTTATGCAGAATTGGGCACATCTGTGCCCAATAAAGCATTTCCAGAGGCTGGGGGAGGCTACTCCTCCCCTGCCTTCACACCATTTTCCAAAGGGAGAGGGTGTCACACCCTCTCTCAGAGGAAGTTCTTTGTTCTGCCATCCTGGGCCAGGCCTGGCTGGACCCCAGGAGGGCAGATGCCTCTCTGAGGGGTTGGCAGCAGCAGCAGCTGCAGTGAAACCCCAGGAAGGGCAGTTTGGCAGTACCAGGGTCTGTGCTACAGACCACTGGGATCATGGAATTGTACCAACAATGCCAGGATGGCATAGAGGGGGCAATTCCATGATCTTAGACATGTTACATGGCCATATTCGGAGTTACCATTGTGAAGCACATATAGGTAGTGACCTATATGTAGTGCACGCATGTAATGGTGTCCCCGCACTCACAAAGTTCAGGGAATTGGCTCTGAACAATGTGGGGGCACCTTGGCTAGTGCCAGGGTGCCCTCACACTAAGTAACTTTGCACCTAACCTTTACCAGGTAAAGGTTAGACATATAGGTGACTTATAAGTTACTTAAGTGCAGTGTAAAATGGCTGTGAAATAACGTGGACGTTATTTCACTCAGGCTGCAGTGGCAGGCCTGTGTAAGAATTGTCAGAGCTCCCTATGGGTGGCAAAAGAAATGCTGCAGCCCATAGGGATCTCCTGGAACCCCAATACCCTGGGTACCTCAGTACCATATACTAGGGAATTATAAGGGTGTTCCAGTAAGCCAATGTAAATTGGTAAAAATGGTCACTAGCCTGTTAGTGACAATTTGGAAAGAAATGAGAGAGCATAACCACTGAGGTTCTGGTTAGCAGAGCCTCAGTGAGACAGTTAGGCACTACACAGGGAACACACACATATAGGCCACAAACTTATGAGCACTGGGGTCCTGACTAGCAGGGTACCAGTGACACATAACAACATACTGAAAACATAGGGTTTTCACTATGGGCACTGGGCCCTGGCTGGCAGGATCCCAGTGAGACAGTGAAAACACCCTGACATACACTCACAAACAGGCCAAAAGTGGGGGTAACAAGGCTAGAAAGAGGCTACTTTCTCACACAACCCCCCCCCAAACGAAGGACAATAAGGCTAACCTTGGCCAGTTGAGACTTTATTGTCTAAGTGGTGATAAGTAGAGAGTAGCTCTGCAATAGACTGGTTACTCCCTTTATCATCCACTATATGGTTACTTCCCTGTGGGGATGTAAACCACCCTGTTTGAAGTTTTTTAGCTAACCAACAATGTGAAGATGTATTTTCAGAGTTTCTATCAGTAAGTTTTAGTTTAGAGCAGTGGGAATTATCCACTGAACCTATTTGTAATGATGGAAATGCCAGACAGGGATGCTGTCTCAGTAAAGCCATAGCTGGGCAAAAACTTTGTCCATATGGCTGGAAGAGAGAACAGGGATGCTGTTTCTCTTGGGTTGGAGCAGGGCAGGGATGCTGTCCTATCAGCTCCACACTAGGGCAGGGATGCTGTCCTAAGTGTTGTGAGGCAGTGCAGAGTTTCTGCACTAAAGTTTCTCTGGGAGGGTTGGAGGGATGCTCCATGTTAACTAAAATGGTGCTCTTTTTGTCACCAATGTTAGTTATCCCACAGAGAGGTACTTCTACCTCAGGGAGTACAGCTTTGCCAGCTGATGATTCCCTTGGAACAGGTGCCACCCCAGGAGAGGTTTCTCCCACCACAGGAATGGTATCCTGAATGGCAGGGTGGTTAGGGGATACTGTGATACCCCTTTTACCTGTTGATGGAGAGGGATCCTGAGTTTTCAGGCCTTCTCTCCTTTGCTTTTTCATTTCAGTAGAAATGAGAGGGAACAATTCCTCTGGGATGCCCAGCATGGCTGCATGGGCATAAAACTCTACATCAGCCCAACCTGAGGCCTCTAGGTCATTACCTAAGAGACAGTCTACAGGTAAGCTAGGTGATACCACCACCTGCTTAGGGCCAGTAACTCCACCCCAACTAAACTGAATTATAGCTAAGGGAAGAAACTTAGTGGAGTTATGGACATCAATAATCTTATACTGTTGTCCAATGATGTGTTGTTCAGGAGGCACTAGGTTTTCAGTCACCAAAGTGATACTGGCACCTGTGTCCCTGTAGGCCAAGGCCTCAACACCATTTATTGAAACTGTCTGCCTGTACTTATCCATTGTAAGGGGACAAGCAGCCAGTGTGGCAAGGCCAATGCCACTAGGTGTGACAGAAACTGTCTTGGGACTGACTACCCCAGTTTCTATGATGGACCCATAAGTGAACCCAACTACACCCTTTGCTTGACTGTTGCCAGCAGTCCCACCACTAGTACCACTACTGCTAGGGGCACTAGAGCTTGATGTATTAGTGGTGGTAGGCTCAGGGGGTTTACCTGGACAGGACTTATCCCCTGGCCTATGGCCTCTGTTTTTACACACAAAGCACCAAGGCTTTTTAATGTGTGTGGGTTGAGAAGAAGAGGAAGAATTTGTTTTATCCCCACCCTCTGAAGAGTGTTTAAGATTTGAAGTGGGATCTTTGGTTTTACCCTTATCCCCATGCTTATCTTGAGATTTTTCACCATCTTTCTTCTTATTGCCATCTTTGTCACCCCCTGTATGAACTTTTCTGTTCACCCTTGTTCTGACCCATTTGTCTGCCTTCTTTCCCAATTCTTGGGGAGAGGTCAGATCAGAGTCCACCAAGTACTGGTGCAACAAATCAGACACACAATTATTAAGAATATGCTCTCTCAGGATCAAGTTATACAGGCTGTCATAATCAGTAACTTTACTGCCATGTAACCACCCCTCCAAGGCCTTCACTGAATGGTCAATGAAATCAACCCAGTCTTGTGAAGACTCCTTTTTGGTCTCTCTGAACTTTATCCTGTATTGTTCAGTGGTTAAGCCATAACCATCCAGGAGTGCATTCTTAAGAACTTGGAAATTATTAGCATCATTTTCTTTCACAGTAAGGAGCCTATCCCTACCTTTTCCACTAAATGATAGCCATAGGATAGCAGCCCACTGCCTTTGAGGGACATCCTGTACAACACAGGCCCTCTCAAGTGCAGCAAACCACTTGTTAATGTCATCCCCCTCCTTATAAGGGGGAACTATCTTATGCAGATTCCTGGAATCATGCTCTTTTGCAGGATGACTATGGGGAATACTGCTGCTGCCACCATGGGTTTCTAAACCCAGTTTCTGTCTCTCCTTCTCTACTTCTAAAGTCTGTCTATCCAAATCCAGCTGTTGCTTCTTGAGCTTCAGTCTGGTTTGTTCCACTCTCAATCTATTGAGCTCCCTTTCTAACAATCTGTCATCAGGGTGGGTGGGAGGGACATGCCTTGAAACAGAAGTATGGTGAGAATGGACAGAAGGAGACCTGTCCCTTACAGAAGCCACCCTAACAGCTTGGCTAACAGAAACATCACTACCAGTATGGTGAGAATAAATGCTTTTGCTATGATGTGAGACAACACTATTTATATGGTGTGGCTCATCATCATTACCAACTATGCTAGACTGTCTAGTAATGGGCAGGCTAGGAAGTTTCTTTCCTGAATCTTTTCCTGGGGGAGTCCCTGGATCAGATTGAGAACCATTAGCTACTTTTTCAACAGATTGGGCACTTATGGCCTTATCCTGTACTCTAAGCATGTTAATTAACAGTTCTAAGGAAGGATTCTTCCCTACACTCAAACCTCTCTCTATGCAGAGATTCCTTGCTCCTTTCCAGCTAAGGTGATCATATGCAAGTTTGGACAGATCAACATTTTGGCTTGTGCCAGACATTTTTTAGAGAGAGTTAAAGTGATAGTAAAAGATAAAAAGTTTGTCAGAGCTTTTAGAAAGACAGAGAAAAAAACTTTTTAAACTTTTAGAACTTTTTAGAAAGTTAGAAGTACTTTTCAGCACTTAGAAAAGAGTGAAAAGAGGAAATGCAAAACTTTTTGGCTATGTGTATATACACTGACCTTGTTTTGTATATTTTTCTCTTATGAAAAGTACAATGACAAGAGTGGTAAGTAGTCTCAAAGCACTTATCCCACCGCTGCACAACCAATGTAGGAGGCTGGACTGGCTTGTAGTGAGTACCAAGGGGTACTTGCACCTTGCACCAGGCCCAGTTATCCCTTATTAGTGTATAGGGTGTCTAGCAGCTTAGGCTGATAGATAATGGTAGCTTAGCAGAGCAGCTTAGGCTGAACTAGGATACGTGTGATGCTACTACAGTACCACTTAGTGTCATATGCACAATATCATAAGAAAACACAATACACAGTTATACTAAAAATAAAGGTACTTTATTTTTATGACAATATGCCAAAGTATCTTAGAGTGTACCCTCAGTGAGAGGATAGGAAATATACACAAGATATATATACACAATAGCAAAAATATGCAGTATAGTCTTAGAAAACAGTGCAAACAATGTATAGTTACAATAGGATGCAATGGGGAAACATAGGGATAGGGGCAACACAAACCATATACTCCAAAAGTGGAATGCGAACCACGAATGGACCCCAAACCTATGTGACCTTGTAGAGGGTCGCTGGGACTATTAGAAAATAGTGAGAGTTAGAAAAATAACCCTCCCCAAGACCCTGAAAAGTGAGTGCAAAGTGCACTAAAGTTCCCCTAAGGACAAAGAAGTCGTGTTAGAGGAATAATGCAGGAAAGACACAAACCAGCAATGCAACAACTGTGGATTTCCAATCTAGGGTACCTGTGGAACAAGGGGACCAAGTCCAAAAGTCACAAGCAAGTCGGAGATGGGCAAATGCCCAGGAAATGCCAGCTGCGGGTGCAAAGAAGCTTCTACTGGACAGAAGAAGCTGAGGTTTCTGCAGGAACGAAAAGGGCTAGAGACTTCCCCTTTGGTGGACGGATCCCTCTCGCCGTGGAGAGTCGTGCAGAAGTGTTTTCCTGCCGAAAGAACGCCAACAAGCCTTGCTAGCTGCAAATCGTGCGGTTAGCGTTTTTGGACGCTGCTGAGGCCCAGGAGGGACCAGGAGGTCGCAAATTGGACCAGCAGAGAGAGGGGACGTCGAGCAAGACAAGGAGCCCTCTCTGAAGCCGGTAGCACCCGGAGAAGTGCCAGAAACAGGCACTACGAGGATGCGTGAAACGGTGCTCGCCGAAGTTGCACAAAGGAGTCCCACGTCGCCGGAGACCAACTTAGAAAGTCGTGCAATGCAGGTTAGAGTGCCGTGGACCCAGGCTTGGCTGTGCACAAAGGATTTCCGCCGGAAGTGCACAGGGGCCGGAGTAGCTGCAAAGTCGCGGTTCCCAGCAATGCAGCCCAGCGAGGTGAGGCAAGGACTTACCTCCACCAAACTTGGACTGAAGAGTCACTGGACTGTGGGGGTCACTTGGACAGAGTCGCTGGATTCGAGGGACCTCACTCGTCGTGCTGAGAGGAGACCCAAGGGACCGGTAATGCAGCTTTTTGGTGCCTGCGGTTTGCAGGGGGAAGATTCCGTCGACCCACGGGAGATTTCTTCGGAGCTTCTGGTGCAGAGAGGAGGCAGACTACCCCCACAGCATGCACAAACAGGAAAACAGTCGAGAAGGCGGCAGGATCAGCGTTACAGAGTTGCAGTAGTCGTCTTTGCTACTATGTTGCAGGTTTGCAGGATTCCAGCGCGGTCAGCAGTCGATTCCTTATCAGAAGGTGAAGAGAGAGATGCAGAGGAACTCGGATGAGCTCTTGCATTCGTTATCTGAAGTTTCCCCAGAGACCCTAAATAGCCAGAAAAGAGGGTTTGGCTACCTAGGAGAGAGGATAGGCTAGCAACACCTGAAGGAGCCTATCACAAGGAGTCTCTGACGTCACCTGGTGGCACTGGCCACTCAGAGCAGTCCAGTGTGCCAGCAGCACCTCTGTTTCCAAGATGGCAGAGGTCTGGAGCACACTGGAGGAGCTCTGGACACCTCCCAGGGGAGGTGCAGGTCAGGGGAGTGGTCACTCCCCTTTCCTTTGTCCAGTTTCGCGCCAGAGCAGGGGCTAAGGGGTCCCTGAACCGGTGTAGACTGGCTTATGCAGAATTAGGCACATCTGTGCCCAACAAAGCATTTCCAGAGGCTGGGGGAGGCTACTCCTCCCCTGCCTTCACACCATTTTCCAAAGGGAGAGGGTGTCACACCCTCTCTCAGAGGAAGTTCTTTGTTCTGCCATCCTGGGCCAGGCCTGGCTGGACCCCAGGAGGGCAGATGCCTGTCTGAGGGGTTGGCAGCAGCAGCTGCAGTGAAACCCCAGGAAGGGAAGTTTGGCAGTACCAGGGTCTGTGCTACAGACCACTGGGATCATGGAATTGTACCAACAATGCCAGGATGGCATAGAGGGGGCAATTCCATGATCTTAGACATGTTACATGGCCATATTCGGAGTTACCATTGTGAAGCTACATATAGGTAGTGACCTATATGTAGTGCACGCGTGTAATGGTGTCCCCGCACTCACAAAGTTCAGGGAATTGGCTCTGAACAATGTGGGGGCACCTTGGCTAGTGCCAGGGTGCCCTCACACTAAGTAACTTTGCACCTAACCTTTACCAGGTAAAGGTTAGACATATAGGTGACTTATAAGTTACTTAAGTGCAGTGTAAAATGGCTGTGAAATAACGTGGACGTTATTTCACTCAGGCTGCAGTGGCAGGCCTGTGTAAGAATTGTCAGAGCTCCCTATGGGTGGCAAAATAAATGCTGCAGCCCATAGGGATCTCCTGGAACCCCAATACCCTGGGTACCTCAGTACCATATACTAGGGAATTATAAGGGTGTTCCAGTAAGCCAATGTAAATTGGTAAAAATGGTCACTAGCCTGTTAGTGACAATTTGGAAAGAAATGAGAGAGCATAACCACTGAGGTTCTGGTTAGCAGAGCCTCAGTGAGACAGTTAGGCACTACACAGGGAACACACACATATAGGCCACAAACTTATGAGCACTGGGGTCCTGACTAGCAGGGTCCTAGTGACACATAACAACATACTGAAAACATAAGGTTTTCACTATGAGCACTGGGCCCTGGCTGGCAGGATCCCAGTGAGACAGTGAAAACACCCTGACATACACTCACAAACAGGCCAAAAGTGGGGGTAACATGGCTAGAAAGAGGCTACTTTCTCACACCTATGTATAGTGCACGCGTGAAATGGTGTCCCCGCACTCACAAAGTCCGGAGAATTTGCCCTGAACAATGTGGGGGCACCTTGGCTAGTGCCAGGGTGCCCACACACTAAGGGCCTCATTATGATCCTGGCGGGCGGCAGAGGCCGCCCGCCAGGATGCCGCCGTCCAAAATACCGCGCCGCGGTCAAAAGACCGCGGCGGGTATTACAAGTTTTCCCCTGGGCTGGCGGGCGGTTGCTGAAAAACCGCCCGCCAGCCCAGGGGAAAACAACCTTCCCACGAGGATGCCGGCTCGTAATCGAGCCGGCGGAGTGGGAAGGTGCGACGGGTGCAGTGGCACCCGTCGCGTATTTCAGTGTCTGCAAGGCAGACACTGAAATACTTTGCGGGGCCCTCTTACGGGGGCCCCTGCCGTGCCCATGCCATTGGCATGGCACGGCAGGGGCCCCCAGGGGCCCCGCGACCCCCCCTACCGCCATCCTGTTCATGGCGGCTTTCCCGCCATGAACAGGATGGTGGTAGGGGGGGTCAGAATCCTCATGGCTGCGGAGCGCGCTCCGCAGCCATGGAGGATTCAAACGAGCAGCGGAAAGTCAGCGGGAGACCGCTGACTTTCCGCTTCTGACCGCGGCTGAACCGCCGCGGTCAGAATGCTCGTTGGAGCACCGCCAGCCTGTTGGCGGTGCTCCCGTGGTCGGTGGCCCTGGCGGCCACCGGCCGCCAGGGTCAGAATGACCCTCTAAGTAACTTTGCACCCAACCTTCACCAGGTGAAGGTTAGACATATAGGTGACTTATAAGTTACTTAAGTGCAGTGGTAAATGGCTGTGAAATAACGTGGACGTTATTTCACTCAGGCTGCAGTGGCAGGCCTGTGTAAGAATTGTCAGAGCTCCCTATGGGTGGCAAAATAAATGCTGCAGCCCATAGGGATCTCCTGGAACCCCAATACCCTGGGTACCTCAGTACCATATACTAGGGAATTATAAGGGTGTTCCAGTATGCCAATGTGAATTGGTGAAATTGGTCACTAGCCTGTTAGTGACAATTTAGAAAGCAGAGAGAGCATAACCACTGAGGTTCTGGTTAGCAGAGCCTCAGTGAGACAGTTAGTCATCACACAGGGAACACATACAGGGCACACTTATGAGCACTGGGGCCCTGGCTGGCAGGGTCTCAGTGACACATACACTAAAACAACATATATACAGTGAAATATGGGGGTAACATGCCAGGCAAGATGGTACTTTCCTACAATTTCCCAAAGGAGAGCACCCCAGTGAGATCTGTTTACTTTTCTGGTTGCACAACCCCTCTTAAAAGCTGTGAACCATTTGGTGATATCATCACCATCTTCATATTTAGTTACAATCCCTTTTGGGATTTTCAACATGTCAGGAGAATCTCTGACCCTATTTATGTTTCTGCCACCATTGATGGGACCAAACCCCATCTCTTGTCTTTCCCTTTCTATGGCTAGTAGCTGTCTCTCCAAAGCCAATGTTTTGGCCATCCTGGCTAGCAGGAGGTCCTCTTCATTGAGACTGCCCTCAATGCTTCCAGAGTTGCTCGACTCTCCTGTGAGAGAAGCAGCATCTCTGACTATCACTTGTGGAGACAGGGTTGGAGAAACCCTGGTCTCCCTAACTAGGAGTGGGAATTCCTCCACATCACTAGCTTCCCCCTCTGGGAAGGTATCATCAGAGGGGTTGTTTTTAGCAAACTCTGCAAAAAACTCCTGGAACTGTACTTTGGTAGGGTTTGAACCAGTTTTAATCTTTTTGATTTTGCAGAGAGACCGTAACTCTGACATCCTAAGATGCAGCTAAGGGGTGAGGTTGAGTTCCATCACTATCTCTTCTGCACTAGACATTATGGGGGTCATTACAACCCTGGCCGACGATGTTAAAGCGGCGGTAAGACCGCAAACAGGCCGGCGGACAAAAAAAGGGAATTATGACCCTGGCGGAAACCGCCAACAAAGACAGCCACTTTAACACACCGCCCGCCACGGCGGTACAGACAAGCAGCACGGCAGTCACCGCCAACAGACAGGCGGGAGACAATGTACCGCCCATAGTATCAGAACACACCAATCTGCCAATCTTTTCCAGGGCGGATTCACCGTGGATAAAAACACGGTGGAAACAGCTTTTGCTATGGGAAAACGCTCACCTGAACACACTCCACGAGGAACGACGACTCCATGGACCCCGAACTTCATATACTACCTGCCCTTGTCTTTCTGCTCCTCTACGAACAACAGCGACGTAGGCGCCGAAGATACCGGTGAGTACTGCACCTACGAAACGGAGGAGGGGGGAGGCAAAGGTTAGGGGGACACCCACCAAACACTCCCACCCCCACCCTCGCATATCACAACATACACACCAATGCAGTCAAAAATATCACATGAACAACCCACAATCCCCCCGGAAGAATGCAAAGACAAAGCGAATTGCGGTCAAACATTGTAATGTGCCAATATACATGTCATACAAAAATATACTGATATATATCTCAAAATCTGTCATAATTATATATACAATACAAGAAGTAGTGCAGATATGTACACAACAATGTCCGTGCACCAACAGTCCAAAAATGCATGGGCGAGCCCCACAATAGCTACCTGACCAAAATCCGAGAGAACACTGCCGGGGCATCAGATAGAAACACTTCAGGCACCTCAGGGGGAAGGGAAGGGGGGGGCACCTCAGCCACATGAATGCGAAGCCAGATCCACGACGGGGCTACATGCCCATTGATGTATCCTTGGGAGTGCAAAGCCACAGTCTCTCAAGTCTCTACAGTGGGTGGGTTGCCCACTGTATCATCCTGGGGAGTGCAAAGCCACAGTCTCTCAAGTCTCTACAGTGGGTGGGTTGCCCACTGTAACATCCTGGGGAGTGCAAAGCCACAGTCTCTCAAGTCTCTACAGTGGGTGGCTTGCCCACTGTGCCATCCTGGGGAGTGCAAAGCCACAGTCTCTCAAGTCTCTAAAGTGGGTGGGTTGCCCACTGTATCATCCTGGGGAGTGCAAAGCCACAATCTCTCAAGTAGATGCAGTTCTCTACTGGTACTGGGTGGGACTGGTGCCCAGACTGGATGAGTCTCCCCATGAAAGTTCCTGTCCTCCCACTGTCCCAGCTGCACATGGGATAAGGATGCCTGATGTGGCGGCCTATTCATACCTACACGGTCTTTGCTATGTTCAGCGGTGCTTTGACATGGCGGTCTGTGCCCTGTTCAGCGGTGCTTTGACATGGCGGTCTGTGCCCTGTTCAGTGGTGCTTTGCCATGGCGGTCTGTGCCCTGTTCAGCGGTGCTTTGACATGGCGGTCTGTGCCCTGTTCAGCGGTGCTTTGCCATGGCGGTCTGTGCCCTGTTCAGCGGTGCTTTGACATGGCGGTCTGTGCCCTGTTCAGCGGTGCTTTGACATGGCGGTTCTGATACTGACATTGGGGTGTGGCTTGACGATCTCCACACTGGACATTGGTGTGTGGCATGACGTTCCATCATTGCCCAGCGGGGCTGTGGCATCCTGGCCCCTCCTGGACTGTGACTCCGGCGGTGGTCCCCTGACCAGTAACGATACTTGGGCCCTCCTGGGCTGTGACTCTGGCGGTGGTCTCCTGACCAGTAACGATACTTGGGCCCTCCTGGGCTGTGACTCCGGCGGTGGTCTTCTGACCAGTAACGATACTTGGGCCCTCCTGGGCTGTGACTCCGGCGGTAGTCTCCTGACCAGTAACGATACTTGGGCCCTCCTGGGCTGTGACTCCGGCGGTGGTCTCCTGACCAGTAACGATACTTGGGCCCTCCTGGGCTGTGACTCCGGCGGTGGTCTCCTGACCAGTAACGACGGTGCTGGCGGTTGTGTCTGGACCGCCGGAAATGATGGCGCACTTCTCCGCCGTGACACTCACAACAGGCTAGGGAGACTTCCTCGGGACCTTCCTCACATTTTTTGGAGTTACAGTTGACTCACCAATCGCCTTCGATCCCATTACAGTTGTAGTCCCACCAGGAGTCTTGACACGGTCCCCTCGTCCACTCTCCAATTTCAGAGCTTTTACAGGGGGTGGGCTGCCAGTGCCTTGGCTCCGGGTCCTACTGCCTGCCCTGGTGGACGGTGCACTCCACACACCTGTAACACGCACCACTGGTACTGGAGGCTTTTTGGCTGAGGCGCTACGACGGGACTGATGAATTGGAGGGGGTCAAAAAGGTCAATTTGACAGAGGGACAGTTTCTGACGGACACGGGGATGGGTAGTTGGAGGGGGTCTGGGAGTGGAGGAAGAGGAGTTGGTTGTAGGAGGTGTCACTTTAGGTGTTTTGGGTGCAGGTGCAGGTACTGTAGGCTGTCGTGAGGTGGATGGATGTTGGGTGAGTGATTGCCGGCGTTTGTGTACTTTGGGAGGGGGCGTCACAGACACACTGGGAGAGGACACAGGGGACGTGTAAATGGCAGTGGGGGTGGTGAGTGTAGGTGAGCGGCTTGTGGTGCTGGGTGTCCTGGTGCGAGTCCTAGTGCCTGTAGATGTGGTGCATGCAGGTGTGTGTGTAGACGAGACTGGGAGGGAGGAGGGAGAAGAGGAGGAGGGGTACACAGTGGAGACAGTGGATGTTGCTGTGTCTGTATGGGTCTGATGCTTGTGTGAGTGCCTGTGGTGTGTGTGGTGCCTATGTTTGCTTGAGCTACTTTTGGGTGTTGACTTGTGTGCATGCTGGTCTGTAGGTGTGCTTGGGATGGGCTGGGGTACAGGGGATTGGGTCTGGGTGGAGGAAGTTGGAGGGGGGAGGCTGGACACAGGGACAATGGCTGCCATCAGTGCTGAGGCCAGAGATTGCAGGGTTCGCTGAAGGACAGCCTGACCAGAATGAATGCCCTCCAGGAATGCATTACCGTGTTGCAACTCTCGTTCTACACCCTGGATGGCATTCACAATTGTAGACTGCCCAACAGTGAGTGACCTGAGGAGCTCAATGGCCTCCTCACTGAGGGCAGCAGGGGTGACTGGGGCAGGGCCTGAGGTGCCTGGGGCGAAGGTGATGCCCACCCTCCTGGGTGAGCGGGCACGGGGCGAACGCTGAGGGGCTGCTGGGAGGGCGGTGCTGGTAGGGGAGGTGGCGGCTGTACCTGTAGAAGTGGGGCGCACAGATGGTGCCGCCGCCACCACAGGGGAGCTCACATCGGCGGACGAGTCAGTGTCGCTGGTTGGTGATCCTGTGGCCGACGTGAAGCTCCCCTCACCCCCCGTCCCACTGGTGCATTCAGAGTCTGTGGTGTGGCCCTCCATGGCCATGTGGGATGCAGCTCCCTCGTGCTCCAGTGCCACTGTACCTCCGCCTGATGATGCTGATGTACAAAAGGACAGGGAGAGCAGGAAAAGGGGGGGAGACAGAAGAAAGAGAGTTTTAGTGCATGGCATACCGCTACCGTTGGCGGACAAGACAGACGCAGCAGCCCCATGCATTACGCCGTGCTCCTGCCCTCTGCACATGCAATGTCTGGGATATGGCCTACATGGCAATGGTAGAAATCTGCGCACATGGATGGCAAAGGGGCAACTATACATCAACTTGCCACTGTTCTGATCTGGGGTAGAGTGCCACATGGCCTACATTACGGAGGGGCCTTGCCTACCTAACTCGCCCTGGCCTAGGGACACCCACTGCCCACCTCCCCCACCCAGACACCTCCACTGCACGCAAAATCCACAGAATGAGGTTGTACTCACCCCCTTGTGTCTGCTGTGATGTCCTTAAGCGCCCATCCAACTCCGGGTAGGCCACCGCCAGGATCCGGAACATCAGGGGGGTCATGGTGCGACGGGCACCCCTCCCACGTTGGGAGGCCATCCCCAGCTGAGCCTCCGCCGTCTTCTTGCTGCAGCGGCGAATGTCCTCCCATCTCTTACGGCAGTGGGTGCCCCGTCTCTGGTGGGCCACCAGGGTCCGGACTTCCTTGGCGATGGCACGCCAAATGTCCCTCTTCTGGTGGGCGCTGACCTACATGACATGCACAAGGAAAGAGGAACAGTCATGACCTACTGCACCGTCAATGTGAGTGGCCCCCTCCCTACTCTGGCCATGTGGCCCAATCATTCCCATGCATTTATGTTCTATGAACTCTGCACCCTTCTCTCTTCCAACCAGCCCTCTCCACCCAGGCATAGCCCATCCAACGTGCTCCCTGTGTACTGACCTGTTGGCCTGGAGGACCATAGAGTAGCATGTACTGGGGGAGGACCCCATCCACAAGTTTCTCCAACTCATGTGCAGTGAAGGCAGGGGCCCTTTCCCCAGACGCAGCAGCCATCGTCGCTTCCAAACCGAGGTCACAGCAGCACTAGCAGTGTAGGTCCTCTCCTGTCGAAGGTCAGGTATCTAGTGATTGAAGAGATAAAAAATGGCGGTGACGTCCGCGGCGGGGCGCATCATCCCCGCCGGCGCACCTGTTCATTGGCTCCTGGGACCCATAGGGTCCAATGTTAACCAATGCAGCATTGCGCCGCTCTCTACGACCGCCTACCGCGACGGTGCCCAACGCCAGCGCAGTTACCCCACAATTCCATTGTCCCATTTTAGAGGTCAGGCAGCCGCCATTTCAGGGGCCCACATGGCTTCATTTACTACTGCGTCACACATAGCTAGGCCTATAATCAACACACATACAGGAAGGGGTTTTGTAAGTGGTGTAGTCTTGTGTGTAACTGTGGGTACATACCTGGAGGAATAGTGACTGGTTCTTCGCTGTTGTCCTTCTTAGGCACCGTCAGCAGGGACATATGAGAAGATGGCAGAATCCTCCGGTATACCGACCGCTGGTGGACCTGTTGACAATGGAAGAACGACATTTGATCGTGACCTACCGGTTTGACCGTTCCACAATCCAGGAACTGTGTACCCAGTTGGAGCCAGACCTGATGTCACCAGTCCGCCATCCGACTGGAATCCCCCCTGACGTGCAGGTGCTGTCAGTGCTCCATTTCCTTGCAAGTGGGTCATTTCAGACTACTGTGGCCATGGCATCAGGGATGTCCCAGCCTATGTTTTCCAACGTTTTGTCCATAGTGTTGTCTGCCCTGCTGAAACACGTAAGGAGATACATCATTTTCCCTGAGGTGGAGGATTTGCCTACAGTGAAAGGTGATTTCTATGCCCTTGGACATATCCCCAACGTCATAGGTGCCATTGATGGGACCCATGTAGCTCTGGTCCCCCCCCAGAGGAGTCAACAGGTGTACAGGAACCGGAAGAGTTATCATTCGATGAATGTCCAGATGGTCTGTTTGGCAGACCAGTACATCTCGCAGGTAAATGCTATGTTCCCTGGCTCAGTGCATGACGCCTACATCCTGCGGAATAGCAGCATCCCTGATATGATGGGTCAACTCCAGAGGCACCGTGTATGGCTATTGGGGGACTCTGGTTACCCCAACCTTTCGTGACTATTGACCCCAGTGAGGAATCCCAGGACCAGGGCAGAGGAACGGTACAATGAGGCCCATGGGCGGACTAGGAGGGTGATCAAACGCACCTTCGGCCTCCTGAAGGCCAGGTTCAGGTGCCTCCATATGACAGGTGGGTCCCTATTCTACTCACCGAAGAAGGTGTGTGACATCATCATCGCCTGCTCCATGCTCCATAATTTGGCATTGCGACGCCAGGTGTCTTTTCTGCAGGAGGATGATCCAGATGACGGTGTTGTAGCAGCTGTGGAGCCTGTGGACAGTGATGATGATGAAGCTGAGGAAGACGAAAACGACAACAGGGAGTCAGTCATACAGCAATATTTCCAGTGAGACACAGGTGAGTACATTATCAGGTTTAACATTACATTAACTTTCACACGTCTACCGCTATCCTGTACCTACATTTCACTCACTATTTGTTAATTGAGTTGTCCCCTTCCATTTCAGTTTCACAAATGTGGTAACCTACGTGTCAACAGCTTGCACCCTTGAAAGGCTTGTGATGTGTGACATTGGTATGTTGGCCTTCCAATGGGTAACCCTTTTTGACACTGTAATTGACAATACAAAGTTCGATATCATAGACTGACTCCAGTTTTATTAGTGTTTCAAGGGTGTTTATTTAAGTGCTGAAAAATGAAGGGGGTTTGTGAAATCGGGATGGGTTATGGTGGAAGAATTTCCATGGCAGAGTCCAGTCTATTAGTCTCACAGGTACATTGCCCATCTGGCCATTGGAAGTGGAGCTGGGGCAGTTCCAATCTGGACAGGATGACAAAGTGGGACAGTGGGGGGACAATCAGGGTAGTCTTATTTCATGGCGGGGGTCTTGCCATCTTGCTCTGTCCTGTTCATGGATCTCAGGGACCGCTTTCGTGGTGGTTGTCCGTCTGCAGGGGGTGGGGTGCTGGTGTGGTGGTCCTGTGGCTGGGCGTCCTGTCCACTGGCGCCGGCGGTGGTGGTGGGCATTTCATCGTCGTGGCTAGTGTCAGGGGCCCCTTGGAGTGCCACGGTGTCCCTCAAGGTCTTTTGAATGTCCGTCAGCACCCCTACAATGGTGCCCAGGGCAGAGGCGATGGTCCTGAGCTCCTCCCTGAACCCCAAATACTGCTCCTCCTGCAGGACCATTGCCATCGTCTCCTGGGAGTGGTGGTATGCTCCCATGATGGAGGAGAGGGCCTCGTTGAGAGTAGGTTCCCTTGGCCTGTCCTCCCTCTGTCGCACAGCAGCCCTCCCAGTTCCCCTGTGTTCCAGTGCCTCCGTCCCCTGGACCGTGTGCCCACTACCACTGCCCCCAGGTCCCTGTTGTTGTTGGGGTGGTGGGTTAGCCTGGGTGCCCTGTAGTGGTGGACACACCGCTGATTGACCTGTCCTGGGTAGGGAGGTATGGGCCCGCTGGGTGGGTGCTGTGCTGGTGTTACCAGAGGGTGGTAGTTCGGTGTTGGGCTGTGGCTGGGCAAGGGGAACTGACTGTCCTGAGATCCCCCAATGGTCCGGGCTGGTCATCAAGATCCAGTAGGGCAGAGCTGCTGTCGTCACTGTGGGCCTCTTGTGGGGGTGGAGTGGTGTTGTCTGGACCCTCTGGTGTGGTGACGTTCCTTGGGGTTCCTGCAGGGGTATAAGTACATGATTATTGCATGTGTGTGTTTCATGGTGTGCAATGGTTGGGTGTGCGTGTACCCTAGTGCAGGCATTCCTGTGTGGGGGCTTGTGTGCTGATGGGTGGGGGGTGTTCTGGGTATGTGCAGTGGGCATGCTTTAGTGATGGGTATCCATGCTTAGTTGTGTCATGCAGGTCTTGGGTTTGGGATGGGTGGTTGGTGTTATGGGTACATTAGTGAGGAGTTAGGGTGATAGGGGAGGGTGTGAGGGTTGGGGGGGGTGTGATTGCATGCAGGTAAGGTGGGGGATATGAAAGTTAAGATTTGACTTACCAGTGTCCGTTCCTCCAACGACTCCTACGAGGCCCTCAGGATGCAAGAGGGTCAAGACTTGCTCCTCCCATGTTGTTAGTTGTGGGGGAGGAGGTGGGGGTCCGCCGCCAGTCCGCTGTACTGCGATGTGGTGCCTGGATACCGTGGAACGCACCTTCCCCCGTAGGTCGTTCCACCTCTTCCTGATGTCCTCCCTATTTCTTGGGTGCTGTCCCACTGCGTTGACCCTGTCCACTATTCTTTGCCATAGCTCCATCTTCCTGGCTATGGATGTGTGATGTACCTGTGAGCCAAATAGCTGTGGCTCTACCCGGATGATTTCCTCCACCATGACCCTGAGCTCCTCCTCAAAGAAGCGGGGGTGTCTTTGGCGTGCCATGTGGTGGTGTGGGTGATGTGTGGGGTGGTGTATGTGTTGATGAGTGTGGTGAGTGTAGTGGTATGTGGTGTTTTGTGCGTGGATGTTGTGTGGGTGATGGTGTAGTGGGCCTCTGTGTGATGGGGTTCTCTATTCTGTGCTGTCTCTCTATGGCGTTCTCTCTAATTTTGGGTCGTAGGGGCTTGTGGGTGATGTGGGTGTGTGTTTTATATTGTGTTGGATGTGTGGGAGTGTTGTTTGTATGTGTATCAGGTGTGTGTATTTGTAATTGTCCAATGTGGCGGTGTTTTGGAGCTGTGTGTGTATTTTGAGCGCGGCGGTGTGTACCGCCAATGGAATACCGCGGTTGAAAGACCGCCGCGTGGATTCGTGGGTCGTAATGGCATGGGCGTGTTTCTGTTGGCGTGGAGGTGGAGGATTTGTTTCCGCATGTTTATCGCTGACCTTTGGTGTGGCGGTGTTGTGTGGGTGTCTGAATTTCGGCGGATTCCGTGATGTGTGTCATAATAGCTGTGGCGGGCTCATGCGGCAGCGGCGGTGTGTTGGCGGTCTTCTGCACGGCGGTAAGCGTCTTTTACCGCCAATTTTGTAATGACCCCCTATGTTTCTAAAAGTTGGAATACTTTTTAAGAATCTAAAACTATCTCTAGAACTTAATTCAAACTTTTACAAAACTTTTAAACTCTAAAAGAAATGCTAACAGGGACTAACACAAGGCCCTAGGAGGACTTTTAAACATTTAGAAAAATAGCTCAAATTTCAAAAATCAGTTTCTAATGACAATTTTGGGAATTTAGTTGTGTGATCAGGTATTGGCTGAGTAGTCCAGCAAATGCAAAGTCTTGTAGCCCACCGCTGATCCACCAATGTAGGAAGTTGGCTCTGTATGTACTATTTCAAAGTAAGAAATAGCATGCACAGAGTCCAAGGGTTCCCCTTAGAGGTAAGATAGTGGCAAAAAGAGATAATTCTAATGCTCTATTTTGTGGTAGTGTGGTCGAGCAGTAGGCTTATCAGAGGGTAGTGTTAAGCATTTGTTGTACACACACAGGCAATAAATGAGGAACACACACTCAATGACAATTCCAGGCCAATAGGTTTTTGTATAGAAAAATATATTTTCTTAGTTTATTTTAAGAACCACAGGTTCAAGATTTACAAGTAATACTTCAAATGAAACGTATTTCACTTAGGAACTTTGAATTGTAATTGTAATTGTAATTGTAATCGTATTTATATAGCGCTTACTACCCCTGACGAGGCGTCAAAGCGCTTTTCGATGAGTAGCACGCTACTCCGGTACCCAACAAGAATTAGTGATGGATTAGTATAATTTAATAAGGAGTACAGTTTTAGTATTATTATGAGTTAATTTGAGTTGCGGATATGAGAGTTTGTTAGTTAGATTGACTGGAGTAATGGAGGGGTGGAGGAGGAAAGAAATCCAGAAGTGTTAATTGGGAGTTTATCCTTCATTTACTCAATCCAAAGGCTTGAGATGAATAAAAGGGGAGCGGAGGGGAAAGAGGATGTGGAAGGGTTAGGGAGAGCATAGTAGCAGGGTGAGATGAATGCAGGAGAATTTAGTAGGGTTGTGTGGGAGGTCACAGAGGTAGAGTGAGGTTTGGTGAGTTAGATGTGGAGGTGGAGGGAAGAGCTTAGGCAGAGATATTTAGGAGATGAAAGTGGTCGAAGGGATTTGGGATGAGTCCGAGTGAGAATGGAGGATAGTTTGATAGAGACATGACATAAGAGTGATGAGTAGATAAGTGTGATAAAAAGAGAGCAGAAATTCATAGATATCTAGTAGAACAACCCAAAAAAACCAGGAGCCATGCAATGATCCACAAACATGCCAGGCACAGAAACAACATATACACATACATACACATATATATATATATTTATACACACACACACATGAATACACACACATATGCACATACAATACATAATTAGAATCATGGGTAAAAAATACTTAGTCATCCATCCATCATCCTGGTAAAAGGCGGGAATTCCTTTACCTACTTCGAGGGTGGACGGGGTGTGGCTCAGCGGGCGGAGCTTACAGGTGCTTTATAAAGGGAGAACCTTCTACTCTGTGTCTCCAGCAGAGGAAGATAGAACCCGCGCGTCTCAGTCAGATACAGATTACGCTCCAGTACATCATCAGTTCACCTCCAGGAAGGATTCTAGATCTTTTCTGCTATGGGATCTCTGAGCGCACAGCCTTGCTTTATCTTTGCCAAGCCCAAGAGTTAGGGTGGCTTGTCCTTTCCAGAAAGGTGAGCTTCAACTGCGGCATCTGCTGCGTCTATATTGTACACTAGGGGTACGTGATGGGCCATGGGGTAAACGTCTCCAGCAACCTTGTGTGCCTTTGGCAATGTTATTGTTACTAGTGCGTCTTTGTGGAGATGTCCTCGTGCTTCTGCGCATCAACAACGCACCACGTGAATCGGCGGTAAACGCAGTGGGGTCGTTTTGGAAAGCTGTCCATCATCCTGGTAAGAGGCGGGAATTCCTTTACCTACTTCGAGGGTGGACGGGGCGTGGCTCAGCGGGCGGAGCTTACAGGTGCTTTATGAAGGGAGAACCTTCTACTCTGTGTCTCCCGGAGAGGAAGATAGAACCCGCGCGTCACAGTTAGATACAGATTACGCTCCAGTACATCATCAGTTCACCTCCAGAAGCTGAGCTTCAACTGCGGCACCTGCTACGATTATAATTGTAAGTGCTTCCTTTGAGGTTTAGTTTCTGTAAAATGAGCATCGTGGCCTACCCAACCGGAGTTTTTTCTACGAGTATGTCAGTAAGCGTTACCTAGCATGTTTTATACGCCCCGTTTATATTGTACACTAAGGGTACGTGATGGGCCACGGGGTAAACGTCTCCAGAAACCTTGTTTTCCTTTGGCAATGCGATTGTTACTAGTGCGTCTTTGTGGAGATGTCCTCGTGCTTCTGAGCATCAACAACGCACCACCGGAATCGGCGGTAAACGCATTGGGGTCGTTTTGGAAAGCTGTCCATCATCCTGGTAAGAGGCGGGAATTCCTTTACCTACTTCGAGGGTGGACGGGGTGTGGCTCAGCGGGCGGAGCTTACAGGTGCTTTATGAAGGGAGAACCTTCTACTCTGTGTCTCCAGCAGAGGAAGATAGAACCCGCGCGTCACAGTCAGATTCTGATTACGCTCCAGTACATCATCAGTTCACCTCCAGGAAGGATTCTAGATCTTTTTCTGCTATGGGATCTCTGAGCGCACAGCCTTGCTTTATCTTTGCCAAGCCCAAGAGTTACGGTGGCTTGTCCTTTCCAGAAGCTGAGCTTCAACTGCGGCACCTGCTACGTTTATATTTGGAAGTGCTTCCTTTGAGGTTTAGTTTCTGTAAAATGAGCATCGTGGCCTACCCAACCGGGGTATTTTCTACGAGTATGTCAGTAAGCGTTATCTAGCATGTTTTATACGCCCCGTTTATATTGTACACTAAGGTTACGTGATGGGCCACGGGGTAAACGTCTCCAGCAACCTTGTGTGCCTTTGGCAATGTGATTGTTACTAGTACGTCTTTGTGGAGATGTCCTCGTGCTTCTGAGCATCAACAACGCACCACCGGAATCGGCGGTAAACGCAGTGGGGTCGTTTTGGAAAGCTGTCCATCATCCTGGTAAGAGGCGGGAATTCCTTTACCTACTTCGAGGGTGGACGGGGCGTGGCTCAGCGGGCGGAGCTTACAGGTGCTTTATGAAGGGAGAACCTTCTACTCTGTGTCTCCAGGAGAGGAAGATAGAACCCGCGCGTCTCAGTCAGATACAGATTACGCTCCAGTACATCATCAGTTCACCTCCAGGAAGGATTCTAGATCTTTTTCTGCTATGGGATCTCTGAGCGCACAGTCTTGCTTTATCTTTGCCAAGCCCAAGAGTTAGGGTGGCTTGTCCTTTCCAGAAGCTGAGCTTCGACTGTGGCACCAGCTACGATTATGATTGTAAGTGCTTCCTTTGAGGTTTAGTTTCTGTAAAATGAGCATCGTGGCCTACCCAACCGGAGTATTTTCTACGAGTATGTCAGTAAGCGTTACCTAGCATGTTTTATACGCCCCGTTTATATTGTACACTAAGGGTACGTGATGGGCCACGGGGTAAACGTCTCCAGAAACCTTGTTTTCCTTTGGCAATGCGATTGTTACTAGTGCGTCTTTGTGGAGATGTCCTCGTGCTTCTGAGCATCAACAACGCACCACCGGAATCGGCGGTAAACGCATTGGGGTCGTTTTGGAAAGCTGTCCATCATCCTGGTAAAAGGCGGGAATTCCTTTACCTACTTCGAGGGTGGACGGGGTGTGGCTCAGCGGGCGGAGCTTACAGGTGCTTTATAAAGGGAGAACCTTCTACTCTGTGTCTCCAGGAGAGGAAGATAGAACCCGCGCGTCACAGTCAGATACAGATTACGCTCCAGTACATCATCAGTTCACCTCCAGGAAGGATTCTAGATCTTTTTCTGCTATGGGATCTCTGAGCGCACAGCCGTGCTTTATCTTTGCCAAGCCCAAGAGTTAGGGTGGCTTGTCCTTTCCAGAAGCTGAGCTTCAACTGCGGCATCTGCTACGTTTATATTGTACACTAGGGGTACGTGATGGGCCATGGGGTAAACGTCTCCAGCAACCTTGTGTGCCTTTGGCAATGTTATTGTTACTCGTGCGTCTTTGTGGAGATGTCCTCGTGCTTCTGAGCATCAACAACGCACCACGTGAATCGGCGGTAAACGCAGTGGGGTCGTTTTGGAAAGCTGTCCATCATCCTGGTAAGAGGCGGGAATTCCTTTACCTACTTCGAGGGTGGGCGGGGCGTGGCTCAGCGGGCGGAGCTTACAGGTGCTTTATAAAGGGAGAAACCTTCTACTCTGTGTCTCCGGAGAGGAAGATAGAACCCGCGCGTCACAGTCAGACACAGATTACGCTCCAGTACATCATCAGTTCACCTCCAGGAAGGATTCTAGATCTTTTTCTGCTATGGGATCTCTGAGCGCACAGCCTTGCTTTAGTTTCCAAAGAAACTATAAATAAATAGAAATATACATATAATCTGAAAAAAATAATTATCCACATAGGCATATGCAGTTCATAGTTGTTTGAAGAAGGTGGTTATGAAGGAAAGAGCCAACTCTTGAGTAGTTTCCTGAAAGCAAGAAAGTTATCTGTGGCTCTTATAGTTGGGGGTAATGAATTCCATAGTTTGGCTGCTTGGACGGAGAAGGATGTACCACCTACAGTCTTTTTCTTGTATGGTGGTGTTCTAAGGCGGGGTGCCAGTCTTGAGCAGAGGGTTCTTTGTTGGATGTATTTGGTAATTTTCTTTCTGATGAAAAGCGGTCCTGTTCCATGTATAGCTTTGTGGGTGATACAAAGCAGCTTGAAAGTGCATCTTCTGGCAACGGGTAACCAGTGTAGTGCTCTCAAGGCAGGGGAGATGTGGGCTTGCGGCTTTATATGTAGTAGTAGCCTGGCTGCGGAATTCTGGATACGTTGTAGTTTTTTCATAACAGATAGAGATGATCCATGGTAGAGGCTATTGGCATAATCCAGTTTGGATAATACAAGTGAGATAGTAGCTTGCACCTTGTGTGGAAATCCGAGGTGAGGGAAAATGCGTCGTAAAGTCTTTAAGGTGATGAAGCTTGTGTGTGCTAATTTGTCTACTTGGGCATTCATAGTTAGTTTGGAATCCATGGTGATTCCTAGGTTTTTCACTTCCTTGGATAATTGAGGAGGTGGTCCGAGATCGTCAGGCCAGACGCACAGAGGGTCATAATGTTTCCAGTCACCACATGTGAGTATTTCAGTTTTGGAGGTATTTAGTTTGAGATGGCTCCAGGTCATCCACTGATCAACGGCTCTGAGGCAACTGAAGATTTGAGAGTTTTCAATGTTTTTGGGGTCTTCTAATTGAAGTAGTATTTGTGTGTCATCTGCATAGTTGTAGCATGTGAGATGGAAATCATTGATCAGTTCTGGTAAAGATATCATGTAGATGTTAAAAAGCAAAGGTGAGATGATTGACCCTTGGGGGACCCCTGTTTTTGTGAGGTAGGGTTCGGATGAGAAGGGGGGTGAGTGGATGACATTTGCTCTTTTTTGGAGATAGGAAGTAATCCAGTCGAGCGCAATCCCTTGTATGCCGGCTTCGTGGAGTCTTTGAGTTAGGGTGTCATGGTCAACCGTATCAAAGGCAGCTGAGAGGTCCAAGAGAAGTAGTGCAGCAACTCCATTTCGGTCAACTGTGTTTTTAAGATCGTCCCAGATTGCCATGAGTGCCGATTCAGTGCTTCTTCCTGGGCGGAATCCAGTTTGGAAGTCTGAAAGTATAGAATTGTCTTCAATGAATTGTGACATCTGGGCGAATGCTGCTCTTTCTATCAATTTGCCCAGGAAAGGTCCATTTGTGATAGGTCTGTAGTTGTTGGGGTCTTGCGGGTCTAGATTTGTTTTCTTTAATAATGGTCGTATGTATGCCTTTTTCAGGTCTGTAGGAAAAGTTCCTGAAGTTAAAGAGTTGTTGATGATTCTTCTTACAGGTGTGGCAGCGGAAGTAGATAGCAGGATGTTCTTGAAGATCTGTGGTGGGCAAGGGTCAGAAGGGCAACCAGAAGGTCTGCTTGCTTTGACCAAATCCATAAATTCATCCTGGGATATTTGTTTGAAGGACTGTAGAGGTTGGGTTGGTTTATTCTTAAAGGGTATTTTAGTAAAGGGGTTGGTGCTGATGGTTTTCTTCTGTTTTAAATAGGAGTCCAATGTGTCTGCCTTGGTTGTGTAGTGAGTTGCCAATTTGTTTGTGAAATCTTGAGTGGTGGGATGACTTCCTTCCATGCATGTGGGTTTTCGAAATTCATTGAGAATTTTGTAAAATTCCTTGGTTGTAGATTGAGCATTTAGAATTCTGTCTGAGTAGTATCTTTTTTTAGCTTTTTTGATTGATGATTTGTATATCCTGTTAAGTTTGTGTAGCTGCAGTTTGTCTTGACTGTTGTTTGTTGTGAGCCAGGTCCGCTGCAACTTTCTGATTTGTTTTTTAATCTTTTTAAGTTCTGTGTTTCTCCAAGGTGTTGGTTTTCTTTTGTCATGTTTAGTTTTTCTGAGTGGTATTAGGACATCAAAAGCTTCCTGTAGCCACTCATAAAGTTTAGGTACAGAATTGATTGTATCTAGATCTGTGTTTGCTGTTAGTTGTGTTTCTAAGTGATCCAAATTGAGTTTTCTCCATGGTCGATAGGTGTATGTATGTAAGTGGTTGTGGGGTGTGTTGATTTGTGGAGTTGTCTGTCGGAAAGTTATCAGATGGTGGTCTGACCAGGTGGTTGGTGTGATGCTATGAATAGTAACAAGTTCAGGCTTAGCAAAAATTACATCTAGGATGTGACCAGCGATGTGTGTGGGATTGTGTACAATCTGATGTAGATTCAATGCGAGTAGGCCAGTGGTGATAGCTTTTGGATGGGGCATATTGGGTTTGTCAAACCAAATGTTTAGATCCCCAAGAATGCATAGATTGGAGTATAGTGTAATAAGGTTTGAGACTATGTCAAGAAAGGCATCTGGGAAAGTGGAGTTGTTAGGTGGAGGTCTGTAAAGGAGGAGAAAGTTACAGGTGGAAGTTGGAGTAGGGTGGCATCTGGTAAGGAGGGCTTCACAACCTTGTATGGAGATGTTGTCTGTTTTACTGAGGTTTATTGCCTGTTTGAATATAATAGCTAGTCCACCTCCTCTCTTGCCTATACGGTTTTGTGTGATGGTTTGATAGCCTGGAGGAAGGGCTTCGTGCAATACTGGTGCCATGTCATCTCCCAACCAGGTTTCCGTAATGAATAGTAAGTCAGGTTGTGTGTCTGTGAGAAGGTCGTAGATGTGGTGCTTGTTTTTTTAGAGTGATCGAGCATTTATGAGCTGGCAGTTTAGATAGGGTGTGGTAGTGTTGTTTTGTTTAGTAGAAGGGTAAGTAGTATAATGTGAGCTTGAAGCAGGAGTGTTGCTAGTTGTGTTAACTGTTTGAGGCTCACAATAGTCTTGCTTTTCAACATAGTGTTCCTCTTCCAGCAGGTTAAGGAGGCATTTTGTTGGGTCTGTGTGTGTGGGTGGTGAACTTGGTGGCTGAGAGAGCCATGAGGAGTGTAGTGTTTTTTGTAGGTTAGTTTTATTATGAAACAAACAAGGGGATGCGAGGTTGCTATGAGTGGCATGTTTTTTATTTTGTTTGCGTTTGTTTAGTGTGGATGGAGTATGGGTTAGGGGTGGTGGAGGAGCATGTGGATCATGATGTAAGGCTCTAAATTGTGCAATGGGGAGAGGCGACTGAATGAAGGTTGCTGGGATGGGGTGCTTGTGGTAGGTGTTTGTGGAGAGTGGGGGGGTAGGGGTGGAGATAGGGTGGAATTTGTATCCTTTGTGTAGTCTTGGGGGTGAGAGTGGGTATGATGATGAGTGTAATGTAAGTTTGTGTTGCTTTGATGTGCTGATGTTTGTGGTTGGTATTGTTTTTGTGGAATAATGAGAGGGGCTATTGGTGTAGTTGTTTTTGGTGAGGGACTTGTATGTGAGTTAGTGCTGTTAAGTGGAATTTGAGTGTTAGATGGGGTGTTGATGTGTTTTGGAGATGAATGTATGAGGTGTATATGAGGTGATGGATGTGTGTCAGGGAGATAAGTATTAGTTGAGATGACTGGAAGAGGTAATATGTGTGGTGGAGTGAAATGTGGGGATTGTATGGTTGTGTGTAATTGGTGAGCAGAGGGGAAGAGTGTGTGTAGATGATGTGTTTGAAGGCAGGGTTTTGGCATTGTTATGAGTTCAGGCGGTCTGTGTGAAGCGAACAGCGGATAGTGTTTTTGGTTAGTATGTGTAGAGAGTGTGTATCTGGGAGACTGAAACTGAGAGAATTGTATGTTGTAGTTTTGTATTGTGTGGGCGGTGGCAGGTAGTGTTAGTGGGAGGGGATAGAGTAGTGTTTGCTGTGAGTATGAAGGTGTTTGACTGTAGTAGTTATGGGGTGTATGTGTATATGTGTTGTATGTAGGGTATTGTGTTGGGTGGTGGGGCAATGCAATATGTCTGTGGTCAGTTTGTGATGCATGAGTTGGATATCTTTGCAGATAATGCGTTTGCATGTTGAGGGATGTGTTGGGGCAGAAACCATTTCTGGTGGAATGAGAATTGGGCAGCATTTCTGGCCCTAGTCCCTAGTCCCTACCTGTCCCGAACAGACCCAAACAGACAGCTGCCCTTGTCCTCTCCGCCCCTTGCCTCGACGCCCGGGCTCAGACGCCCTGAATCCTAGCCTTTTATAGCCCTACTGGCCAATAAGAAGCTGGTCCTAACCCTAGCCAATCCGATTTTAAACCCTGATTTAGCCAATTAATGGGAGACCCAGCCCTAATCACCAGTCACAGCCCTATTTCCTGACCCCCAATCACAGCCCCAGCCCTAAAACCAACAGCCAATCAGAATCCTAGCCCTATCCACCAATTACAGCCCTAGAAACCAACAGCCAATCAGAATCCTAGCCCTATCCACCAATCACAGCCCTAGAACCAACAGCCAATCAGAATCCTGGCCCTATCCACCAATCACAGCCCTAGAACCAACAGCCAATCAGAATCTCAGCCCTATCCACCAATCATAAATGCATCCCTGGAGCTAGCAACCAATGAAACACCATCTCCCAAAAAACCTATCATAACAGCATATGCAACAACCACGAGGAACCTATATAAGGAGCAAGTTAACTAAAGTCCAGTCCCTGGGGCCTGGGGGGAGGCTACTGGTGCTCTATTCAGTATCTCCTTGGATACAGACAGGCTGAATCCACACAAGCTAGCAGAGTCTACTTTTCAGGTAATGCTGCAATAGTTCTGGGCGCACACTCTAAAAATCGGGCTTTTTTAAGGCAAAAAATACAGGGGGGCAGACAGCTTTTAAGCACAATTTAAATCACACAAACAGATTAAAAAACAGTCTCCTAAAACCACACTCTGAAAGATCTATGTAGTCTTTTTACTAAGAATAGGGGTGAAGAAAAGGGGGGCAGAGGGGGGGGAAAAAAGGGGGGGGGGGAGCCACAAACTAGCAAGGGAATTCACACAGTCACAGCAAAAACGATTTTGAAACAAACACCACTTTAAAAGAGGCCAGGCTGCCTGAAATCACAGAGAGTCCACAGTAAAACAAACACTTTTGAACAATTAATACTATTTGACTAGAAAATATCTTTGGGCTCCTTACCTAGGTCTCTTTGCAATCCTTGAACACTGGGCTGTATCAGGACACAGGAGAGAATGCACAGAGGAACACAAAATGGAGGTGCCTGTCTTTGGCCTTCCCTCCACAAACTTAAGGAGCCAGAGCAGGTGGGGGGGGCAGGTCTCAGGTGCAGCAGAGACTCAGGGAGCCAATCAGCTAAGTCCAGTTCCCTGGGGCCTGGGGGGAGGCTACTGGTGCCCTATTCAGTATCTCCTTGGATACAGACAGGCTGAATCCACACTTTCAAGCTAGCAGAGTCTACTTTTCAGGTAAGGGGGAGATTGTTTAAGAGACAAACACTGCAATAGTTCTGGGCGCACACTCTAAAAATCGGGCTTTTTTAAGGCAAAAAATACAGGGGGGCAGACAGCAAAATAGCCTATACAGTTTTCACACAAATGGCAATAAACTATTTTAAAACTCAGGGCTGGTCAGGTGCAGAGGTCAAAGTGGTGCCCAAAACGCATAGGCTTCAATGGAGAAGGGGGTGCCCCGATTCCAGTCTGCCAGCAGGTAAGTACCCGCGACTTCGGAGGGCAGACCAGGGGGGTTTTGTAGGGCACCAGGGCGGACACAAGTCAGCACAAAAAGTACATCCTCAGCGGCATAGGGGCGGCCGGGTGCAGAGTGCAAACAGGTGTCGGGTTTGCAATAGGTTTCAATGGGAGACCCAGGGGTCTCTTCAGCGTGCAGGCAGGCAAGGGTGGGGGGCTCCTCGGGGTAGCCACCACCTGAGCAAGGGAGAGGGCCACCTGGGGGTCGCTCCTGCACTGGAGGTCGGATCCTTCAGGTCCTGGGGGCTGTGGGTGCAGTGTGTTTCCCAGGCGTCGGGTTCTTTGAAGCAGGCAGTCGCGGTCAGGGGGTGCCTCTGGATTCCGTCTGCAGGGGTCGCTGGGGGGGGTTCAGGGGGGCCAACTCTGGCTACTCACAGGGTCGCAGTCGCCGGGGAGTCCTCCCTGTAGTGTTGGTTCTCCACAGGTCGAGCCGGGGGCGTCGGGTGCAGAGTGGAAAGTCTCACGCTTCCGGCGGGAAACGTGAGGTCTTTAAAAGTTGCTTCTTTGTTGCAAAGTTGCAGTCTCTGTGGAACAGGGCCGCTGTTCTTAGGAGTTTCTTGGTCCTTATAGATGCAGGGTAATCCTCTGAGGCTTCAGAGGTCGCTGGACCCTGGGGGACGCGTCGCTGTTGCAATTTTTCTTGAAGTGGGGAGACAGGCCGGTAGGGCTGGGGCCAAAGCAGTTGGTGTCTCCGTCTTCTCTGCAGGGTTTCAGGTCAGCAGTCCTTCTTCGTCTTCAGGTTGCAGGAATCTAGTTTCCTAGGTTCTGGGGAGCCCCTAAATACTGACTTTAGGGGGGTGTTTAGGTCTGGGAGGGCAGTAGCCAATGGCTACTGTCCTTGAGGGTGGCTACACCCTCTCTGTGCCTCCTCCCTGAGGGGAGGGGGGCCCATCTCTATTCCTACTGGGGGAATCCTTCAAAATCAAGATGGAGGATTTCTAAAGGGAGGGGTCACCTCAGCTCAGGACACCTTTGGGGCTGTCCTGACTTGTGGGTGACTCCTCCTTGTTTTCTCATTATCTTCCCTGGACTTGCCGCCAAAAGTGGGGACTGTGTCCAGGGAGGTGGGCATCTTCACTAGCTGGAGTGCCCTGGGGCATTGTAACACGAAGCCTGAGCCTTTGAGGCTCACTGCTAGGTGTTACAGTTCCTGCAGGGGGGAGGTGTGAAGCACCTCCACCCAGAGCAGGCTTTTGTTTCTGTCCTCAAAGAGCACTAAGGCCCTCACCACATGGGGTCAGAAACTCGTCTCTCAGCAGCAGGCTGGCACAGACCAGTCAGTCCTGCACTGAACAATTGGGCAAAATACAGGGGGCATCTCTAAGATGCCTTTTGTGTGCATTTTTTAATAAATCCAAAACTGGCATCAGTGTGGGTTTATTATTCTGAGAAGTTTGATGCCAAACTTCCCAGTATTCAGTGTAGCCATTATGGAGCTGTGGAGTTTGTTTTTGACAAACTCTCAGACCATATACTTAATATGGCCACAACTGTACTTACAATGTCTAAGAATAGACCTAGACACTGTAGGGGCATATTGCTCATGCAGCTATGCCCTCACCTGTGGTATAGTGCACCCTGCCACTAGGGCTGTAAGGCCTGCTAGAGGGGTGACTTACCTATGCCACAGGCAGTATTTTGTGTGCATGGCATCCTGAGGGGGATGCCATGTTGACTTTGCCTTTTTCTCCCCACCAACACACACAATCTGCAATGGCAGTGTGCATGTGTTAGGTGAGGGGTCCCTTAGGGTGGCACAACATATGCTGCAGCCCTTAAGGACCTTCCCTGGTCACAGGGCCCTTGGTACCACTGGTACCTTTTACAAGGGACTTATCTGTGTGCCAGGGGTGTGCCAATTGTGGAAACAATGGTACATTTTAGGTGATAGAACACTGGTGCTGGGGCCTGGTTAGCAGGGTCCCAGCACACTTCTCACTCAAGTCAGCATCATTATCAGGCAAAAAGTGGGGGGTAACTGCAACAGGGAGCCATTTCCTTACAGCGTGCAAAAGGTGTCCCACGCTGGAAGGTGGCTTGCAGATGGGTGTCGGTGAAGGAATTCCACAGATAACTTTCTTGTCTTCAGAAAACTACTCAAGAGTTGGCTCTTTCCTTCATGACCACCATATTCAAACAACTATGGACTGCATATGCCTATGTTGATAAATATTTTTTCTGATTATGTGTATATTTCTAGCTATGTATAGTTCTTTAGAAAATATGTATCACTACTATGTCATAACAATAAAATACACACACACTCTTTAAACCTGTTTAACTAAGTATATTTACCCATGATTCTAAATATGTTTTGTATGTACATATATGAGTGCATATGTGTGTGTATCCATGTATGTATGTGTGTGTGTTTGTGTGTATATATGTATATATATATATATATACACAAAGATACACATTCTGTGCATTATCCTGCCATCTAGTGTTGGGCTCGGTGTGTTACAAGTTGTTTTTCTTCAAAGAAGTCTTTTCGAGTCACGAGACCGAGGGACTCCTTCCTTTCGGCTCCATTGCGCATGGGCGTCAACTCCATCTTAGATTGTTTTATTTCCGCCATCGGGTTCGGACGTGTTCCTCTTCGCTCCGTATTTCGAATTGGGAAAGTTAGCTAAGTATCGAAAAATTCGACGGTATTGTTTGCGCTCGGTACCGGTTTAGTGTTAGTACATCGACACCGATTGTAGAAGTGCTCCGGCGGCCCTTCGGGGCGTCCACTCTTCAGCGGGGCCTGGTCGGCCCGACCGCGTCCTTCGTCTAAACTCATGGACCGGACCCCCTTCCGCTTCTGCCCGAATTGCCACGCTAAGTATCCCTACACGGACCAACACTTGGTCTGTAATCTGTGTCTATCACTGGAACACAGGGAGGATACCTGCGAGGCCTGTCGGGCATTTCGATCGAAGAAGACCCTACGCGATCGAAGAGCCAGAAGACTTCATATGGTGTCGACACCGGCCGAACAGATCGACGTCGAGGAAGAGGAGAGAATCTCCATTCAAGAATAGGACTCGGATGACTCCGAAAGTGAGCAGCCGAAGGCACAGCAAAAAGCTGTGAGTAAACCTGCCCCGGCCAAGCTTCACTCCAAAATTATAAAGGCCAAGGGGATGCCACCGCCAACAGGCCACGGCTTTACCCGAAAACACGGTGACCAACCATCATCACCGAAAAAGGCCTCCCAACAGCCGAAGACATCCGACTCCGGTCGAGATACCGGCTCCGAACCATCTCGGCACCGAGAAGGCGACACGCCCAAAGTAAAAAAGGTTTCCTCGGAGCCGAAAAAGACTGGTCCGAAACCTTCGGTGCCGAAAAAGTCAGCCTCGGAGCCGAAAACAGGCTCCTACACAGAGGGGCACGGACTTTCCAGCCAAATGCAAGGGCACAGATTTGAGCAGGAATTAAGTATGGGAGAGCCAGACCATCCTCAAAGGAGGCTGCATATCCAGAAAGAGACTGGTAAAATTCAAACTCTTCCTCCAATAAAAATAAAAAGAAAGCTAGCATTCCAGGAGTCAGAAATGCAGCCAAAGGCAAAGGTGGCTAGGGACAGAACACCACCACCAAGGTTTTCGCCACTGCACTCACCACAGCTGTCCCCGGTAACAACACCCCCAATGCAGTCACCAACACACACGGGGATGACACAGGATGACCCGGATGCATAGGATGTTACGACTCTGTCGTCCCATTTCTAGGGGGCGCTGTAAGGGGACTGTCGGAAGCCTGGGAATCACCTTAAACCCTTATCTAGAGTCCCTTGCTGACTCCTGTTTGTTTCTCTTTTCTCCATGGTACACTTGTGTAGTACTACATTTGCTTCCTGGGACTGCCAATCCCATAATGCACAGCCTGGTAGTCAGGAAAGCCCGGATTCTGTTTCCCATTGTTTTCTATGGGAGAAGTCCAGTTGCTCCTTTTCACCGTATCCTCTCCTCCAGGACTTGCAAGTGTCTGAAACTACACACACCTGAGACCTCTCCTGTGCAGCCCATCTTGGAACTGCTTATAAGCAGCCATTTCCTCAAGATCCCCGTCGTGCATTGGAGTTCGATCCCTTTGTGTTACAGACCCTTTGTCGGATGGCGTTCCAGTTTTGTTCCTGTTCTGTTCCAGCTTGATCCTGTTTCCTGTTTCTCTGCCCTGCTCCTGATTGTTCCAGCCAGAGTCTGCTCCCTATCTATTAGCCTTGTACCTGTTTGTTTCTTCCAGAGCCTGCTCCCTGTTTCTCTGCCCTGCTCCTGCCTTGTTTCAGCCTGAACCTTCTCTCTGTTTCCCAGTCCTGATTACTGCTCATTTCCTACTCCCTGTATTCTAGCCCTGTCCTTGCCTGTTACAGCCAGAGCCTGCTCTCACTTTCCCAGTCCTGTCTCTGTTTGTCCCAGCCAGAAGTTTGCGCCCTGTTTTCAAGTCCTAGTCCCACCTTTGCTTCAGCCTGAGCCTGTTCCTAGTTCTTGCCGCTGCCTCTTAGTTTGTTCCCTTCTGTTTCTTCTTGGTTATTTGTGTCTGGTAAGTGTTCTATCAGTCTTCACCAGTGTATAAGTGTCCTCCTTTGTTCTGGGGTTGGCTCCTGGTTTCCAGGAGGCAATTCCAGCCCCCATCCTTGTCTAGTGTTATACGTTGTCTTTCGTGCCTAACAGTGACAGTGTGTGTAGGAAGTTGGCTCTGTATGCACTATTTCAAAGTAAGGAATAGTATGCACAGAGTCCAAGGGTTCCTCTTAGAGGTAAGATAGTGGCAAAAAGAGATAATACTAATGCTCTATTTTGTGGTAGTGTGGTCGAGCAGTAGGCTTATCAAAGGAGTAGTGTTAAGCATTTGTTGTACACACACAGGCAATAAATGAGGAACACACACTCAGAGACAATTCCAGGCCAATAGGTTTTTGTATAGAAAAATATATTTTCTTAGTTTATTTTAAGAACCACAGGTTCACATTTTACATGTAATACTTTAAATGAAAGGTATTGCAGGTAGGTACTTTAGGAACTTTGAATAATCACAATAGCATATATACTTTTCAAATAATTCACATATAGCTATTTTAAAACTAGACAGTGCAATTTTCACAGTTCCTAGGGGGAGTAAGAGTTTGTTAGTTCTTGCAGGTAAGTAAACCACCTACGGGGTTCAAGTTTGGGTCCAAGGTAGCCCACCGTTGGGGGTTCAGAGCAACCCCAAAGTTACCACACCAGCAGCTCAGGGCCGGTCAGGTGCAGAGTTCAAAGTGGTGCCCAAAACGCATAGGCTTCAATGGAGAAGGGGGTGCCCCGGTTCCAGTCTGCCAGCAGGTAAGTACCCGCGTCTTCGGAGGGCAGACCAGGGGGGTTTTGTAGGGCACCGGGGGGGACACAAGTTAGCACAGGAAGTACACCCTCAGCAGCACGGGGGCGGCCGGGTGCAGTGTGCAAACACACGTCGGGTTTCCAATGGTCATCAATGGCAGACCAAGGGGTCTCTTCAGCGGTGCAGGCAGGCACGGGGGGGGCTCCTCGGGGTAGCCACCACCTGGGCAAGGGAGAGGGCCTCCTGGGGGTCACTCCTGCACTGGAGTTCCTATCTTTCAGGTCCTGGGGGCTGCGGGTGCAGAGTCTTTACCAGGCGTCGGGATCTGGGAGTCAGGCAGTTACGGTCAGGGGGAGCCTCGGGATTCCCTCTGCAGGCGTCGCTGTGGGGGCTCAGGGGGGGCAACTCTGGCTACTCACGGTCTCGCAGTCGCTGGGCAGTCCTCCCTGAAGTGTTTGTTCTCCACAAGTCGAGCCGGGGGCGTCGGGTGCAGAGTAGCAAGTCTCACGCTTCCGGCAGGAAACCCAGTTGTTTTAAAGTTGCTCCTTTGAAACAAAGTTGCAGTCTTGGGTGAACAGGGTCGCTGTCCTCGGGAGTTTCTTGGTCCTTCTAGAGCAGGGCAGTCCTCTGAGGATTCAGAGGTCACTGGTCCTGGGGAAAGCGTCGCTGGAGCAGTGTCTTTAGAAGTGGGGAGACAGGCCGGTAGAGCTGGGGCCAAAGCAGTTGGTGTCTCCGTCTTCTCTGCAGGGTTTTTCAGCTTAGTAGTCCTATTCTTCTTAGGTTGCAGGAATCTGAGTTCCTAGGTTCAGGGGAGCCCCTAAATACAGAATTTAGCAGGGGCACTGTAGGGGCACAGTGCTCATGCACTGGTGCCCTCACCTATGGTATAGTGCACCCTGCCTTAGGGCTGTAAGGCCTGCTAGAGGGGTGACTTATCTATACTGCATAGGCAGTATGAGGTTGGCATGGCACCCTGAGGGGAGTGCCATGTCGACTTACTCGTTTTGCCCTCACCAGCACACACAAGCTGGCAAGCAGTGTGTCTGTGCTGAGTGAGGGGTCCCCAGGGTGGCATAAGACATGCTGCATCCCTTAGAGACCTTCCCTGGCATCAGGGCCCTTGGTACCAGGGGTACCAGTTACAAGGGACTTACCTGGATGCCACGGTGTGCCAATTGTGAAAACAAAAGTACAGGTTAGGGAAAGAACACTGGTGCTGGGGCCTGGTTAGCAGGCCTCAGCACACTTTCAAATCAAAACTTAGCATCAGCAAAGGCAAAAAGTCAGGGGGTAACCTTGCCAAAGAGGCATTTCCTTACAGTGTGCTATTGCTGTTTTATCAGGAATCGCCACTGTGTTTCCAGCTGGACCCACAAGAGCGTGTCTTGTGTATGTAAGTACTTTCCTTGTCTGTGCTCTAGGGTCCAGAGACAGAATCACTTCTGCTGCCTCCTTTCTATGGGGCTGGCAGGGTGACTATCTGAAAGAGCAAACTGCACAGAGGCATTGACATTCTCTGTCACTGTGGGAGGTTCTGCGCTTTACTCTGTGTACAACCCCAGCGTGTTTGTCCATTAGTAATCTGTTTCCTGTTTGTTCACACAAGGGTTGCTCTGCTTTTACTTTCCTGTGCCTCTTCATAGCTGTCCTTTCCGTGTATGCCTTTAGCTGCTCTTCTTCCCCAGTATACTACCTCTTTACGATATTCGGTGACCTCAAGGGGTGTCCCAACCAGAGTCCTGATCAGACCCGCCCAAAACCGTGACATGGGACTTATATGATGCACCGGTCTCGGACAACAATCCTGATTGTTACCCGGCAAGGCCATCACCACCAGAGGACAGCACTGCATATATCCAGGTGTTATCAAGAGCAGCTACTTTCCACAATGTTGCTATGCATGCGGAGCCGATAGAAGATGACTTCTTATTCAACACCTTGGCATACACTCACAGCTCTTATCAAAGTTTGCCAATGCTCCCAGGCATGCTAAAACACGCCAAACAGGTGTTCCAGGACCCAGTGAAAAGCAGAGCTATCACGCCTAGGGTGGAGAAGAAATATAAACCTCCCCCAACGGACCCTGTGTTTATAACACAGCAACTGACACCAGATTCGGTAGTCGTGGGAGCAGCCAGAAAGAGGGCAAACTCCCAATCATCAGGAGACGCACCACCGCCCGACAAGGAAAGTCAGAAATTCGATGCTGTGGGCAAACGAGTGGCAGCACAGGCAGCCAATCAATGGCAGATTGCCAATTCACAGGCTCTACTGACTCGCTACGACAGGGCACACTGGGACGAGATGCAACATATAATTCAGCACTTGCCCAAGGAATACCAAAAACGTGCCCAACAGGTTGTTGAGGAAGGACAAGCAATTTCCAACAACCAGATAAGGCCTGCTCTGGACTCGGCAGACACAGCAGTACGGACAGTGAACACTGCGGTAACCATTCGCAGGCATGCATGGTTACGGAGCTCGGGTTTTAAACCGGAAATTCAGCAGGCTGTGCTAAATATGCCGTTAACCAAGAACAATTGTTTGGGCCGGAGGTGGACACGGCAATAGAAAAGCTCAAAAAGGACACAGACACGGCTAAAGCCATGTGCGCGCTCTACTCCCCACAAAGCAGGGCCAGTTTTAGAAGACCACAGTTTAGAGGGGGGTTTCGTTCCCAAACCACAGAGCCTTCCACCTCACAAGGCAGACCAACCTATCAGGGGCAGTACCAGAGAGGAGGGTTTCGAGGGTCATACAGGGGCGGACAATTTCCAAAAGCAAGGGGGAAATTCCAAAGCCCTAAAACACCCCAAGCCAAACAGTGACTTCAATGTCACAAACCCCCAACACTCAACACCAGTGGGGGGGAGACTTACCGCATACTACCAAAACTGGACAAACATAACTACGGACGCATGGGTCCTAGCCATTATCCAACATGGTTATTGCATAGAATTCATAAATTTCCCACCAGATGTGCCCCCAAGAGCACACAATATGTCCAAACAAAACTTAGACCTGTTACAGCTAGAAGCACAAGCATTGTTACAAAAAAAAATATAGAACTAGTACCCAACCATCCAAAAGGAACAGGTGTCTACTCCCTGTACTTCCTAATTCCAAAGAAAGACAAAACGTTGAGACCCATATTATACCTCAGAACACTGAATCTCTACATCAAATCAGATCACTTCCACATGGTAACACTTCAAGATGTGATTCCCTTGCTCAAAAAACAGGACTACATGTCAACGTTAGATCTCAAGGATGCATATTTCCACATACCCATACATCCTTCTCACAGTAAATACTACAGGGCGTGCATTACCAATTCAAGGTGTTACCATTCGGGATAACAACAACCCCAAGGGTATTCACAAAATGCCTTGCAGTAGTAGCCGCTCATATAAGGAGACAGCACATGCACGTATTACCATACTTAGACGATTGGTTAATAAAAACCAGCACTCAACAACAGTGTCTTCTTCACACACAATACGTTATAGAAACTCTACACAAACTAGGGTTCTCTATAAATTACCAAAAATCACATCTACAACCATCCCAAATACAACAATACTTGGGAGCAACACTCGACACACAAACGGCGATTGCCACTCCAAGTCCACAAAGAGTACAAGCCTTCCAGAATATAATATTAAACATGCAGCCAAACCAACACTACCAGGTGAGGTTTGTAATGAAACTTCTAGGCATGATGTCTTCATGCATAGCCATTGTCCCAAATGCAAGATTACACATGCGGCCCTTACAACAGTGCCTAGCAACACAATGGACACAAGCACAGGGTCAACTCCAAGATCTAGTGTTGATAAACCGCTAGACACACTTCTCGCTTCAATGGTGGAACCCTATAAATTTAAACCAAGGGCGGCCATTCCAAGACCCAGTGCCTCAATACGTGATCACAACAGATGCTTCCATGATGGGGTGGGGAGCACACCTCAACCAGCACAGTATACAAGGACAATGGGACGTTCAACAAAAACAACCGCACATAAATCATTTAGAACTGTTGGCAGTGTTTCTAGCATTGAAAGCATTTCAACCACTGATAGCCCACAAACACATTCTTGTCAAAACCGACAACATGACGACAATGTATTACCTCAACAAGCAAGGAGGGACACAGTTGTCACAACTGTGTCTCTTAGCACAAAAAAATTGCCATTGGGCAATTCACAATCACATTCGCCTAATAGCACAATACATCCCAGGCATTCAGAACCAGTTGGCCGACAATCTCAGTCGAGATCATCAACAAACCCATGAATGGGAAATTCATCCCCAGATCCTACAAAATTACTTTCTACGCTGGGGAACACCAAAAATAGACCTATTCGCAACAAAAGAAAACGCAAAATGCCAAAACTTTGCATCCAGGTACCCACACCCTCTATCCAAGGGCAATGCGTTATGGATGAGTTGGTCAGGGATATTTGCTTACGCTTTTCCCCCTCTCCCACTCATTCCTTATCTGGTAAACAAACTGAGTCAAAGCAGACTCAAACTAATACTAATAGCACCAACCTGGGCTCGCCAACCGTGGTACACAACACTGCTGGACCTATCAGTAGTACCTCACATCAAATTACCAAACAAACCAGATCTGTTAACCTAACACAAACAACAGATCAGACACCCGAATCCAGCATCGCTCAATCTAGCAATCTGGCTCCTGAAGTCTTAGAATTTGGACACTTAGACCTTACACAAGAATGTATGGAGGTCATTAAACAAGCTAGGAAACCTACTACAAGACACTGTTATGCAAACAAATGGAAAAGATGTGTTTACTACTGCCACAATAATCAAATTCAACCACTACATGCTTCCCCAAAAAACATTGAGAGTTACAATTACATCTTACAGCAATATCTGCCTATCTGCAGATTAAACATTCAACATCGCTCTTTCGAATCCCAGTCATAAAAGCATTTATGGAAGGATTAATACCCCCGAGAACACCACCAGTCCCTTCGTGGAACCTCAATATTGTATTAACACGACTCATGGGACCACCATTTGAACCCATGCACTCTTGTGAAATGCAATACTTAACTTGGAAGGTAGCCTTCCTGATAGCTATCACATCTCTTAGAAGAGTAAGCAAAATACAAGCATTTACTATACAAGAACCCTTTATACAAATACATAAACATAAAGTGGTTCTCCGTACAAATCCCAAATTTTTACCAAAAGTTATATCACCATTCCACCTAAACCAAACAGTGGAACTCCCAGTCTTTTTTCCACAACCAGACTCAGTAGCAGAAAGAGCCTTACATACGTTAGACATCAAAAGAGCACTAATGTATTACATTGACAGAACAAAACAGTTTTGCCAAACAAAACAATTATTTGTAGCCTTCTGTAAGGAAATGCCTCCTTGGCATGGTTACCCCTTGACTTTTTGCCTTTGCTTATGCCAAGTTTTGATTTGAAAGTGTGCTGAAGCCTGCTAATCAGGCCCCAGCACCAGTGTTCTTTCCCTAACCTGTACTTTTGTTTCCACAATTGGCACACCCTGGCATCTAGGTAAGTCCCTTGTAACTGGTACCTCTGGTACCAAGGGCCCTGATGCCAGGGAAGGTCTCTAAGGGCTGCAGCATGTCTTATGCCACCCTCGGGACCCCTCCCTCAGCACAGATACACTGCTTGCCAGCTTGTGTGTGCTAGTGGGGATAAAAAGACTAAGTCGACATGGCACTCCCCTCAGGATGCCATGCCAACCTCACACTGCCTATAGGTATAGATAAGTCACCCCTCTAGCAGGCCTTACAGCCCTAAGGCAGGGTGCACTATACCATAGGTGAGGGCATAAGAGCATGAGCACTATGCCCCTACAGTGTCTAAGCAAAACCTTAGACATTGTAAGTGCAGGGTAGCCATAAGAGTATATGGTCTGGGAGTCTGTCATGCACGAACTCCACAGCACCATAATAGCTACACTGAAAACTGTGAAGTTTGGTATCAAACTTCTCAGCACAATAAATGCACACTGATGCCAGTGTACATTTTATTGTAACATACACCCCAGAGGGCACCTTAGAGGTGCCCCCTGAAACCTTAACCGACTACCAGTGTAGGCTGACTAGTTTTAGCAGCCTGCCACACACCAGACATGTTGCTGGCCACATGGGGAGAGTGCTTTTGTCACTCTGTGGCTAGTAACAAAGCCTGTACTGGGTGGAGGTGCTTCTCACCTCCCCCTGCAGGAACTGTAACACCTGGCGGTGAGCCTCAAAGGCTCACCCCCTTTGTTACAGCACCCCAGGGCACTCCAGCTAGTGGAGTTGCCCGCCCCCTCTGGCCACGGCCCCACTTTTGGCGGCAAGGCCGGTGGAGATAATGAGAAAAACAAGGAGGAGTCACTGGCTAGTCAGGACAGCCCCTAAGGTGTCCTGAGCTGAGGTGACTCTGACTTTTAGAAATCCTCCATCTTGCAGATGGAGGATTCCCCCAATAGGATTAGGGATGTGCCCCCCTCCCCTCAGGGAGGAGGCACAAAGAGGGTGTAGCCACCCTCAGGGCTAGTAGCCATTGGCTACTAACCCTCCAGAGCTAAACACATCCCTAAATTGGGTATTTAGGGGCTCCCAGAAGACAGCAAGATAGATTCCTGCAACCTAAGACGAAGAAGGACTGCTGAGCTGAAAAACCTGCAGAGAAGACGGAGACACCAACTGCTTTGGCCCCAGCTCTACCGGCCTGTCTCCCCACTTCTAAAGACACTGCTCCAGCGACGCGTTCCACAGGGTCCAGCGACCTCTGAAGCCTCAGAGGACTACCCTGCATCTAGAAGGACCAAAAACTCCCGAGGACAGCGGCTCTGTTCCCCAAAGACTGCTACTTTGCAACAAAGAAGCAACTTTGAAACAACACACGTTTCCTGCCGGAAGCTTGAGACTTTGCACTCTGCACCCGACGCCCCCGGCTCGACTTGTGGAGAACAAACACCACAGGGAGGACTCCCCGGCGACTACAAGACCGTGAGTAGCCAGAGTTGACCCCCCTGAGCCCCCACAGCGACGCCTGCAGAGGGAATCCCGAGGCTCCCCCTGACCGCGACTGCCTGCTTCAAAGACCCAACGCCTGGTAAAGACATGGCACCCGCAGCCCCAGGACCTGAAGGATCCGATCTCCAGTTCAGGAGCGACCCCCAGGTGGCCCTCTCCCTTGCCCAGGTGGTGGCTACCCCGAGGAGACCCCCCCTTGCCTGCCTGCATCGCTGAAGAGTCCCCTAGGTCTCCCATTGAAACCTATTGCGAACCCGACGCCTGTTTGCACACTGCACCCGGCCGCCCCCGTGCCGCTGAGGGTGTACTTTTTGTGCTGACTTGTGTCCCCCCCGTGCCCTACAAAACCCCCCTGGTCTGCCCTCCGAAGACGCGGGTACTTACCTGCTGGCAGACTGGAACCGGGGCACCCCCTTCTCCATTGAAGCCTATGTGTTTTGGGCACCACTTTGACCTCTGCACCTGACCGGCCCTGAGCTGCTGGTGTGGTAACTTTGGGGTTGCCCTGAAGCCCCAACGGTGGGCTACCTTGGACCCAACTTTGAACCCCGTAGGTGGTTTACTTACCTGCAAAACTAACAAACACTTACCTCCCCCAGGAACTGTTGAAAATTGCAGTGTCTAGTTTTAAAATAGCTATTTGCCATTTGTGTGAAAACTGTATATGCTATTTTGCTAATTCAAAGTTCCTAAAGTTCCTAAGAGAAATACCTTTCATTTGAAGTATTGTTTGTAAATCTTGAACCTGTGGTTCTTAAAATAAACTAAGAAAAGGTATTTTTCTATACAAAAACCTATTGGCCTGGAATTGTCTCTGAGTGTATGTTCCTCATTTATTTCCTGTGTGTGTACAACAAATGCTTAACACTACCCTCTGATAAGCCTACTGCCCGACCTCTGTAAGGAAATGCCTCCTTGGCCTGGTTATCCCCTGACTTTTTGCCTTTGCTGATGCCAAGTTATAATTTGAAAGTGTGCTGAGGCCTGCTAATCCGGCCCCAGCACCAGTGTTCTTTCCCTAACCTGTACTTTTGTTTCCACAATTGGCACACCCTGGCATCCAGGTAAGTCCCTTGTAACTGGTACCCCTGGTACCAAGGGCCCTGATGCCAGGGAAGGTCTCTAAGGGCTGCAGCATGTCTTATGCCACCCTCGGGACCCCTCCCTCAGCACAGACACACTGCTTACCAGCTTGTGTGTGCTAGTGGGGATAAAAAGACTAAGTCGACATGGCACTCCCCTCAGGATGCCATGCCAACCTCACACTGCCTATAGGTATAGATAAGTCACCCCTCTAGCAGGCCTTACAGCCCTAAGGCAGGGTGCACTATACCATAGGTGAGGGCATAAGTGCATGAGCACTATGCCCCTACAGTGTCTAAGCAAAACCTTAGACATTGTAAGTGCAGGGTAGCCATAAGAGTATATGGTCTGGGAGTCTGTCATGCACGAACTCCACAGCACCATAATAGCTACACTGAAAACTGTGAAGTTTGGTATCAAACTTCTCAGCACAATAAATGCACACTGATGCCAGTGTACATTTTATTGTAACATACACCCCAGAGGGCACCTTAGAGGTGCCCCCTGAAACCTTAACCGACTACCAGTGTAGGCTGACTAGTTTTAGCAGCCTCAACAACAAAGCAAAACAAAACAAACGCTGTGGGATATCGTAACTGGATGGACGGAATGCGGAACCAATCAAACATTCACCCCCAGTCACAGATCTGGGTTTAATCCATCCATTATTTTGCTCACCATGCCACCCCAGTTTGAACCCAGCCATATGCAAATCAGTCTTGACCCTGTTCCTCATGGGAACAGTCCAGCCCGAACTGCCAGGCCAGGTTCTCCCTGGACCAGAAACAAGCATCCTGGGACCGGTTTCGGGGTTTCACCCCTCATCAGCCAGGCTAGCTTGAATCCAGTGGCACAGTGAGCCCGGGACCCACGTCTGGGCATACCCGGCGCACTTAGGGCGGCAAAAGCAAAGCAAAACAAAACAAACGCTGTGGGATAGCGTAACTGGATGGACGGAATGCGGAACCAATCAAACATTCACCCCCAGTCACAGATCTGGGTTTAATCCATCCATTATTTTGCTCACCATGCCACCCCAGTTTGAACCCAGCCATATGCAAATCAGTCTTGACCCTGTTCCTCATGGGAACAGTCCAGCCCGAACTGCCAGGCCAGGTTCTCCCTGGACCGAAAACAAGCATCCTGGGACCGGTTTCGGGGTTTCACCCCTCATCAGCCAGGCTAGCTTGAATCCAGTGGCACAGTGAGCCCGGGACCCACGTCTGGGCATACCCGGCGCACTTAGGGCGGCAAAAGCAAAGCAAAACAAAACAAACGCTGTGGGATAGCGTAACTGGATGGACGGAATGCGGAACCAATCAAACATTCACCCCCAGTCACCGATCTGGGTTTAATCCATCCATTATTTTGCTCACCATGCCACCCCAGTTTGAACCCAGCCATATGCAAATCAGTCTTGACCCTGTTCCTCATGGGAACAGTCCAGCCCGAACTGCCAGGCCAGGTTCTCCCTGGACCGGAAACAAGCATCCTGGGACCGGTTTCGGGGTTTCACCCCTCATCAGCCAGGCTAGCTTGAATCCAGTGGCACAGTGAGCCCGGGACCCACGTCTGGGCATACCCGGCGCACTTAGGGCGGCAAAAGCAAAGCAAAACAAAACAAACGCTGTGGGATAGCGTAACTGGATGGACGGAATGCGGAACCAATCAAACATTCACCCCCAGTCACAGATCTGGGTTTAATCCATCCATTATTTTGCTCACCATGCCACCCCAGTTTGAACCCAGCCATATGCAAATCAGTCTTGACCCTGTTCCTCATGGGAACAGTCCAGCCCGAACTGCCAGGCCAGGTTCTCCCTGGACCGGAAACAAGCATCCTGGGACCGGTTTCGGGGTTTCACCCCTCATCAGCCAGGCTAGCTTGAATCCAGTGGCACAGTGAGCCCGGGACCCACGTCTGGGCATACCCGGCGCACTTAGGGCGGCAAAAGCAAAGCAAAACAAAACAAACGCTGTGGGATACCGTAACTGGATGGACGGAATGCGGAACCAATCAAACATTCACCCCCAGTCACAGATCTGGGTTTAATCCATCCATTATTTTGCTCACCATGCCACCCCAGTTTGAACCCAGCCATATGCAAATCAGTCTTGACCCTGTTCCTCATGGGAACAGTCCAGCCCGAACTGCCAGGCCAGGTTCTCCCTGGACCGGAAACAAGCATCCTGGGACCGGTTTCGGGGTTTCACCCCTCATCAGCCAGGCTAGCTTGAATCCAGTGGCACAGTGAGCCCGGGACCCACGTCTGGGCATACCCGGCGCACTTAGGGCGGCAAAAGCAAAGCAAAACAAAACAAACGCTGTGGGATACCGTAACTGGATGGACGGAATGCGGAACCAATCAAACATTCACCCCCAGTCACAGATCTGGGTTTAATCCATCCATTATTTTGCTCACCATGCCACCCCAGTTTGAACCCAGCCATATGCAAATCAGTCTTGACCCTGTTCCTCATGGGAACAGTCCAGCCCGAACTGCCAGGCCAGGTTCTCCCTGGACCGGAAACAAGCATCCTGGGACCGGTTTCGGGGTTTCACCCCTCATCAGCCAGGCTAGCTTGAATCCAGTGGCACAGTGAGCCCGGGACCCACGTCTGGGCATACCCGGCGCACTTAGGGCGGCAAAAGCAAAGCAAAACAAAACAAACGCTGTGGGATAGCGTAACTGGATGGACGGAATGCGGAACCAATCAAACATTCACCCCCAGTCACAGATCTGGGTTTAATCCATCCATTATTTTGCTCACCATGCCACCCCAGTTTGAACCCAGCCATATGCAAATCAGTCTTGACCCTGTTCCTCATGGGAACAGTCCAGCCCGAACTGCCAGGCCAGGTTCTCCCTGGACCGGAAACAAGCATCCTGGGACCGGTTTCGGGGTTTCACCCCTCATCAGCCAGGCTAGCTTGAATCCAGTGGCACAGTGAGCCCGGGACCCACGTCTGGGCATACCCGGCGCACTTAGGGTGGCAAAAGCAAAGCAAAACAAAACAAACGCTGTGGGATAGCGTAACTGGATGGACGGAATGAGGAACCAATCAAACATTCACCCCCAGTCACAGATCTGGGTTTAATCCATCCATTATTTTGCTCACCATGCCACCCCAGTTTGAACCCAGCCATATGCAAATCAGTCTTGACCCTGTTCCTCATGGGAACAGTCCAGCCCGAACTGCCAGGCCAGGTTCTCCCTGGACCGGAAACAAGCATCCTGGGACCGGTTTCGGGGTTTCACCCCTCATCAGCCAGGCTAGCTTGAATCCAGTGGCACAGTGAGCCCGGGACCCATGTCTGGGCATACCCGGCGCACTTAGGGCGGCAAAAGCAAAGCAAAACAAAACAAACGCTGTGGGATAGCGTAACTGGATGGACGGAATGCGGAACCAATCAAACATTCACCCCCAGTCACAGATCTGGGTTTAATCCATCCATTATTTTGCTCACCATGCCACCCCAGTTTGAACCCAGCCATATGCAAATCAGTCTTGACCCTGTTCCTCATGGGAACAGTCCAGCCCGAACTGCCAGGCCAGGTTCTCCCTGGACCGGAAACAAGCATCCTGGGACCGGTTTCGGGGTTTCACCCCTCATCAGCCAGGCTAGCTTGAATCCAGTGGCACAGTGAGCCCGGGACCCACGTCTGGGCATACCCGGCGCACTTAGGGCGGCAAAAGCAAAGCAAAACAAAACAAACGCTGTGGGATAGCGTAACTGGATGGACGGAATGCGGAACCAATCAAACATTCACCCCCAGTCACAGATCTGGGTTTAATCCATCCATTATTTTGCTCACCATGCCACCCCAGTTTGAACCCAGCCATATGCAAATCAGTCTTGACCCTGTTCCTCATGGGAACAGTCCAGCCCGAACTGCCAGGCCAGGTTCTCCCTGGACCGGAAACAAGCATCCTGGGACCGGTTTCGGGGTTTCACCCCTCATCAGCCAGGCTAGCTTGAATCCAGTGGCACAGTGAGCCCGGGACCCACGTCTGGGCATACCCGGCGCACTTAGGGCGGCAAAAGCAAAGCAAAACAAAACAAACGCTGTGGGATAGTGTAACTGGATGGACGGAATGCGGAACCAATCAAACATTCACCCCCAGTCACAGATCTGGGTTTAATCCATCCATTATTTTGCTCACCATGCCACCCCAGTTTGAACCCAGCCATATGCAAATCAGTCTTGACCCTGTTCCTCATGGGAACAGTCCAGCCCGAACTGCCAGGCCAGGTTCTCCCTGGACCGGAAACAAGCATCCTGGGACCGGTTTTGCATTGTCAGCACTCCGTCCATCATCATTTTGTTTTGCTAATGTCGCCCTAAGTGGGAAGGGTATGCCCAGACGTGGGTCCCGTGCTTCCCATGCCACTGGATTCAAGCTAGCCTGGCTGATGAGGGGTGAAACCCCGAAACCGGTCCCAGGATGCTTGTTTCCAGTCCAGGGAAGACCTGGCCTGGCATTTCGGGCTGGACTGTTCCCATAGGGAACAGGGTCAAGACTGATTTGCATATGGCTGGGTCCAAACTGGAATGGCATGGGCAGCAAAAAAAACGATGGATTAAACCCAGATCTGTGACTGGGGGTGAGTGTTTGCATTGTCAGCACTCCGTCCATCATCATTTTGTTTTGCTAATGTCGCCCTAAGTGGGAAGGGTATGCCCAGACGTGGGTCCCGTGCTTCCCATGCCACTGGATTCAAGCTAGCCTGGCTGATGAGGGGTGAATCCCCGAAACCGGTCCCAGGATGCTTGTTTCCAGTCCAGGGAAGACCTGGCCTGGCAGTTCGGGCTGGACTGTTCCCATAGGGAACAGGGTCAAGACTGATTTGCATATGGCTGGGTCCAAACTGGAATGGCATGGGCAGCAAAAAAAACGATGGATTAAACCCAGATCTGTGACTGGGGGTGAGTGTTTGCATTGTCAGCACTCCGTCCATCATCATTTTGTTTTGCTAATGTCGCCCTAAGTGGGAAGGGTATGCCCAGACGTGGGTCCCGTGCTTCCCATGCCACTGGATTCAAGCTAGCCTGGCTGATGAGGGGTGAATCCCCGAAACCGGTCCCAGGATGCTTGTTTCCAGTCCAGGGAAGACCTGGCCTGGCAGTTCGGGCTGGACTGTTCCCATAGGGAACAGGGTCAAGACTGATTTGCATATGGCTGGGTCCAAACTGGAATGGCATGGGCAGCAAAAAAAACGATGGATTAAACCCAGATCTGTGACTGGGGGTGAGTGTTTGCATTGTCAGCACTCCGTCCATCATCATTTTGTTTTGCTAATGTCGCCCTAAGTGGGAAGGGTATGCCCAGACGTGGGTCCCGTGCTTCCCATGCCACTGGATTCAAGCTAGCCTGGCTGATGAGGGGTGAAACCCCGAAACCGGTCCCAGGATGCTTGTTTCCAGTCCAGGGAAGACCTGGCCTGGCAGTTCGGGCTGGACTGTTCCCATAGGGAACAGGGTCAAGACTGATTTGCATATGGCTGGGTCCAAACTGGAATGGCATGGGCAGCAAAAAAAAACGATGGATTAAACCCAGATCTGTGACTGGGGGTGAGTGTTTGCATTGTCAGCACTCCGTCCATCATCATTTTGTTTTGCTAATGTCGCCCTAAGTGGGAAGGGTATGCCCAGACGTGGGTCCCGTGCTTCCCATGCCACTGGATTCAAGCTAGCCTGGCTGATGAGGGGTGAAACGCCGAAACCGGTCCCAGGATGCTTGTTTCCAGTCCAGGGAAGACCTGGCCTGGCAGTTCGGGCTGGACTGTTCCCATAGGGAACAGGGTCAAGACTGATTTGCATATGGCTGGGTCCAAACTGGAATGGCATGGGCAGCAAAAAAAACGATGGATTAAACCCAGATCTGTGACTGGGGGTGAGTGTTTGCATTGTCAGCACTCCGTCCATCATCATTTTGTTTTGCTAGTTTTAGCAGCCTGCCACACACCAGACATGTTGCTGGCCACATGGGGAGAGTGCCTTTGTCACTCTGTGGCTAGTAACAAAGTCTGTACTGGGTGGAGGTGCTTCTCACCTCCCCCTGCAGGAACTGTAACACCTGGCGGTGAGCCTCAAAGGCTCACCCCCTTTGTTACAGCACCCCAGGGCACTCCAGCTAGTGGAGTTGCCCGCCCCCTCCGGCCACGGCCCCACTTTTGGCGGCAAGGCCGGAGGAGATAATGAGAAAAACAAGGAGGAGTCACTGGCTAGTCAGGACAGCCCCTAAGGTGTCCTGAGCTGAGGTGACTCTGACTTTTAGAAATCCTCCATCTTGCAGATGGAGGATTCCCCCAATAGGATTAGGGATGTGCCCCCCTCCCCTCAGGGAGGAGGCACAAAGAGGGTGTAGCCACCCTCAGGGCTAGTAGCCATTGGCTACTAACCCTCCAGAGCTAAACACATCCCTAAATTGGGTATTTAGGGGCTCCCAGAAGACAGCAAGATAGATTCCTGCAACCTAAGACGAAGAAGGACTGCTGAGCTGAAAAACCTGCAGAGAAGACGGAGACACCAACTGCTTTGGCCCCAGCTCTACCGGCCTGTCTCCCCACTTCTAAAGACACTGCTCCAGCGACGCGTTCCACAGGGTCCAGCGACCTCTGAAGCCTCAGAGGACTACCCTGCATCTAGAAGGACCAAGAACTCCCGAGGACAGCGGCTCTGTTCCCCAAAGACTGCAACTTTGAAACAAAGAAGCAACTTTGAAACAACACACGTTTCCTGCCGGAAGCTTGAGACTTTGCACTCTGCACCCGACGCCCCCGGCTCGACTTGTGGAGAACAAACACCACAGGGAGGACTCCCCGGCGACTACAAGACCGTGAGTAGCCAGAGTTGACCCCCCTGAGCCCCCACAGCGATGCCTGCAGAGGGAATCCCGAGGCTCCCCCTGACCGCGACTGCCTGCTTCAAAGACCCAACGCCTGGTAAAGACACGGCACCCGCAGCCCCAGGACCTGAAGGATCCGATCTCCAGTTCAGGAGCGACCCCCAGGTGGCCCTCTCCCTTGCCCAGGTGGTGGCTACCCCGAGGAGACCCCCCCTTGCCTGCCTGCATCGCTGAAGAGTCCCCTAGGTCTCCCATTGAAACCTATTGCGAACCCGACGCCTGTTTGCACACTGCACCCGGCCGCCCCCGTGCCGCTGAGGGTGTACTTTTTGTGCTGACTTGTGTCCCCCCCGTGCCCTACAAAACCCCCCTGGTCTGCCCTCCGAAGACGCGGGTACTTACCTGCTGGCAGACTGGAACCGGGGCACCCCCTTCTCCATTGAAGCCTATGTGTTTTGGGCACCACTTTGACCTCTGCACCTGACCGGCCCTGAGCTGCTGGTGTGGTAACTTTGGGGTTGCCCTGAAGCCCCAACGGTGGGCTACCTTGGACCCAACTTTGAACCCCGTAGGTGGTTTACTTACCTGCAAAACTAACAAACACTTACCTCCCCCAGGAACTGTTGAAAATTGCAGTGTCTAGTTTTAAAATAGCTATTTGCCATTTGTGTGAAAACTGTATATGCTATTTTGCAAATTTAAAGTTCCTAAAGTTCCTAAGTGAAATACCTTTCATTTGAAGTATTGTTTGTAAATCTTGAACCTGTGGTTCTTAAAATAAACTAAGAAAAGGTATTTTTCTATACAAAAACCTATTGGCCTGGAATTGTCTCTGAGTGTGTGTGAGAAAGTAGCCTCTTTCTAGCCTTGTTACCCCCACTTTAGGCCTGTTTGTGAGTGTATGTCAGGGTGTTTTCACTGTCTCACTGGGATCCTGACAGCCAGGGCCCAGTGCTCATAGTGAAAACCCTATGTTTTCAGTATGTTTGTTATGTGTCACTGGGACCCTGCTAGTCAGGACCCCAGTGCTCATAAGTTTGTGGCCTATATGTATGTGTTCCCTGTGTGGTGCCTAACTGTCTCACTGAGGCTCTGCTAACCAGAACCTCAGTGGTTATGCTCTCTCATTTATTTCAAATTGTCACTAACAGGCTAGTGACCAATTTTACCAATTTACATTGGCTTACTGGAACACCCTTATAATTCCCTAGTATATGGTACTGAGGTACCCAGGGTATTGGGGTTCCAGGAGATCCCTATGGGCTGCAGCATTTCTTTTGCCACCCATAGGGAGCTCTGACAATTCTTACACAGGCCTGCCACTGCAGCCTGAGTGAAATAACGTCCACGTTATTTCACAGCCATTTTACACTGCACTTAAGTAACTTATAAGTCACCTATATGTCTAACCTTTACCTGGTAAAGGTTAGGTGCAAAGTTACTTAGTGTGAGGGCACCCTGGCACTAGCCAAGGTGCCCCCACATTGTTCAGAGCCAATTCCCTGAACTTTGTGAGTGCGGGGACACCATTACACGCGTGCACTACATATAGGTCACTACCTATATGTAGCTTCACAATGGTAACTCCGAATATGGCCATGTAACATGTCTAAGATCATGGAATTGCCCCCTCTATGCCATCCTGGCATTGTTGGCACAATTCCATGATCCCAGTGGTCTGTAGCCCAGACCCTGGTACTGCCAAACTGCCCTTTCTGGGGTTTCACTGCAGCTGCTGCTGCTGCCAACCCCTCAGACAGGCATCTGCCCTCCTGGGGTCCAGCCAGGCCTGGCCCAGGATGGCAGAACAAAGAACTTCCTCTGAGAGAGGGTGTTACACCCTCTCCCTTTGGAAAATGGTGTGAAGGCAGGGGAGGAGTAGCCTCCCCCAGCCTCTGGAAATGCTTTGTTGGGCACAGATGTGCCCAATTCTGCATAAGCCAGTCTACACCGGTTCAGGGGACCCCTTAGCCCTGCTCTGGCGCGAAACTGGACAAAGGAAAGGGGAGTGACCACTCCCCTGACCTGCACATCCCCTGGGAGGTGTCCAGAGCTCCTCCAGTGTGCTCCAGACCTCTGCCATCTTGGAAACAGAGGTGCTGCTGGCACACTGGACTGCTCTGAGTGGCCAGTGCCACCAGGTGACGTCAGAGACTCCTTGTGATAGGCTCCTTCAGGTGTTACTAGCCTATCCTCTCTCCTAGGTAGCCAAACCCTCTTTTCTGGCTATTTAGGGTCTCTGTCTCTGGGGAAACTTTAGATAACGAATGCAAGAGCTCAGCCGAGTTCCTCTGCATCTCTCTCTTCACCTTCTGATAAGGAATCGACTGCTGACCGCGCTGGAAGCCTGCAAAACTGCAACATAGTAGCAAAGACGGCTACTGCAACTCTGTAACGCTGATCCTGCCGCCTTCTCGACTGTTTTCCTGCTTGTGCATGCTGTGGGGGTAGTCTGCCTCCTCTCTGCACCAGAAGCTCCGAAGAAATCTCCCGTGGGTCGACAGAATCTTCCCCCTGCAACCGCAGGCACCAAAAAGCTGCATCACCGGTCCCTTGGGTCTCCTCTCAGCACGACGAACGAGGTCCCTCGAATCCAGCGACTCTGTCCAAGTGACCCCCACAGTCCAGTGACTCTTCAGTCCAAGTTTGGTGGAGGTAAGTCCTTGCCTCACCTCGCTGGGCTGCATTGCTGGGAACCGCGACTTTTGCAGCTACTCCGGCCCCTGTGCACTTCCGGCGGAAATCCTTTGTGCACAGCCAAGCCTGGGTCCACGGCACTCTAACCTGCATTGCACGACTTTCTAAGTTGGTCTCCGGCGACGTGGGACTCCTTTGTGCAACTTCGGCGAGCACCGTTTCACGCATCCTCGTAGTGCCTGTATCTGGCACTTCTCCGGGTGCTACCTGCTTCAGAGAGGGCTCCTTGTCTTGCTCGACGTCCCCTCTCTCTGCTGGTCCAATTTGCGACCTCCTGGTCCCTCCTGGGCCCCAGTAGCATCCAAAAACGCTAACCGCACGATTTGCAGCTAGCAAGGCTTGTTGGCGTTCTTTCTGCGGGAAAACACTTCTGCACGACTCTCCACGGCGAGAGGGATCCGTCCACCAAAGGGGAAGTCTCTAGCCCTTTTCGTTCCTGCAGAAACCTCAGCTTCTCCTGTCCAGTAGAAGCTTCTTTGCACTCGCAGCTGGCATTTCCTGGGCATCTGCCCATCTCCGACTTGCTTGTGACTTTTGGACTTGGTCCCCTTGTTCCACAGGTACCCTAGATTGGAAATCCACAGTTGTTGCATTGTTGGTTTGTGTCTTTCCTGCATTATTCCTCTAACACGACTTCTTTGTCCTTAGGGGAACTTTAGTGCACTTTGCACTCACTTTTCAGGGTCTTGGGAAGGGTTATTTTTCTAACTCTCACTATTTTCTAATAGTCCCAGCGACCCTCTACAAGGTCACATAGGTTTGGGGTCCATTCGTGGTTCACATTCCACTTTTGGAGTATATGGTTTGTGTTGCCCCTATCCCTATGTTTCCCCATTGCATCCTATTGTAACTATACATTGTTTGCACTGTTTTCTAAGACTATACTGCATATTTTTGCTATTGTGTATATATATCTTGTGTATATTTCCTATCCTCTCACTGAGGGCACACTCTAAGATACTTTGGCATATTGTCATAAAAATAAAGTACCTTTATTTTTAGTATAACTGTGTATTGGGTTTTCTTATGATATTGTGCATATGACACTAGGTGGTACTGTAGTAGCTTCACACGTCTCCTAGTTCAGCCTAAGCTGCTCTGCTAAGCTACCATTATCTATCAGCCTAAGCTGCTAGACACCCTATACACTAATAAGGGATAACTGGGCCTGGTGCAAGGTGCAAGTACCCCTTGGTACTCACTACAAGCCAGTCCAGCCTCCTACATTGGTTGTGCAGCGGTGGGATAAGTGCTTTGAGACTACTTACCACTCTTGTCATTGTACTTTTCATAAGAGAAAAATATACAAAACAAGGTCAGTGTATATACACATAGCCAAAAAGTTTTGCATTTCCTCTTTTCACTCTTTTCTAAGTGCTGAAAAGTACTTCTAAACTTTCAAAAAGTTCTTAAAAGTTTAAAAAGTTTTTTTTCTGTCTTTCTAAAAAGTTCTGAAAACTTTTTTCTCTTTTTCTATCACTTTAACTCTCTCTAAAAATGTCTGGTACAGGCCAAAATGTTGATCTGTCCAAACTTGCATATGATCACCTTAGCTGGAAAGGAGCAAGGAGTCTCTGCATAGAGAGAGGTTTGAGTGTAGGGAAGAATCCTTCTTTGGAATTATTGCTTAACATGCTTAGAGACAAGATAAGGCCATAGGGGCCACATCTGTTGAAAACGTAGCAAATGGTTCCCAATCTGATCCAGGGACTCCCCCAGGAAAAGATTCAGGAAAGAAACTTCCTAGCCTGCCCATTACTAGACAGTCTAGCATAGTTGGTAATGATGGAGAGCCTCACCATACAAATAGTGTTGTCTCACATCATAGCAAAAGCATTTATTCTCACCATACTGGTAGTGATGTTTCTGTTAGCCAAGCTGTTAGGGTGGCTTCTGTAAGGGACAGGTCTCCTTCTGTTCATTCTTCTGTGTCTAAGAATGTCCCTCCCACCAACCCTGATGACAGAATGTTAGAGAGGGAACTCAATAAGTTGAGAGTGGAACAAACCAGACTGAAGCTTAAAAAGCAACAGCTGGATTTGGATAGACAGTCTTTTGAACTAGAGAAAGAAAGACAGAAGTTGGGTTTAGATACCCATGGTGGCAGCAGCAGTATTCCCCATAGTCATCCTGCAAAAGAGCATGATTCCAGGAATCTGCACAAGATAGTTCCCCCTTATAAGGAGGGGGATGACATTAACAAGTGGTTTGCTGCACTTGAGAGGGCCTGTGTTGTACAGGATGTCCCTCAAAGGCAGTGGGCTGCTATCCTATGGCTATCATTTAGTGGAAAAGGTAGGGATAGGCTCCTTACTGTGAAAGAAAGTGATGCCAATAATTTTACAGTTCTTAAGAATGCACTCCTGGATGGTTATGGCTTAACCACTGAACAATACAGGATAAAGTTCAGAGAGACCAAAAAGAAGTCTTCACAAGACTGGGTTGATTTCATTGACCATTCAGTGAAGGCCTTGGAGGGGTGGTTACATGGCAGTAAAGTTACTGATTATGAAAGCCTGTATAACACAATCCTGAGAGAGCATATACTTAATAATTGTGTGTCTGATTTGTTGCACCAGTACCTGGTAGACTCTGATCTGACCTCTCCCCAAGAATTGGGAAAGAAGGCAGACAAATGGGTCAGAACAAGGGTGAACAGAAAAGTTCATACAGGGGGTGACAAAGATGGCAATAAGAAGAAAGATGGTGAAAAATCTCAAGATAAGCATGGGGATAAGGGTAAAACCAAAGATCCCACTTCAAATCTTAAACACTCTTCAGAGGGTGGGGATAAAACTAATTCTTCCTCTTCTTCTCAACCTGCACACATTAAAAAGCCTTGGTGCTTTGTGTGTAAAAACAGAGGCCATAGGCCAGGGGATAAGTCCTGTCCAGGTAAACCCCCTGAGCCTACCACCACTAATACATCAAGCTCTAGTGCCCCTAGCAGTAGTGGTACTAGTGGTGGGACTGCTGGTAACAGTCAAGTTTAGGGTGTAGTTGGGTTCACTTATGGGTCCATAGTAGAAACTGGGGTAGTCAGTCCCAAGACAGTTTCTGTCACACCTAGTGGCATTGGCCTTGCCACACTGGCTGCTTGTCCCCTTACAATGGATACGTACAGGCAGACAGTTTCAATAAATGGTGTTGAGGCCTTGGCCTACAGGGACACAGGTGCCAGTATCACTTTGGTGACTGAAAACCTAGTGCACCCTGATCAACACATCATTGGACAACAGTATAAAATTATTGATGTCCATAACTCCACTAAGTTTCTTCCCTTAGCTATAATTCAGTTTAGTTGGGGTGGAGTTACTGGCCCTAAGCAGGTGGTGGTATCACCTAGCTTACCTGTAGACTGTCTCTTAGGTAATGACCTAGAGGCCTCAGGTTGGGCTGATGTGGAGTTTTATGCCCATGCAGCCATGCTGGGCATCCCTGAGGAATTGTTCCCTCTCATTTCTACTGAAATGAAAAAGCAAAGGAGAGAAGGCCTGAAAACTCAGGATCCCTCTCCATCAACAGGTAAAAAGGGTATCACAGTATCCCCTAACCACCCTACCATTCAGGATACCATTCCTGTGGTGGGAGAAACCTCTCCTGGGGTGGCACCTGTTCCAAGGGAAACATCAGCTGGCAAAGCTGTACTCCCTGAGGTAGAAGTACCTCTCTGTGGGATAACTAACATTGGTGAGAAAAAGAGCACCATTTTAGTTAACATGGAGCATCCCTCCAACCCTCCCAGAGAAACTTTAGTGCAGAAACCCTGCACTGCCTCACAACACTTAGGACAGCATCCCTGCCCTAGTGTGGAGCTCATAGGACAGCATCCCTGCCCTGCTCCAACTCAAGAGAAACAGCATCCCTGTTCTCTCTTCCAGCCATATGGACAAAGTTTTTGCCCAGCTATGGCTTTTCTGAGACAGCATCCCTGTCTGGCATTTCCATCACTACAAATAGGTTCAGTGGACAATTCCCACTGCTGTAAACTAAAACTTACTGATAGAAACTCTGAAAATACATCTTCACAATGTTGCTTAGCTAAAAAACTTCAAACAGGGTGATTTACATCCCCACAGGGAAGTAACCATATAGTGGATGATAAAGGGAGTAACCAGTCTATTGCAGAGCTACTCTCTACTTATCACCACTTAGACAATAAAGTCTCAACTGGCCAAGGTTAGCCTTATTGTCCTTCGTTTGGGGGGGGGGGGGGGTTGTGTGAGAAAGTAGCCTCTTTCTAGCCTTGTTACCCCCACTTTAGGCCTGTTTGTGAGTGTATGTCAGGGTGTTTTCACTGTCTCACTGGGATCCTGACAGCCAGGGCCCAGTGCTCATAGTGAAAACCCTATGTTTTCCGTATGTTTCTTATGTGTCACTGGGACCCTGCTAGTCAGGACCCCAGTGCTCATAAGTTTGTGGCCTATATGTATGTGTTCCCTGTGTGGTGCCTAACTGTCTCACTGAGGCTCTGCTAACCAGAACCTCAGTGGTTATGCTCTCTCATTTATTTCAAATTGTCACTAACAGGCTAGTGACCAATTTTACCAATTTACATTGGCTTACTGGAACACCCTTATAATTCCCTAGTATATGGTACTGAGGTACCCAGGGTATTGGGGTTCCAGGAGATCCCTATGGGCTGCAGCATTTCTTTTGCCACCCATAGGGAGCTCTGACAATTCTTACACAGGCCTGCCACTGCAGCCTGAGTGAAATAACGTCCACGTTATTTCACAGCCATTTTACACTGCACTTAAGTAACTTATAAGTCACCTATATGTCTAACCTTTACCTGGTAAAGGTTAGGTGCAAAGTTACTTAGTGTGAGGGCACCCTGGCACTAGCCAAGGTGCCCCCACATTGTTCAGAGCCAATTCCCTGAACTTTGTGAGTGCGGGGACACCATTACACGCGTGCACTACATATAGGTCACTACCTATATGTAGCTTCACAATGGTGACTCCGAATATGGCCATGTAACATGTCTAAGATCATGGAATTGCCCCCTCTATGCCATCCTGGCATTGTTGGCACAATTCCATGATCCCAGTGGTCTGTAGCACAGACCCTGGTACTGCCAAACTGCCCTTCCTGGGGTTTCACTGCAGCTGCTGCTGCTGCCAACCCCTCAGACAGGCATCTGCCCTCCTGGGGTCCAGCCAGGCCTGGCCCAGGATGGCAGAACAAAGAACTTCCTCTGAGAGAGGGTGTTACACCCTCTCCCTTTGGAAAATGGTGTGAAGGCAGGGGAGGAGTAGCCTCCCCCAGCCTCTGGAAATGCTTTGTTGGGCACAGATGTGCCCAATTCTGCATAAGCCAGTCTACACCGGTTCAGGGGACCCCTTAGCCCTGCTCTGGCGCTAAACTGGACAAAGGAAAGGGGAGTGACCACTCCCCTGACCTGCACATCCCCTGGGAGGTGTCCAGAGCTCCTCCAGTGTGCTCCAGACCTCTGCCATCTTGGAAACAGAGGTGCTGCTGGCACACTGGACTGCTCTGAGTGGCCAGTGCCACCAGGTGACGTCAGAGACTCCTTGTGATAGGCTCCTTCAGGTGTTACTAGCCTATCCTCTCTCCTAGGTAGCCAAACCCTCTTTTCTGGCTATTTAGGGTCTCTGTCTCTGGGGAAACTTTAGATAACGAATGCAAGAGCTCAGCCGAGTTCCTCTGCATCTCTCTCTTCACCTTCTGATAAGGAATCGACTGCTGACCGCGCTGGAAGCCTGCAAAACTGCAACATAGTAGCAAAGACGGCTACTGCAACTCTGTAACGCTGATCCTGCCGCCTTCTCGACTGTTTTCCTGCTTGTGCATGCTGTGGGGGTAGTCTGCCTCCTCTCTGCACCAGAAGCTCCGAAGAAATCTCCCGTGGGTCGACGGAATCTTCCCCCTGCAACCGCAGGCACCAAAAAGCTGCATCACCGGTCCCTTGGGTCTCCTCTCAGCACGACGAACGAGGTCCCTCGAATCCAGCGACTCTGTCCAAGTGACCCCCACAGTCCAGTGACTCTTCAGTCCAAGTTTGGTGGAGGTAAGTCCTTGCCTCACCTCGCTGGGCTGCATTGCTGGGAACCGCGACTTTTGCAGCTACTCCGGCCCCTGTGCTTTTCCGGCGGAAATCCTTTGTGCACTGCCAAGCCTGGGTCCACGGCACTCTAACCTGCATTGCACGACTTTCTAAGTTGGTCTCCGGCGACGTGGGACTCCTTTGTGCAACTTCGGCGAGCACCGTTTCACGCATCCTCGTAGTGCCTGTTTCTGGCACTTCTCCGGGTGCTACCTGCTTCAGAGAGGGCTCCTTGTCTTGCTCGACGTCCCCTCTCTCTGCTGGTCCAATTTGCGACCTCCTGGTCCCTCCTGGGCCCCAGCAGCGTCCAAAAACGCTAACCGCACGATTTGCAGCTAGCAAGGCTTGTTGGCGTTCTTTCGGCGGGAAAACACTTCTGCACGACTCTCCACGGCGAGAGGGATCCGTCCACCAAAGGGGAAGTCTCTAGCCCTTTTCGTTCCTGCAGAAACCTCAGCTTCTCCTGTCCAGTAGAAGCTTCTTTGCACTCGCAGCTGGCATTTCCTGGGCATCTGCCCATCTCCGACTTGCTTGTGACTTTTGGACTTGGTCCCCTTGTTCCACAGGTACCCTAGATTGGAAATCCACAGTTGTTGCATTGTTGGTTTGTGTCTTTCCTGCATTATTCCTCTAACACGACTTCTTTGTCCTTAGGGGAACTTTAGTGCACTTTGCACTCACTTTTCAGGGTCTTGGGGAGGGTTATTTTTCTAACTCTCACTATTTTCTAATAGTCCCAGCGACCCTCTACAAGGTCACATAGGTTTGGGGTCCATTCGTGGTTCACATTCCACTTTTGGAGTATATGGTTTGTGTTGCCCCTATCCCTATGTTTCCCCATTGCATCCTATTGTAACTATACATTGTTTGCACTGTTTTCTAAGACTATACTGCATATTTTTGCTATTGTGTATATATATCTTGTGTATATTTCCTATCCTCTCACTGAGGGCACACTCTAAGATACTTTGGCATATTGTCATAAAAATAAAGTACCTTTATTTTTAGTATAACTGTGTATTGTGTTTTCTTATGATATTGTGCATATGACACTAGGTGGTACTGTAGTAGCTTCACACATCTCCTAGTTCAGCCTAAGCTGCTCTGCTAAGCTACCATTATCTATCAGCCTAAGCTGCTAGACACCCTATACACTAATAAGGGATAACTGGGCCTGGTGCAAGGTGCAAGTACCCCTTGGTACTCACTACAAGCCAGTCCAGCCTCCTACAGTGTATGTTCCTCATTTATTTCCTGTGTGTGTACAACAAATGCTTAACACTACCCTCTGATAAGCCTACTGCCCGACCACTGTAAGGAAATGCCTCCTTGGCATGGTTATCCCCTGACTTTTTGCCTTTGCTGATGCCAAGTTATAATTTGAAAGTGTGCTGAGGCCTGCTAATCCGGCCCCAGCACCAGTGTTCTTTCCCTAACCTGTACTTTTGTTTCCACAATTGGCACACCCTGGCATCCAGGTAAGTCCCTTGTAACTGGTACCCCTGGTACCAAGGGCCCTGATGCCAGGGAAGGTCTCTAAGGGCTGCAGCATGTCTTATGCCACCCTGGGGACCCCTCCCTCAGCACAGACACACTGCTTGCCAGCTTGTGTGTGCTAGTGGGGATAAAAAGACTAAGTCGACATGGCACTCCCCTCAGGGTGCCATGCCAACCTCACACTGCCTATAGGTATAGATAAGTCACCCCTCTAGCAGGCCTTACAGCCCTAAGGCAGGGTGCACTATACCATAGGTGAGGGCATAAGTGCATGAGCACTATGCCCCTACAGTGTCTAAGCAAAACCTTAGACATTGTAAGTGCAGGGTAGCCATAAGAGTATATGGTCTGGGAGTCTGTCATGCACGAACTACACAGCACCATAATGGCTACACTAAAAACTGTGAAGTTTGGTATCAAACTTCTCAGCACAATAAATGCACACTGATGCCAGTGTACATTTTATTGTAACATACACCCCAGAGGGCACCTTAGAGGTGCCCCCTGAAACCTTAACTGACTACCAGTGTAGGCTGACTAGTTTTAGCAGCCTGCCACACACCAGACATGTTGCTGGCCACATGGGGAGAGTGCCTTTGTCACTCTGTGGCTAGTAACAAAGCCTGTACTGGGTGGAGGTGCTTCTCACCTCCCCCTGCAGGAACTGTAACACCTGGTGGTGAGCCTCAAAGGCTCACCCCCTTTGTTACCGCACCCCAGGGCACTCCAGCTAGTGGAGTTGCCCGCCCCCTTCGGCCACGGCCCCACTTTTGGCGGCAAGGCCGGAGGAGATAATGAGAAAAACAAGGAGGAGTCACTGGCCAGTCAGGACAGCCCCTAAGGTGTCCTGAGCTGAGGTGACTCTGACTTTTAGAAATCCTCCATCTTGCAGATGGAGGATTCCCCCAATAGGATTAGGGATGTGCCCCCCTCCCCTCAGGGAGGAGGTACAAAGAGGGTGTAGCCACCCTCAGGGCTAGTAGCCATTGGCTACTAACCCCCCAGACCTAAACACACCCCTAAATTGAGTATTTAGGGGCTCCCAGAGCACAGCAAGACAGATTCCTGCAACCTAAGACGAAGAAGGACTGCTGAGCTGAAAAACCTGCAGAGAAGACGGAGACACCAACAGCTTTGGCCCCAGCCCTATCGGCCTGTCTCCCCACTTCTAAAGACACTGCTCCAGCGACGCGTTCTACAGGGTCCAGCAACCTCTGAAGCCTCAGAGGACTACCCTGCATCTAGAAGGACCAAGAACTCCCGAGGACAGCGGCTCTGTTCCCCAAAGACTGCAACTTTGCAACAAAGAAGCAACTTTGAAACAACACACGTTTCCCGCCGGAAGCGTGAGACTTTGCACTCTGCACCCGATGCCCCCGGCTCGACTTGTGGAGAACAAACACCACAGGGAGGACTCCCCGGCGACTACGAGACCGTGAGTAGCCAGAGTTGACCCCCCTGTGCCCCCACAGGCGACGCCTGCAGAGGGAATCCCGAGGCTCCCCCTGACCACGACTGCCTGCTTCAAAGACCCGACGACTGGTAAAGACACTGCACCCGCAGCCCCCAGGACCTGAAGGATCCGATCTCCAGTGCAGGAGCGACCCCCAGGTGGCCCTCTCCCTTGTCCAGGTGGTGGCTACCCCGAGGAGCCCCCCCCCTTGCCTGCCTGCATAGCTCAAGAGACCCCTTGGTCTCCCATTGAAACCTATTGCGAACCCGACGCCTGTTTGTGCACTGCACCCGGCCGCCCCCGTGCCGCTGAGGGTGTACTTTTTGTGCTGACTTGTGTGTCCCCCGGTGCCCTACAAAACCCCCCTGGTCTGCCCTCCGAAGACGCTGGTACTTACCTGCTGGCAGACTGGAACCGGGGCACCCCCTTCTCCATTGAAGCCTATGCGTTTTGGGCACCACTTTGAACTCTGCACCTGACCGGCCCTGAGCTGCTGGTGTGGTAACTTTGGGGTTGCCCTGAACCCCCAACGGTGGGCTACCTTGGATCCAATTTTGAACCCCGTAGGTTGTTTACTTACCTGCAAATCTAACAAACACTTACCTCCCCCAGAAACTGTTGAAAATTGCACTGTCTAGTTTTAAAATAGCTATATGTGATTTATGTGAAAACTGTATATGCTATTTTGCTAATTCAAAGTTCCTAAAGTTCCTAAGGGAAATACCTTTCATTTAAAGTATTACTTGTAAATCTTGAACCTGTGGTTCTTAAAATAAATTAAGAAAATATATTTTTCTATACAAAAACCTATTGGCCTGGAATTGTCTCTGAGTGTGTGTTCCTCATTTATTGCCTGTGTGTGTACAACAAATGCTTAACACTACCCTCTGATAAGCCTACTGCTCGACCACACTACCACAAAATAGAGCATTAGAATTATCTCTTTTTGCCACTATCTTACCTCTAAGGGGTACCCTTGGACTCTGTGCATGCTATTTCTTACTTTGAAATAGTACATACAGAGCCAACTTCCTACACCTTCCAAAAACCTCATGCAGGGAATCCTATATCCAAGCAAGGCATTGCCAGATGGATAGTGAAATGTATTCAAACCTGCTATATTAAAGCAAAAAGGGATCTACCTATTACACCAAAGGCGCATTCCACTAGGAAAAAAGGCGCCACAATGGCTTTTTTAGGGACTATACCTATGACAGAAATTTGTAAGGCAGCCACATGGTCTACGCCTCATACATTCACAAAACATTACTGTGTAGATGTGTTAACAGCACAACAAGCCACAGTAGGACAGGCTGTATTACGAACATTATTTCAGACAACTTCAACTCCTACAGGCTAAGCCACCGCTTTTGGGGAGATTACTGCTTACTAGTCTATGCACAGCATGTGTATCTGCAGCTACACATGCCATCGAACGGAAAATGTCACTTACCCAGTGTACATCTGTTCGTGGCATGAGACGCTGCAGATTCACATGCGCCCTCCCACCTCCCCGGGTTCCATCTTGCAGATGGAGGATTCCCCCAATAGGATTAGGGATGTGCCCCCCTACCCTCAGGGAGGAGGCACAAAGAGGGTGTAGCCACCCGCAGGGCTAGTAGCCATTGGCTACTAACCCTGCAGACCTAAACACACCCCTAAATTGAGCATTTAGGGGCTCCCAGAACCTAGCAAGATAGATTCCTGCAACCTAAGACGAAGAAGGACTGCTGAACTGAAAGCCCTGCAGAGAAGACGGAGACACCAACTGCTTTGGCCCCAGCTCTACCGGCCTGTCTCCCCACTTCAAGAAAAACTGCAACAGCGACACGTTCCACAGGGTCCAGCGACCTCTGAAGCCTCAGAGGACTACCCTGCATCTAAAAGGACCAAGAACTCCCGAGGACAGCGGCTCTGCTCCAAAGAAGAAACATCTTTGCAACAAAGAAGCAACTTTTAAAGACCACACGTTTCCCTCCGGAAGCGTGAGACTTTGCACTCTGCACCCGACGCCCCTGGCTCGACCTGCGGAGAAACAACACTACAGGGAGGACTCCCCGGTGACTGCGACCCTGTGAGTAGCCAGAGTTGACCCCCCTGAGACCTCCCAGCGACGCCTGCAGAGGGAATCCAGAGGCTCCCCCTGACCGCGACTGCCTTCTTCTAAGAACCCGACACCTGGTAAAGACTGCACCCGCAGCCCCCAGGACCTGAAGGATCCGACCTCCAGTGCAGAAGAGACCCCCAGGAGGCCCTCTCCCTTGCCTAGGTGGTGGCTACCCCGAGGAGCCCCCCCCTTGCCTGCCTGCTTCGCTGAAGAGACCCCTTGGTCTCCCATTGAACTCCATTGCAAACCTGATGCCTGTTTGCACTCTGCACCCGGCCGCCCCTGAGCCGCTGAGGGTGTACTTTTTGTGCTGACTTGTGTCCCCTCTGGTGCCCTACAAAACCCCCCTGGTCTGCCCTCGGAAGACGCGGGTACCTACCTGCTGGCAGACTGGAACCTGGGCACCCCCTTCTCCATTGAAGCCTATGCGTTTTGGGCACCACTTTGACCTCTGCACCTGACCGGCCCTGAGCTGCTGGTGTGGTAACTTTGGGGTTGCCCTGAACCCCCAACGGTGGGCTACCTTGGACCCAACTTTGAACCCTGTAGGTGGTTTACTTACCTGCAAAACTAACAAACACTTACCTCCCCAGGAACTGTTGAAAATTGCACAGTGTCTAGTTTTAAAATAGCTTATTGCCATTTTTGTGAAAACTGTACATGCTATTTTGCTAATTCAAAGTTCCTAAAGTACCTAAGTGAAATACCTTTCATTTGAAGTATTACTTGTAAATCTTGAACCTCTGGTTCTTAAAATAAACTAAGAAAATATATTTTTCTATACAAAAACCTATTGGCCTGGAATTGTCTTTGAGTGTGTGTTCCTCATTTATTGCCTGTGTGTGTTCAAAATGCTTAACACTACCCTCTGATAAGCCTACTGCTCGACCACCCTACCACAAAATAGAGCATTAGAATTATCTCTTTTTGCCACTATCTTACCTCTAAGGGGAACCCTGGGACTCTGTGCATGCTATTTCTTACTTTGAAATAGTACATACAGGGACAACTTCCTACAGCCCATATTAAGTATATGGTCTGGGAGTTTGTCAAAACGAACTCCACAGCTCCATAATGGCTACACTGAACACTGGGAAGTTTAGTATCAAACTTTACAGAATATTAATCCCACTCCGATGCAAGTGATGTATTTATTTAAAAAATGCACACATAGGGCATCTTAGAGATACCCCCTGTATTTTACCCAATCCTTCAGTGCAGGACTGACTGGTCTGTGCCAGCCTGCCACTGAGAGGAGTTTCTGACTCCCAGGGGTGAGGGCCTTTGTGCTCTCTGAGGCAAGAAACAAAGGCCTACAGGAGCTGAAAAACCTACCAGTGAGTCTCAAAGGCTCAGGCTTCGTGTTACAATGCCCCAGGGCACTCCAGCTAGTGGAGACGCCCGCCCCTGGACACAGCCCCCACTTTTGGAGAAAAGTCTAGGGAGATAATGAAAAAAACAAGGAGGAGTCACCCCTTCAGCCAGGTCCACCCCTCAAGGGACCAGAGCTGAAGTGACCCCCTCCTTAGAAAATCATCCATCTTGTTTTTGAGGATTTAGCCAAATAGGGATAGGGATGTGTTCCCCTCCCCAAGGGGAGGGAGCACAAGGAGGATGTAGCCACCCTCAAGGACAGTAGCCATTAGCTACTGCCCTGTGACCCTAACACACCCCTAAATTCAGTATTTAGGGGCAACCCTTAATCAAGGACTTCAGATTCCTGACGACCTATAAAGAAGACGGACTGCCTAGCTAAAAACAAAAAACCACAGAGAATAAGGAAGATGGCAATTGCTCTGTCCCCAGCCCTACCTTCCTGTCTCCAACCTCAGAGAACCTGGACCAGCGACGCACCCTGGTTTGCCGGCGACCTCTGCCGACTCAGAAGACTGCCCTGCAACTACAAAGGATCAAGAACTCCTGTGGACAGCGGACCTGTCCAAAAAAGCAAGAAGAAACCATCTTTAAAGGGACTCTCACCTGAATCCAGAAGCATGAGTCCCCACCACTCTGCACCCAACGCCCCTGGCCCGTGTCCAGAGAAACCAACGACCCAGAGAGGATCCCCAGGTGACTCTGACAATGTGTCCACCCTGGGCTAACCTCTCTGCACCCCCACGACGACGCCTGATGCCTGGAAGGTGGAGCAGTGACCAGCAGGTGGCCCTCACCCTTGCCCAGTCTGTGGCTGGCCCGAGAAGCCCCCCTGTGCCCTGCCTGCAAAGTCTGAGTGACCCCAGGGTCCCTCCATTGAAATCTATTACAAACCCAACACCCTGTTTGCCCACTGCACTCGGCCGCCCCTGTGCTGCTGAGGGTGTGCCTTGTGTTCCTACTTGGGACCCCCCCCAGTGCTCTACTAAACCCCACTGGTCTGCTCCCTGAGGACGCAGGTACTTGTCTGCCAGCAGGCTAGAACCGGAGCACCCTCTGGCTCCATAGGCACCTGTGTTATTTGGGCTCCTCTTTGGCCTCTGCACCTGACTGACCCTGTGTTGCTGGAGCTGGGCTTTTGGGGTTGACATGATCCCCCATCAGTGGGTTACCTATGCCCCGGAGACTGAACTTGTAAGTTCTTTACTTACCACATTAACCTAACTGTACTTACCTCCCCCAGGAACTGTTTAATTTTGCACTGTGTCCACTTTTAAAATAGCTTATTGCCATTTTAGGCCAAACTGTGTACATTACTGTTTTGATTCAAAGTCCTATCTTTACCTATGCAAAGTACCTTACATTTAATGTACTTACCTGAAATTTGAATCTTGTGGTTCTAAAATAAATTAAGAAAAGAATATTTTTCTATATAAAAACCTATTGGCCAAGTCATTAAGGTGGTCATTACAACCCTGGCAGTCGGTGTTAAAGCGGCGGTAAAACCGCCAACAGGCCGACGACAAAAAAAATTGAATTACGACCGTGGCGGAAACCACCAACATAGACAGCCACTTTAACACTCCGACCGCCACGGCGGTACAAACATACACCGCGGCAGTAACCGTGAACAGACAGGCGGAAGACAATGAACCGCCCACAGATTTACAAGCCACCAATCCGCCACCTTTTGCGGGGCGGATTCACCGTGAACAAAAACACGGCGGAAACAGGACTTCGAAGGGAAAACGCTCACCTCTACACACCCCACGAGGAACCGGGACGCCATGGAACGGGAACTTCAGATACTCCCAGCCTTTATCTTCCTGCTCCTCTACCAGGAGCACGAACGCCGGCGGAGAAGACCACAGTGAGTACTGCACCTACGACACAGGGGAGGGGGGAGGGGAAATACACACACACGCAATACGCAACACCCCCACCCCCAACCTCACCCACTACAACACACATACTAATACAGCATGATACATTACAGTTACACTCCCCAGCCCCCACTGGAAGAATGCAAGGACAAAAGGAAATTAGTCGAATTATTGTAATATATTCAATTACATAAATCAAAAATATTTACATATAGATACTTTATACTATATACAATTATATACACCAAGAACACAAGTCCAAGGGATTCCACCATCATAGTCCGTGGATCTCTGGACCCAAAAGGCATGGACGAGGCCCACACTCAATACCCGAACAAGACGGAGAGAACACTGCTGGGGTATCAAATAGAAATAAAACAGGCACCTCAGGGGAAGGGAAGGGGGGGCACCTCAGCCAGATGAGTGCACGACCCCAGATCCACGAGGGGGCTCCATGCCCACTGCTGTATCCTGGGGAGTGCAAAGCCACAGTCTCTCAAGTCTACAGTGGGTGGGTTGTCCACTGTCCAATCCTGGGGAGTGCAAAGCCACAGTCTCTCAAGTCTCTACAGTGGGTGGGTTGCCCACTGTCCAATCCTGGGGAGTGCAAAGCCACAGTCTCTCAAGTCTCTACATTGGGTGGGTTGCGCACTGTCCAATCCTGGGGAGTGCAAAGCCACAGTCTCTCAAGTCTCTACAGTGGGTGGGTTGCCCACTGTCCAATCCTGGGGAGTGCAAAGCCACAGTCTCTCAAGTCTCTACAGTGGGTGGTTTGCCCACTGCTGTATCCTGGGGAGTGCAAAGCCACAGTCTCTCAAGTCTCTACATTGGGTGGGTTGCCCACTGTCCAATTCTGGGGAGTGCAAAGCCACAATCTCTCAAGTGGATAATAGTCTTCACTGGTTCTGGAGGGGGCTTTGTGCCCAGAGTGCTTCATCCTGCCCGTGGCGGCCTCAGTAGCGTTGGAATCATTGGCACTCACTGGCCTGCGGTGCTGCTGGCGGCGGTGTCCTGGGCAGCGGTTCTGCTAGTGGCGGTCTTGTCCTGGGCAGCGGGGCTGCTGGCGGTCTTTTCCTGGGCAGCGGGGCTACTGGCGGCCTTCTCCTGGGCAGCGGGGCTGCTGCTGGCAGTCTTGGCCTGGGCAGCGGGGCTGCTGGCGGTCTTCTCCTGGGCTGCTGCTGGCGGTCCTCTCCTGGGCAGCGGGGCTGCTGCTGGCAGTCTTGGCCTGGGCAGCGGGGCTGCTGGCGGTCTTCTCCTGGGCTGCGGGGCTGCTGCTGGCAGTCCTCTCCTGGGCAGCGGGGCTGCTGGCGGTCTTGTCTGCCGTGCTGCTCTTCCCAGGCTTGCCGGTTTTACTGTGCCCCTTCCCCACCTTGGATGGTGTCGCAGGTGTCTCCACACTCCCAACTGTACCCCTGGGAGCGGCTTTGGTGGCTCATTTCTTTCCCCTCTCCCGCCGGGCACTGGCCAACTTTTTATGCTTGAACGGGGGGGGGGACTTTCCGTACTCTGGCTCCTTGCCACACTGGCTGCCCTGCTGCCTGGTGCACTCCATAATCCGGTGACTACTGGCACCACTGGTACCGCCGATGTTGTGGCTGAGGTGCTAGGTTGGGACCTGGAGAGTCGGGCCCTAGGAAACTGAAGGGGTGGGGGAGGTGAGGGAAAGAGGTCAAGGTTGGCCAGGAAAAGTTTCTTAGGAACACTGGGACGGGTAGCTGGAGGGGGTTTGGGAGTGGAGGAAGAGTTAGTGGTTGTAGGAGGTGTACGTTTGCTGACTTTGGGTGAAGGTGCATGGGCTGGAGGCTGTCGTGAGGTGGATAACTGTTGGGTGGGTGTGTGGCTGCGTTTGTGTACCTTGGGAGGTGGCCTCACAGACACACTGGGAAAGGACACAGGGGATGTGTGAATGGTAGTGGGGGTGGTGACTGCACGTGAGCGGGGTGTGGTGGTGGGTGTGCTGGTGATGGACGTAGTGGCTGACGATGTAGTGCATGCAGGTGTGAGTGGAGACGAGACAGGGAGGGAGGAGGGAGACGAGGAGGAGCGGGACACAGTGGAGGCAGTGGATGTTGGTGTGTCTGCATGGGTCTGATGCTTGCGTGAGTGCCTGTGGGATGTGTGGTGCTTATGTTTGCCTGAGCTTACCTTGTGTGTTGGCGTGTGTGAATGCTGGTCTGATGGTGTGATTGGGATAGGCAGAGGTACTGGGGATTGGGTCTGCGTGGAGGAAGTTGGAGGGGGGAGGCTAGAGACAGGGACAATGGCTGCCATCAGTGCTGAGGCCAGAGTCTGAAAAGCTTGTTGAAGGGCTGCCTGACCAGAGTGAATGCCCTCCAGGTATGCATTGGTTTGTTGCAACTGCCTCTCTACACCCTGGATGGCATTCAAAATGGTAGACTGCCCAACAGTGAGGGACCTGAGGAGGTCAATGGCCTCCTCACTGAGGGCAGCTGGGGTGACTGGGGCAGGGGCTGAGGTGCCTGGGGCAAAGGTGATGCCCACCCTCCTGGGTGAGCGGGCACAGGGCAAAAGCTGAGGGGCTGCTGGGAGGGAGGTGCTGGTAGGAGGGGTGGCGGCTGAAGCCGCCACAGCAAGGGAGCTCCCCTCAGAGCAGGAGTCCGTATCGCTGGTCTCAGCTCCTGTCCCCGCCGTGGAGCTCCCCTCGCCCTCCGTCCCACTGGTGAATTCAGACTCCGTAGTGTCGCCCTCCAGGGCCATGTGGGGTGCAGCTCCCTCCTGCTCCGGTGCCACTGCTCCTCCGCCTGATGATGCTAATGCACACAAGAACAGGGAGACCACAAAAAGGTGGGGGGAGGACAGAAGAAAGGCATGTTGAGTGCATGCAATACCGCTACCGTTGGCGGACACGACAGACACAGAAGCCCCCTGCACTACGCTGCGCACTTGGAGTCCACTATTCAATCCCAGGGACATGAGTTACAAGTCTATGGCCGATTTCTGCACTCATGGATGTCACAGGTGTAGTTGGCACTGCACACAGGTGGGGTGGGGTGCCACAGGGCCTGCCTTAAGTAGGGTCCTTGCCTACTAAACTTGCCCTGGCCTAGGGGAACCCACAGCCCACCTCCCCCACCCAGACACCTACACTGCGCGCTGAATCAGCAGAATGAGAGCGAACTCACCCCCTTGTTGCTGCTGTGATGCCCTAAAGCGTCCATCCAACTCCGGGTACGCCACCGCCAGGATCCTGAACATCAGGGGAGTCATGGTGCGATGGGCACCCCTCCCACGTTGGGAGGCCATCCCCAGCTGGGCCTCTGCCGTCTTCTTGCTCCAGCGGCGAATGTCCTCCCATCTTTTCCGGCAGTGGGTGCTCCGTCTGTGGTAGACCCCCAGGGTCAGGCCTTCCTTGGCGATGGCACACCAAATGTCCTTCTTCTGGTGGGCGCTAACTTACAGGACTAGTACAGGGGAAAAGCAGAAGATATTACCGTCCGCACCGTCACAGTCATTGGCCCGCATCCCTACCCTTGCCATGACGCACATGCACTCACCGTCTTTTCATGCATGCCTCATTCTCACCCCCCCCCATCTTTCATCCACCCCACTTCACACAAGCATTGCCCATGCAGCATGCTCACAGTGTACTTACCTGTTGGTCTGGAGGACCGTAGAGTAGCGTGTACTGGGGGAGGACCCCATCCACGAGTTTCTCTAACTCCTCCGTGCTGAAGGCAGGGGCCCTTTCCCCAGACACACGAGCCATTGTCTCTTCCAGACTGAGGTCACAGCAGCACTTGCAGTGTAGGTCCTCTCCTGTCGAAGAATAGGTATTGAGTGATTGAACAGAGAGAAAATGGCGGTCACGTTCGCGGCGGTGCGTACCGTCACCACCGGCGTACATCGTCATTGGCTCCTGGGACCCATAGGATCCAATGTTAACCAATGCAGGATTGCGCTGCGGTCTTCGACCGCCTACCGCAACGGTGTACAACACCAGCTCAGTTACCTCTTATCCCCTTGTCCCACTATACAGGTCAGGCAGCCGCCATTTCAGGGGCCCACATGGCATTAATTTGGACTGCGTCACAAATATCTAGGCTTTGCCTAAACACTCATACAGACAATTTTCGAATTGCTAATATTTTCAGAGTAAGCTGTGTTTACGTACCTTAGAGTTGGTTGACTCTCTGCTCGCTGTTCTCCTCCATAGGCACCGTCCGCTGGGACATGTGAGGAGATGGCAGCATCCTCTGGTGTACAGACCGCTGGTGGACCTGTCAACAAAGGAGGAAAGACATGTGATCATCACCTACAGGCTTGATCGTGCCACAATCCAGGATCTCTGTCTCCAGTTGGAGCCAGACCTGATGTCAGCTATCCGCCATCCCACAGGTATCCCCCCTCAAGTGCAGGTGCTGTCAGTACTCCATTTCCTAGCAAGTGGGTCTTTTCAAACTACAGTGGCCATAGCATCAGGGATGTCCCAGCCTATGTTTTCCAACGTGTTGTCCAGAGTGTTGTCTGCCCTGCCGAAACACATACGGAGCTACATCGTTTTCCCTCAGGTGGAGGATTTGCCTATAGTGAAAGGTGACTTCTATGCCCTGGGACATATTCCCAACATCTTAGGTGCCATTGATGGGACACATGTGGCCTTGGTACCCCCCGCAGGAGTGAACAGGTGTACAGAAACCGGAAGAGTTACCATTCGATGAATGTGCAGATGATGTGTTTGGCAGACCAGTTCATCTCCCATGTGAATGCTAAATTCCCTGGCTCAGTGCATGACGCTTACATCCTGTGGAATAGCAGCATCCCTTATGTGATGGGGCAACTCCAAAGGCACCGTGTGTGGCTATTAGGTGAGGACATGGACCCAATACAGTGTGACTAGGTGTCTGGGTCTGGGGATGTCCCTATGAGTTAGAGTGTGTCTAACAGTTGTCCCTCGCCATTTGCAGGTGACTCTGGTTACCCCAACCTGTCATGGCTACTGACCCCAGTGAGGAATCCCAGGACAAGAGCAGAGGAACGCTACAATGAGGCCCATGGGCGGACTAGGAGGATTATAGAGCGGACCTTCGCCCTCCTGAAGGCCAGGTTCCGGTGCCTCCATATGACAGGTGGTTCCCTATTCTACTCACCAAAGAAGGTGTGCCAGATCATCGTGGCCTGCTGTATGCTTCACAACTTGGCTAAGCGACGACAGGTGCCTTTTCTGCAGGAGGATGGTCCAGATGGAGGTCTTGTGGCAGCTGTGGACCCTGTGGACAGTGAAGACGAGGAAGCAGAAGAAGAGGACATCGACAACAGGAACACAGTGATCCTGCAATACTTCCAGTGAGACACAGGTAAGAAGACAACACTGCCTGCTACATCTGATTTAATTTTATTACCTCTCATCTGTCTGTCATTTTCACACAGTGTATGGTCACTGAGTTGTCACTTTCCCTTACAATTTCACAGATGTGGGTCCCACTGTGTGACCTCTGCTTTGTTTCCGCATGGACTAGAGCTGTGTCACATAGGTAGGTTGACATTACATTTGAATGAGTATTTTGCCACTGTAATTGCTAATACACTAATTCAAAATCACAGACAGACTCCAGATTATTTTGTGCTTTAAGGGTGTTTATTTAAGTTTTCAATATTGGAGAGGGTTGTAAAATGGTGATAGGGTGATGGTGGAGGAATGTCCATGGCAGAGTCCAGTCTATTAGTTTCACAGGTGCATTGTCCAAAGGGGCATAGGAAGTGGAGCTAGGGCAGTTTAAGGATGGACAGGGTGACAAGGTGGGACAAAAGGATGACAATCAGGGTGGTCTCATTTATTTGCGGGGGTCTTGGCATCGTTCTCTGTCTTTGTCCTGGATCTCAGGGACCGTTTGCAGGGTGGTTCTCCCTCTGCAGGGGCTGGGGTGCTGGTGTGGTGGTCCTGTGGCGGTGCCTCCTGTCCACTAGCGCCGGCGGAGGTTGTGGGCAGTTCATCGTCCAGGCTAGTGTCAGGGGCCCCTTGTTGTGCCACAGTGTCCCTCCTGGTGTTCACAAGGTCCTTCAGCACCCCTACAATGGTGCCCAGGGTGGAATTGATGGATTTGAGTTCCTCCCTGAAGCCCAAATACTGTTCCTCCTGCAGCCGCTGGGTCTCCTGAAACTTGGCCAGTACCATTGCCATCGTTTCTTGGGAATGGTGGTAGGCTCCCATGATGTTGGAGAGGGCCTCGTGGAGAGTGGGTTCCCTGGGCTTGTCCTTCCCCTGTCGCACAGCAGCCGTCCCAGTTCCCCTGTGTTCATGGGCCTCTGTCCCCTGAACCGTGTGCCCACTGCCACTGCCCCCTGGTCTCTGGTGTTGTTGGGGTGGTGGGTTAGCCTGGGTTCCCTGTGGTGGTGGACACACTGCTGATTGACGTGTCCTGGGGAGAGAGGTATGGGCCCGCTGGGTGGGTGCTGTGCTGGTGTTTCCAGAGGGGGGAAGGTCTGTAGTGGCTTGTGCCAGTGTGAGGGGAACCGACTGTCCCGAGGTCCCAGATGGGCCAGGCTGGTCATCTAGATCCAGTTGGACAGAGCTGCTGTCATCACTGTGGGCCTCTTCTGTGGGTGGAATGGACATATCTGGACCCTCCTGTCCGCTGACGTTGGGTAGGGGTCCTGCAGGGGTGTAAAAGCATGATTATTGCATCTGTGTGTGCCACGGTGTGCAATGGGTGGGTGACCGTGTACCCCAGTGCTTGCATTCCTGTGTAGGACCTTGTGTGATGATGGTTTAGGGGGGTGTATGGGTATGTGCAGTGGCCATGCATTGGTGATGGGTGTCCATGCTTTGTTGTTGCATGGAGGGATTGGTGTTGGGATGTGTGGTTTGTGATATTGGGGCATGTGTGAGGAGTTGGAGTGATGGGGATGAGGGGGAGGGTGGGGGTATGTGTTGGCATGCAGGTAGGGTGGGGGATGAAGTAGTTAAGATTTGTCTTACCAGAGTCCATTCCTCCAGCTACTCCTGCGAGGCCCTCAGGATGCAGTATAGCCAAGACCTGCTCCTCCCATGTTGTTAGTTGTGGGGGAGGAGGTGGGGGTCCGCCGCCAGTCCTCTGTACCGCGATGTGGTATCTTGAGACAACGGAACGCCCCTTACCCCGTAGGTCGTTCCACCTATTCCTGATGTCATCCCTATTTCTTGGGTGCTGTCCCACTGCGTTGACCCTGTCCACGATTCTTCGCCATAGCTCCATCTTCCTAGCTATGGAGGTGTGCTGCACCTGTGATCCCAATAGCTGTGGCTCTACCCGGATGATTTCCTCCACCATGACCCTGAGCTCCTCCTCAGCAAACCTGGGGTGTCTTTGCCGTGCCATGGGGTGGTGTGGGTGATGTGTGGGATGGTGTGTGTTGTGATGGGTGGGGTGATATTTAGAGGTGTGTTGTGTGAGGTGCGTGGATGTTATGTGGGTGATGGTGTTGAGTGCCTGTGGATGCTCATTTGTAGATGGTGGTGTCTCTCTCTGGCCTTCTGTCGCAGTTGTGGTCGTAGGGGATTGTGGGTGTGTGTTTTATATTGTATTGGATGTGTGGGAGTGGTGTGTGTATGTGTATCAGGTGTGTATTTGGAATTGTCCAATGTGGTAGTTTTGTAAATGTGTGTGTATTTTGAGTTTGGTGGTGTGTACCACCAATGGAATACCGCAGTTGAAAGACCGCTGCGTGGATTCGTGAGTCGTGATAGTGTGGGCGTATTCCTGTTGGCGTGACAGTGTCGGTGTTGTTATCGCCAGTTTATAACTGACCTTTGGTGTGGCGGACTTGTGTGGGTGTCTAGATTTTGGCGGATTTCGGGCTTTGGGTCATAATGACCGTGGCGGAATTCAGCAGCCACGGCGGTGTGTTGACGGTCTTCTGCACGATGGTAAGCGGCTTTTACCGCCAATGTTGTAATGACCCCCTAAGTGTGTGTTCCCATTAATTGCCTGTGTGTGTACAACAAATGCTTAGCACTACCCTCTGATACACCTAACTGCTCTACCACACTACCACAAACAGAGCATTATTATTATCTATAATGCCTCGGGCAAGCCTCTTGGGGAACCCCTGGACTCTGTGCACACTATCTCTCACTTTGAGATAGTATATACAGAGCCAACTTCCTACATTGGTGGATCAGCGGTGGGGTCGAAGACTTTGCATTTGCTAGACTACTCAGCCAATACCTGATCACACGACTAAATTCCAAAATTGTCATTAGAAAATTGATTTTTGAATTTTGACTATTTTTCCAATTTAAAAAAAAGTCCTGCTAGGGCCTTGTGTAAGTCCCTGTTGGCATCTCTATTTTAAGTTTAAAAGTTTTGTAAAAGTTAGGATTTAAGTTAGGATTTAATTACTACTTGTTTAGTTCTTAAAAAGTAATCCCAACTTTTAGAGACATAGGGCCTCATTATGACCCTGGCTGCCGGCGGTACACTGACGGTAACACCACTAACAGGCTGGCGGTGTACTGCCAGTGTATTATGACCGTGGCGCATTAGCCACAGCCATACCGCCAGCCCCTCCACTGTAACGCTCATAATCCCCAGCCGCCAGCCTGTCCATGGCGATGAAAGGCTGGCAGTAAGGGGGACTCAGGGTGCCCCTGGGGCTCCTGCACTTGGCATGGGCAGTGCGGGGCCCCCAGACACAGCCCCATCGCACATCTCAGAAATGCGCGACGGGTGCTGCTGCACCCGCTGCACATCAACATTGCCGCCGGCTCTATTATGAGCCGGCGGCAATGTTGATGTGACTTTTCCGCTGGGCCAGCGGAAATGTCAAAATAGGGAGCTACAAATACCGCCAGCCACGGCAGTATAGTGGCGCCTGCGGCTTCGGTGGTCTTTTTGTAAGACTGCCGAAGTCGTAATAAGGGCCATAATGAGTAGCTCAGGGGATATGGTGATGCAACTCAACCTCAGCCCTTACCTTCATCTAGGGATGGCAGAGCTAAGGACCCTCTGTAAGCTAAGACAAATTAAAAAGGGTTCCAACCCTACCAAGGTCAAGCTCCAGGATCTCTTGGCAGAGTACACCAGGGGCCACCCTATTGAAGAGGAAGACCTTTCCTCAGATGGGGAAGAAGTTGGGGATCAGGAGGAAGACCTCCCTCCTCCTACCCTAACTAGGGAGACCAGGGTTCCAAGAGCCCTGTCTCCACAAATCAGACTCAGAGACTCTGGTCCTTCCACAGGGGAGTCCAGTTCCTCTCTGAACAGTGAGGGCAGCCTCCATGAGGAGGACATCATTTTAGCAAGGATGGCCAAAAGATTAGCTTTGGGGAAACAGCTCCTAGCTATAGAAAGGGAGAGACAAGAAATGGGTTTAGAGCCCATAAATGGTGGAAGCAACAAAATAACTAGTGAGAGAGAGTATTCTGACACCCCTAAAATCCCTAAAGGGATTGTCCCCAAATATGAGGATGGCGATGACATCACCAAGTGGTTCAGAGCCTTTGAGAGAGCCTGTGGAACCAGAAGAGTAAAAAAGCCTCTTTGGGGAGCTCTCCTTTGGGAACTGTTTACTTGTAAGTGTAGGGATCGGCTCCTCACACTCACTGGTGCAGATGCTGAATCTTATGACCTCATGAAGACTGCCCTGACTGAGTGCTTTGGATTCTCCACTGAGAAGTACAGGATTAGGTTCAGGGGGCTCACAAAACCTCGAGCCAGTCCTGGGTTGATTTTGTAGACTACTCAGTGAAAAAACTGGATGGTTGGGTAACTGGAAATAAAGTGCATGACTATGATGGGCTTTATAACACATTTTAAGTAATTGTTTCAATTAAAAGTTGCATCAATAGCTGGGAGACCTAGGTCCAATTTCTCCCCAAAAATTGGGAAAGAAGGCAGACCTCTGGGTCAAGACTAGGGTAACGAAAACTTCCACTGAGGGTGACCAAAAGAAAGGGGTTACAAAGCCTCCCCAGGAGAAAGGATGACTAAAAGAAAGGGGTTACAAAGCTTCCCTGTAGGAAAGTACCATCTTGCCTGGAATGGTACCCCCATTTTTACATGTATGTAAGTTTGTTTTTGCCTGTCTCGCTGGGATCTTGGTAGCCAGGACCCCAGTGCTCATAGTTTGTGGCCTGAATGTGTATACCTGTGTAGTGATTACTGTGTCACTGAGGCTCTGCTAATCAGAACCTCAGTGCTTATGATCTCTCTGCCTTTAAAAATTGTCACTATAGGCTAGTAACTATTATTTTTACCAATTCTAATTGGCACACTGGAACACCCTTATAATTCCCTAGAATATGGCACCTATGTACCCATGGTATTGGGGTTCTAGGAGATCCCTATGGGCTGCAGCATTTCTTTTGCCACCCATAGGGAGCTCAGACAATTCTTACACAGGACTGCCACTGCAGCCTGAGTGAAATAACACACACGTTATTTCACAGCCATTTTTCACTGCACTTAAGTAACTTATAAGTCACCTATATGTCTAACCCTCACTTGCTGAAGGTTAGGTGCAAAGTTAATAAGTGTGAGGGCACCCTTGCACTAGCAAAGGTGCTCCCACATAGTTCAGGGCAATTTCCCCAGACTTCGTGAGTGCAGGGACAACATTACACGCGTGCACTACATATAGGTCACTACCTATATGTAGCTTCACAATGGTAACTCCGAATATGGCCATGTAACATGTCTAAGATCATGGAATTGTCCCCCAATGCCAAATCTGGTATTGGGGTGCCAATTCCATGCATCCCCGGGGCTCCACTATGGACCCCAGGTACTGCCAAACCAGCTCTCTGGGGTTTTCTCTGCAGCTACCGCTGCTGCCACCCCATAGACAGGGTTCTGCCCTCCTGACCACTCCCCTGTCCAGCACCTCCCAGGGGTGGTGTCCAGAGCTCCTCCAGTGTGTCCCATACCTCTGCCATCTTGAATCCAGAGGTGTTAGGGCACTCTGGCGGCCTCTGAGTGGCCAGTGCTAGCCGGTGACGCCAGAGACCCCTCCTGATAGGTGCTTATCTGACTAGGTGGCCAATCCCCCTCTGAGGGCTATTTAGGGTCTCTCCAGTGGGTTTTTCCTCAGATAATGACTTCCAAGAATTCACCAGAGTTCCTCTGCACCTCTCTCTTTGCTTTCTGCCCAGGATCGACTGCTGACTGCTCCAGGACGCCTGCAAAAAGACTGCTGTGACATTGTAGCACCTAATCCTGCCGGCTTTCTCGACTGTTTCTTGGTGGTGCATGCTTTGGGGGCTGCCTGCCTTCTTCCTGCACTGGAAGCCACAAAGAAATCTCCTGTGGGTTGACGGAATCTTTCCCCTGCTCTAGCAGGCACCAAACTTCAGCGTCACCGGTACTCTGGGACCCCTCTCATCCTGACGAGCGGGCCCCTGGAACACAGGTGGTGGACCCAAGTGACCAAGACTGCCCAGTGGTCCAACTGTCCAAATTTGGAGGAGGTAAGTCCTTGCCTCCCCTCTCCAGACAGCAATCCTTTGCACCGCAAGAATTGCAGCTACTAGGGCTTTTGTGCACATTTCCAAGAAATCCTTTGTGCAGAGCCAAGCCCTGGTCCCCAGCACTCTGTCCTGCAATGCTTAGCTCCCTGAGTTGATCTCCGGCTTCGTGGGACCCTCTTTTGCAGTGTTGAGACGACCGCCGTGTTCAGACTTCTTGAACCTGTGTTCAAGTGCTTCTGTGGGTGCTACCTTCTTGTGAGTGGGCTCTTTACGTTGCTGAGGGCCCCCTCTGTCTCCTCTCCCAAGTGGTGACATCCTGGTCCTTCCTGGGCCCGGGCAGCACCCTTTTTCTTCAGCCGCGACTCTTTCAGCTAGCAAGGCTTGTTTGCGGTCTTTTGCCAAAGAAACAACTCTGCATCCTCCAGCACTCCGTGGGACATCTTCTGCACGAAGGAGAAGTTCCTAGCACCTTTGGTTGTTGCAGAATCTTCAGCTTCTTCCACCCGGAGGCAGCTATTTTGCGCCTTCATCCGGGGTTTATTAGTGGGCTCCTGCCCCCTGGACACTTTCACGACTCTTGGACTTGGTCCTCTTCCTTTGCAGGTCCTCAGGTCCAGGAATCCATCTTCAGTGCTCTGCAGTCTGTTGTGGTCTTTGCAAAATCCCCTATAACGAGTTTAGTGTGTTTCTGGGTAAATAGTAGTACTTTAGTCCTACTTTCCAGGGTCTTGGGGTGGGGTATCTTGGACACCCTTAGTGTTTTCTTACACTCCCAGCAGCCCTCTACACACTACACTAGCCTAGGGGTCCATTCGTGGTTCGCATCCCAATTTCTTAGTATATGGTTTGTGTTGCCCCTAGGCCTATTGCATCCTATTGTATTCTAAAGTGTTTGCACTACTTTCTGACTGTTTTACTTACCTGATTTGGGTTTGTGTGTATATTTTGTGTATTTTACGTACCTCCTAAGGAAGTACATCCTCTGAGATATTTTTGGCACATTGTCACTAAAGTACCTTTATTTTTAGTATTGTCTTTCTTATGATATAGTACCTATATGATATACGTGGTATTGTAGGAGCTTTGCATGTCTCCTTGTTCAGCCTAAGCTGCTCTGCTATAGCTACCTCTATCGGCCTATGCTACAGGAACACTACTAATCTACTAATAAGGGATAACTGGACCTGGCACAGGGTGTAAGTACCATCAGGTACCCACTATAAGCCAGGCAAGCCTCCTACACTCCCCAGGAGAAAGTGGGTGACACTCTTAGAAGTAAAGAAAAAGAGTCCTCTGTAGGCCCCCAAAAACCTGTCCAGGTGGGTGTGCCCCAAGGTGTAGGAAAGAACCATCTTGCCTGGCATGTTACCCCCATATTTCACTGTATATATGTTGTTTTAGTCTATGTGTCACTGGGACCCTGTCAGCCAGGGCCCCAGTGCTCATAAGTATGTGCCCTGTATGTGTTCCCTGTGTGATGACTAACTGTCTCACTGAGGCTCTGCTAACCAGAACCTCAGTGGTTATGCTCTCTCTGCTTTCCAAATTGTCACTAACAGGCTAGTGACCAATTTCACCAATTTACATTGGCTTACTGGAACACCCTTATAATTCCCTAGTATATGGTACTGAGGTACCCAGGGTATTGGGGTTCCAGGAGATCCCTATGGGCTGCAGCATTTCTTTTGCCACCCATAGGGAGATCTGACAATTCTTACACAGGCCTGCCAGTGCAGCCTGAGTGAAATAACATCCACATTATTTCACAGCCATTTACCACTGCACTTAAGTAACTTATAAGTCACCTATATGTCTAACCTTCACCTTGTGAAGGTTGGGTGCAAAGTTACTTAGTGTGTGGGCACCCTGGCACTAGCCAAGGTGCCCTCTCAACCTTCTGAGTTGTCCTCCGGCGTCGTGGGAATCCCTTTTGTGACTTCGGGTGGACTCCGGTTCACTCCTCTTCTAAGTGCCTGATCCAGTACTTCTGCTGGTGCTGCCTGCTTCTGTGAGGGCTCCCTGACTTGCTGGGCGTCCCCTCTGTCTCCTCATCCAAGTGGCGACATCCTGGTCCCTCCTGGGCCACAGCAGCATCCAAAAACCCTAATCGCGACCCTTGCAGCTAGCAAGGCTTGTTTGCGGTCTTTCTGCGTGGGAACACCTCTGCAAGCTTCTTCACGACGTGGGACATCCATCCTCCAAAGGGGAAGTTCCTAGTCCTCTTCGTTCTTGCAAAACACCAAGCTTCTTCTATCCGGTGGCAGCTTCCTTGCACCCTCAGCTGGCATTTCCTGGGCTCCTGCCCACTCTCGACACTTTCGCGACTCTTGGACTTGGTCCCCTTGTCTTACAGGTACTCAGGTCCGGAAATCCACTGCTGTTGCATTGCTGGTGTTGGTTTTCCTTGCAGAATTCCCCTATCACGACTTCTGTGCTCTCTGGTGGTTATAGGTGCACTTTACACCTACCTTACAGGGTCTTGGGGTGGGCTATTTTTCTAACCCTCACTGTTTTCTTACAGTCCCAGCGACCCTCTACAAGCTCACATAGGTTTGGGGTCCATTCGTGGTTCGCATTCCACTTTTGGAGTATATGGTTTGTGTTGCCCCTATACCTATGTGCTCGTATTGCAATCTATTGTAACTTTACACTGCTTGCATTACTTCCTTTTGCTATTACTGCATATTTTTGGTATTGTGTACATATATCTTGTGTATATTTGACATCCTCATACTGAGGGTACTCACTGAGATACTTTTGGCATATTGTCATAAAAATAAAGTACCTTTATTTTTAGTATATCTGTGTATTGTGTTTTCTTATGCTATTGTTCATATGACACCAGTGGTATAGCATGAGCTTTGCATGTCTCCTACTTCAGCCTAAGCTGCTCTGCTATAGCTACCTTCTATCAGCCTAAGCTGCTAGAAACACCTCTTCTACACTAATAAGGGATAACTGGACCTGGCACATGGTGTAAGTACCTCTGGTACCCACTACAAGCCAGGCCAGCCTCCTACACAAGGCATATCCCAAAACAAAAGTAGGTACCAGGGTAAGAATTGGGATGACACTAAGGCATGGTGCCACAACTGTGGGCAGACAGGGCACCACACCAAGGACACTTTTTGTTCCAAAAACAAACCCCCTAGCAAACCCCAGGGGTGACCAGGGTAGCCATTGGGGATGACTCCTCAGATGAGGAGGTCCTTATAGCTTTTAACTGGAAATGGGTCCAACAGGTGAGTTGGAGATTCCAGAGGGAAGTAGACATTTCTACCACCTACTGGTGAATGGAATCCCAGCCACTGCCTTGAGAGACACTTGTGCCAGTTAAACTTTTGTGCATGACAGTCTGGTGCTCTCAAATCAGGACATCCCAGGGGAGACTGCCAGAGAACAGGTTAGCCCAGACAAGGTCACTAATAGGCCTGTGGCTTTAGTTCCCCTAGGAGTGAGTGGGACTTTTAGCTGGAGAAGGGTGGTAGTCAGTGCAGACCTCTCCCTTGATTGTCTCCTTGGAAATGACCACCCAGGGGTTGGCCAGAGCCCAAGAGAGGAACTGGTCTAGTGCCAGTCCTCTCCCAAGGATTCTGGAGGTGCTACCCCTGCACTAACTGCAAGTAGGCCCCAAAAGAGGAAAACAAGAAAACAGTGCAGGAAAGGTGGACAACCTTTAGCCAAAGTTCCAGCAAGCCACGACGATTCTGCCCCAGTTGGGAAGAACTCCCAAAGTGGCACTGGTAAAGTCCAACCTGACCCAGAAGAAGTCCTGACTAGTCAGGCAACTTTTAAGCATGAGTGGGTGGCTCCTAAGCTAACAGAAGAAAGAGTGGAAGAAGGGTGTTTACTACAAGATGTAGTAACCCCCCACTCTTAGACAGCAGACAGGCACCCTGAACCCAAAGAAGCCTGTAACTTAGCCCCTTCCCTTGTAGGTGAAGAGCTAAAGGTGTGGTTCTGGGCACTGACAGCTGTCAGTGGCCTCTGCTGGGTGTTAGCCTTTATGGCTGCACTATCCTTGGCATGGTGGTCTGACCCCATGCCAAATAGGAAGTTAGGCCCCCTGACCCTGTTGGTCATGGTGGGGTTACTCCAGCTCTGGGTAACCTCTTTGGATAAGCTAGGGTGACCCTGATAAGATTAGCAGAGGTGGATACCTCTAACCCCAAAATAGAGAGAATGGGTAGAGACATTAAAAGCACAGACAAGAGGCAATTCAGACTAGGTCCTATCACTGTGGAAGTAGGCCAGTTCCCCAGAGAGAAAGACCCGAACAGGAGGATGTAAGGCAGAGTAGGCCCTGCAACAAACCAGCCTATTTCCTCTACTCTTCCTCGCCTGACAGACTAGGAAGACTCTCCCAGCTTTGGCTGAGTCTCCTGGCCTGTGGGCTGGGGGTGGTGGGTGGGGGGCGGGGCTTGACTGACTTGACTGAGAGTGTGCTGGGACCCTGCTAACCAGGCCCCAGCACCAGTGTTCTTTCACTAAAAATGTACCATTGTTTCCACAATTGGCACACCCCTGGCACACAGATAGTCCCTTGTAAAAGGTACCAGTGGTACCAAGGGCCCTGTGACCAGGGAAGGTCCCTAAGGGCTGCAGCATATGTTGTGCCACCCTAAGGGACCCCTCACCTAACACATGCACACTGCCATTGCAGATTGTGTGTGTTGGTTGGGAGAAAAAGGCAAAGTCAACATAGCATCCCCCTCAGGATGGCATGAACACAAAATACTGCCTGTGGCATAGGTAAGTCACCCCTCTAGCAGGTCTTACAGCCCTAAGGCAGGGTGCACTATTCCACAGGTGAGGGAATAGCTGCATGAGCAATATGCCCCTACAGTGTCTAAGTCCATTCTTAGACTTTGGGGGTCATTCTGACCCCGGCGGTCATGGACTTTGGGGACCAGGGTTGGAGGGAGCACCGCCAACAGGCTGGCGGTGCTCCACAGGGTATTCTGACCGCGGCGGTTCAGCCGCGGCCAGAAAGGGAAAACCGGCGGTCTCCCGCCGGTTTTCCGCTGCCCTGGCTGCGCCGCCATGGGGGATTCTGACACCCCATACCGCCATCCTGTTCCTGGCGGTTCGCCCGCCAGGAACAGGATGGCGGTATGGGGTGTCGTGGGGCCCCTGGGGGCCCCTGCAGTGCCCATGCCAATGGCATGGGCACTGCAGGGGCCCCCGTAAGAGGGCCCCACTTTGTATTTCAGTGTCTGCCTTGCAGACACTGAAATACGCGACGGGTGCCACTGCACCCGTCGCACCTTCCCACTCCGCCGGCTCAATTCTGAGCCGGCGTCCACGTGGGAAGGATGATTTGCACTGGGCTGGCGGGCGGCCTTTTGGCGGTCGCCCGCCAGCCCAGTGCAAATCCCAAAATACCCTCAGCGGTCTTTCGACTGCGGAGCGGTATTTTGGAGGGGGGAACTCTGGCGGGCGGCCTCCGCCGCCCGCCAGGGTGAGAATCACCCCCTTTGTAAGTACATTGTGGCGATATTAAGTATATGGTCTTGGAGTTTGTCAAAAATGAACTCCACAGCTCTATAATGGCTACACTGAATACTGGGAAGTTTGGTATCAAACTTCTTAGAATAATAAAACCCACACTGATGCTAATGTTGGATTGTAGGAGGCTGGCCTGGCTTATAGTGGGTACCTTGTGGTACTTACACCTTGTGCCAGGTCCAGTTATCCCTTATTAGTAGATTAGTAGTGTTCTAGCAGCTTAGGCTGATAGAGGTAGCTATAGCAGAGCAGCTTAGGCTGAACTATGAGACATGCAAAGCTCCTACTATACCACTTATATCACGTAGCACTATATCATAAGAAAACACAATACTTAGAGTTACTAAAAATAAAGGTACTTTATTTTAGTGACAATATGCCAAAGTATCTCGGAGGATATACTCCCTTAGGAGGTAAGTAAAATACACAAAATATACACACAAACCAAAATCAGGTTAGTAAACAGTTAGAAAAGTAGTGCAAACACTGCAGGACACAATAGAATGCAATAAGAGACAATAGGCCTAGGGGCAACACAAACCATATACTCCAAAAGTGGAATGCGAACCACGAATTGACCCCAGGCCTAGTGTAGTGTGTAGAGGGTCACTGGGAGTGTAGGAAAACACTAAGGGTGTCCAAGATACTCCTCCCCAAGACCCTGAAAAGTAGGAGTAAAGTTACCCTACTACCCCAGAAAGAAAGTAAAGTCGAGAGAGGGGATTCTGCAAAGACTACAACTGACTGCAAAGCACTGAAGACACATTCTTGGACCTGAGGACCTGCAAAGGAAGGGGACCAAGTCCAAGAGTGACGCAAGTGTCCGGGGGGCAGGAGCCCACTAAACCCTGGATGAAGATGCAAAAGGTCTGCCTCCGGGTGGAAGAAGCCGAAGATTCTGCAACAACGGAAGATGTCAGGAACTTCTCCTTTGGTCAGAAGATGTCCCACGGCGTGCTGGAGGATGCAGAGTTGTTTCCACGCAGAAAGACCACAAACAAGCCTTGCTAGCTGCAAGAGTTGCGGTTGAAGGTTTTGGGTGCTGCCAGGGCCCAGGAAGGACCAGGAGGTCGCCCCTTGGAGGAGGAGACAAAGGGGGCGCTCAGCAACACGGTGAGCCCACGCAGAAGCAGGCAGCACCCGCAGAAGTGACTGAACAGGCATTCAGAAGATCTGAGCACAATGGTCGACTCAGCACAGCAAAAGGGAGTCCCACGAAGTCGGAGTCCAACTCAGCGAGTTGGGCAATGCAGGATGGAGTGCTGGGTACCTGGGCTAGGCTGTACACAAAGGAAGTCTTGCAAAAGTACACAGAAGCCCTAGCAGCTGCAGTTCACGCAGTACACAGGATTACTGCCTGGCGCGGGGAGGCAAGGACTTACCTCCACCAACTTTGGACAGAAGGACCACTGGACTGTCGGGGACACTTGGATCCAGCTCCTGTGTTCCAGGGACCACGCTTGTCAGGATGAGAGGGGACCCAGAGGACCGGTGATGCAGAAGTTTGGTGCCAGCGTTGGCAGGGGGAAGATTCCGTCGACCCGCAGGAGATTTCTTTTTAGTTTCCAGTGCAGGGTGAAGGCAGACAGTGCTCAGAGCATGCACCACCAGGAAACAGTCGAGGAAGCTGGCAGGATGAGTCGCTACAATGTTGCTGGCAGTCTTTTTGCTACTTTGTTGCGGTTTTGCAGGCGTCCTAGAGCAGTCAGCGGTCGATCCTGGGCAGAAGTCGAAGAGGGAAGTGCAGAGGAACTCTGGTGAGCTCTTGCATTCGTTATCTGGTGAGATACCCACAGGAGAGACTCTAAATAGCCCTCAGAGGAGGATTTGCTACAGAGAAAGGTAAGTACCTATCAGGAGGGGTCTCTGACGTGACCTGCTGGCACTGGCCACTCAGAGGTGTCCATTGTGCCGTCACACCTCTGCATCCAAGATGGTCTGGGAGGTGCTGGTCAGGGGAGTGGTCACTCCCCTTTCCTTTGTCCAGTTTCGCGCCAGAGCAGGGCTGGGGGGATCCCTGAATCGGTGTAGACTGGCTTATGCAAGGAGGGCACCATCTGTGCCCTTCAAAGCATTTCCAGAGGCCAGGAGAGGCTACTCCTCTCAGGCCCTTAACACCTATTTCCAAAGGGAGAGGGTTAACACCCTCTCTTAGAGGAAATCCTTTATTCTGCCTTCCTGGGACTGGGCTGCCCAGGCCCCAGGGGGGCAGAAGCCTGTCTGAGGGTTGGCAGCAGCGGTAGCTGCAGAGAAAACCCAGGAAAGTTAGGTTGGCAGTACCCAGGCTCTATTCTGGAGCCCCGGGGATGCATGAAATTGTCCCCCCAATACCACAATGGTATTGGGGGGACAATTCCATGATCCCAGACATGTTACATGGCCATGTTCGGAATTACCATGGTGACGCTACATTTAGGTATTGACCTATATGTAGTGTGCACGTGTAATTGTATTGTAATCCTATTTATATAGCGCTTACTACCCCTGACGAGGCGTAGAAGCGCTTTTCGATGAGTAGCACGCTACTCTGGAACCCAACAAGAATTAGTGATGGATTAGTATCGGGAAATAATGAGTACAGTTTTAGTATTATTATGAGTTAATTTGAGCCGCGGATATGAGAGTTTGTTAGTTAGATTGACTGGAGTAATGGAGGGGTGGAGGAGGAAAGAAATCCAGAAGTGTTAATTGGGAGTATATCCTTCATTTACTCAACCCAAAGGCTTGGGATGAGTAAAGGGGGCTGGAGGAGGGAAGAGTATGTGGAAGGGTTAGGGAGAGCATAGTAGCAGAGCGAGATAAATGCGGGAGAATTTAGTAGGGTTGTGTGGGAGGTCACAGTAGTAGAGTGAGGTTTGGTGAGTTAGATGTGGAAGCGGAGGGAAGAGCTTAGGCAGAGTTATTTAGGAGATTAAAGTAGTAGAAGGGATTTGGGATGAGTCAGAGTGAGAATGGAGGATAGTTTGATAGAGACATGACATATGATGATGAGTAGATAAGTGTGATGGTGTCCCTGCACTCACAAAGTCCGGGGAAATTGCCATGAACAATGTGTGGGCACCTTGGCTAATGCCATGGTGCCCTCACACTAAGTAACTTTGCACCTAACCTTCACTAAATGAAGGTTAGACATATAGGTGACTTATAAGTTACTTAAGTGCAGTGTAAAATGGATGTGAAATAACGTGGACGTTATTTCACTCAGGCTGCAGTGGCAGTCCTGTGTAAGAATTGTCTGAGCTCCCTACGGGTGGCAAAAGAAATGCTGCAGCCTATAGAGATCTCCTGGAACCCCAATACCCTGGGTACCTAGGTACCATGTACTAGGAAATTATAAGGGTGTTCCAGTGTGCCAATCAGAATTGGTAAAACTAGTCATTAGCCTGCAGTGACAAATTTAAAGGCAGAGAGAACATAAACACTGAGGTTCTGGTTAGCAGAGCCTCAGTGATACAGTTAGTCACTACATAGATACACAAATACAGGGCACACTTTATGAGCACTGGGGTCCTGGCTAGCAGGATCCCAGTGACACAGGCAAAAACAAACATATATACAGTAAAAATGGGGGTAACATGCCAGGCAAGATGGTACTTTCCTACACCCCCCCCCCAAACGAGGGACAACAAGGCTAACCTTGCCCAGATGAGTCTTCATTGTCTAAGTGGAAATATCTGGAGAGTCCATCTGCATTGGAGTGGGTACTCCCAGATCTATGTTCCACTATATAGTCCATTCCCTGTAGGGATATGGACCACCTCAACAATTTAGGGTTTTCACCTTTCATTTGTTTTAGCCAAAGTAGAGGTTTGTGGTCTGTCTGAACAATAAAGTGAATACCAAACAGATATGGTCTCAACTTTTTCAGTGCGCAGGCCGCAGCAAAGGCCTCCTTCTCTCTGGCAGACCAGCGCTTTTCTCTAGGGGTCAACCTCCTGCTGATAAAAGCAACAGGTTGATCCTGGCTCTCGGTATCAATCTGTGATAGCACTGCCCCAACCCCCAATTCAGAAGCATCAGTCTGGACTATGAACTTTTTGGAGTAGCGAGGGCTTTTTAGGACAGGTGCAGAGCACATGGCCTGTTTGAGCTCATCAAAAGCTTTTTGACAGCTAGCTGTCCACAATACATTTTTAGGCATCTTTTTTACTAGTGAGGTCATTAAGAGGGGCTGCAATGGAGCCATAATTCTTAATAAACCTCCTATAGTACCCTGTGACACCTAAAAAGGCTCTCATCTGAGTTTGAGTTGTAGGGGAGCCCGTTCCATAATGGTCTGGTTCTTCCCCTGCAGTGGTGCAATCTGTTCCCCACCTAGCAGGTGGCCCAGATAAACCACTTTCCTCTGCCCTATCTGGCACTTTGAGGCCTTGATAGTGATGCCTGCCTTTTGCAGGGCCTCCAAAACTTTCCATAGGTGGACCAGGTGCTCAACCCAGGTAGAGCTAAAGACAGCTATATCATCTAGACATGCTGCACTAAAAGCTTCCAACCCTTGTAGGACTGTGTTCACCAACCTTTGAAAAGTGGCAGGTGCACTCTTCAAACCAAAGGGCATCACAGTGACTTGATAGTGCCCTCCAATGGTTGAGAATGCAGTTTTAGGTTTTGCATCTTCTGATAACTTAAACTGCCAATGCCCTGCAGTTAATTCAAAAGTGCTCAGATACTTGGCAGAAGCCAGTGTAGCAATCAGCATATCTGCCCTGGGTATAGGGTGAGCATCTGTCTTGGTTACTTGGTTGCACCCTCTATAGTCAACACAAAACCTCATCTCTCTTTTACCATCCTTACTGTGAGGTTTAGGAACAAGCACCACTGGGCTAGCCCATGGGCTTTCAGAAGGCTCAATCATTCCTAAGTCCAACATTTTCGGAACCTCTTGTTTAATGCAGTCCCTGATATGGTCAGGCTGCCTACAAATCTTAATTTTGACAGGTAAACTGTCTCCAGTGTTGATTGTATGCTCACACCAAGTAGTGGTACCTGGTATCAGTGAGAAGAGTTCAGAAAACTGACTTAAAAGATTTACACAGTTATCGTTCTGCTCAGCAGTAAGACAATCTGCCAGTACTACTCCCTCCAATAAGCCATCAGCTTCAGTGGTGGAAAAGAGATCAGGGAGTGGGTCACTCTCTTGTTCCTGTCCCTCATTAGTTGCCATGAGCAGGGTGAGATCAGCCCTGTCGTATGGTTTCAGGCGGTTGACATGGAGCACCCTAAGGGGACTCCTGGTAGTGCCAAGGTCTACCAAATAGGTACCTCACCCTTTTTTTCAGCAATTAGATGGGGTCCACTCCATTTGTCCTGGAGTGCTCTTGGGGCCACAGGCTCCAATACCCACACCTTCTGTCCTGGGTGGTACTGAGTCAGGACAGCCTTCTGGGCATGCCATTGTTTTTGCAGCTCCTGGCTGGCCTGAAGGTTTTTACTGGCCTTTTTCATGTACTCAGCCATTCTTGTTCTTAGGCCAAGTACATAGTTCACAATGTCCTGTTTAGGAGCGTTTAAAGGTTGTTCCCAACCCTCCTTAACAAGT